>NC_136271.1:27493108-27835608 GCF_964187855.1 Myxine glutinosa | reverse complement strand
GCGGATCTCAACGCTGGCCTTCTCTCCTTACCAAGGGGGGATTAGTCCCCTTGTCTTTGACTGACCAGGCACGACCCGAGGCCTATGACATCCTTTCCGGACAGCACTAAATCGGGTTGTAGGACCAGATTCGCCATTACCTAAGTACTAGCGCTGCCCTGAAACGAGGAGATAAGCCTCGCACAAATCACGTGTGTTGGCGAACACGTGATCCGTGCCGTTATCAATTACTAGACCCCGATCCAAGCGGTTGTTATTCGTACCACGCTTACCCAATGGAGAAATCACAGAAGCGGTCGAATTGGGAAGAAAGGAAGAACAGAATTTATTCACACTATTTACAATGATGAGAAGAAGAAGAAGACAGTGCAACCTCAATAACAGTCTTAACTTACTCCCAGGACAAACGGGCCCGTCTCACACACAGACACTCACACGGGGATTGCAGATGAAGGTCGGCACTTCCAGGGATGGAGGGCATGTCCACGGATGGTCAGCTATCTCCGGTCCCCAGCTCGTACCACGAAGATGGATAATGGAGATGGCAGGAGCTCTCCGCGTGTCGGTGGCGCACACGGGATAATACGGGGCGAACGGTAGGGTCTGGGCTCTGGCGGTTAATACTGGCGGCTATTGCCGCGTTCACTCGCGTGGCTGCGTACGTAATAGGCAAATAGCCTCGAAGCGCTAACACAATGAAGTGCTCTCACCCAGCCCTCTTCAATTCCTTCTCTCTCGTGCAAGTCCTCACTGCAGTCCTCCGACAATGCGCAATTCCTTCCAGTCCTGACCAAGTCCAAGTCCTCTGGTAGCAAGCCCTCGTAAGTCCTTTCAAGGGCAGTCCTGTTCAAGGGCTTTGTGCCAAGGCTTTAATAGGCACGCCCTGCGAACCTTCTAGCATTTGCCAGATGCGCCTTACCACGCCCTATCACGCCATGCTCTTAGAGCCCTGGTTGGCTGGTGGCCCTTACCGTCATCGCCTCTGACGTGCTCCTTGATGCTGCCCCACCTCGACCCCACGCTCCTCCCTCTTCTCAGGCCTACCTCGTGTTACTTGGCTAGCGAGCGAACAAAGGGCAGCGAATGCTGCTGGCAACCAAAGCGTAACAGAATGCTGCGGGCAGCCAAAGCGTAACGAATTGAGGGATCAGCCAAATAGGGCGCGGGATCAATTATGCCCGTAGGTGGAATTGGAGGGTGGTGCAAAAATGAAAGGAACTAAACTCATGTCTTTACACAACACAGATATTACTAGGGGAAATGGCCTGTACTCACACATACTATGACATAACTAATACTCTAAGTGGGCCTACGTGTTGCTCGTGGACTAACTATGGGGGGCAAACCTTTAGCCTTTAATGATGTCATATGTACAAATCTCAAAACCGTAGTACTGCCCCCCTCCTTCGCCAGGCCCCCTCATAAGAGGCATTTCAAAAAAAGTGGATCTGGGGTGAATTAACGGGGGTGGAAGAGATCAAGGTTTTGGATGGAGGAATACTTTGCATTGCGTCCGTGCATTTGTCTGCTCTGTTCGCTTTTTATCCTCTGTCAATCTTTAAAAATGCTGCGCTCTGTTGTTTCGTTCCTTCATGAGCCGAGACTTTGTTTAAAAAGAAAAGGAAAAAAAGATTTCTCTCCCACGTCATGTCTAGTAACTTCATGGAAAATCATAAACTGTAAAATGAATGCCAATTGTAACAACCTGAAGTATTGCTGTGAAGTGCAGATTTTTGTTAGGAGAGGGGTGCTAGAGACAGCACAAACTACTAGACCTATAAGTAATACAATGGAATACATTGGTGCTTATTCATTCTCAGATGGATTCACAATCCCTTGACAGAGGGATGTGACCTTTGTACTCATTTAGAAAAGTTTTCAATTAGTCCAAGTATTTGAATCAATGTTATTAAGAATCCTTTTTAATAAACTAAGGAATGTAATTCGATGAAAACGACATATATTTCCAGACCTTGACATTTCACTCTCGGATCGCCCCAATGATTATCTTCACACTCGTTGCAAGTGCGTCCACCAAAATCTTGCCGGCAATGGCACTGCCCGTCCGCCTATGTGATAGTAAGATCACACACAAAGAATAAAAGTTAGAGAAAATTAGTTCATTATTATATTCTGTGTGTTCACTACTTCTCAATTAACCGTCTCCGATGAGCCTTGACCCTGCTGAACAACCCTGAGAAATTACACAAAGATGCTCGTGGATGATTATTTAAATAGACCTCTGAATCAATACAAAAATGTTTGAAACCAAAGAAATTTAAATCATAGACTTAGTGCATAGGTGGGGCAAAAACCCCTGGGAGGAAGGGGATGGAGGACGAAAGAATGCCACAGAAAAATTGTATGGCATTTGAACCTGGGACCATACCATCCTTTGACAAACAAGACTGTGGTTGTAAAGAACAGAATGGACTGTTTGAGAGTTTTATGCCTGGAATGTGAATGCTCCACAGGACATGTACACATGCCATGGCATTGCCATACTGACCCCCAAACTCACAACATTTAAGGATTAATAGGACTTTTGATCATTGTTTGTTCATGGAAGCTGCAATTGTGTGCATGTGTTCGAAGTGTATTAATGACACATGCAGTTCATAATATAAAGGTCAAAAGTATCATTTGGAAAAAATTAACAAATTAGATAATAATTTAATTAAATAAATAAAAATTAACAAATTAGACAATAATTTAATTTAATTTAAAAAAATTAACAAATCAGGTAATAAATGTTCGTAATTCATACTTCAAACTCGCAAAAACAAGTTTTAAAGTCAAATACTGTTCACATACCAGTAAGTATGCTTGAGATTACAGATACTCTGCAATGAGAGATACTGCTTAAGAGATACTATGCAATGTAAAATTTTCACTTAACATAAAGGACAAAATCACTTTAAAATAGAAGAATTATTAGAGAAAAGAATAAAAGTAATACAAATATCATGATTGTTAGAAGCATAAACTCAGTAAAATAAGGACTTCCTCATATGGACAGCCTGGTGTTGGCTTAGCGGTTAGGGTGCTGGCTTGGGATCTGAGGATCCTGGGTTCGAATCCCGGTCGATCGCTGAATTAACACCAGGGGGGTTGACTCAGCCTGCAATCCTTCCGAGGTCGGCAAATTGAGTATCAGTTCACTGGTAATTCCCTGTGTGTCGCAAGAGGTGACTAACAGGGTTGGCGGCAGGAAGGGCATCCGGCCATAAAACATTGCTTCAAAAAAGGGGACCACGGTGCCCAAAAAAGGCCAACCCCTTCTCTGCGGGGAAAAATGGCCTCCAAAGGTGGTTCATATGGACAGCAATTATGATGATGATAGATTATGAATCTTATAGTTATGCCCAGAGTAAGACATTTCCACTGAGTATACCTCATTGCACTCAGAACTGAGCGAGTGGACCGGGTGACAGTGGCAGGGACTGCATCCTCTCCCACCTTCAAACCCCCAGTGATCAGCCTGACATAGCTCACACCTTCGACCTTGAACACCCGGAAAGCATGGGCACTGCCCGCTCAACGGGTCGCAGTAACAGGTAGAAATTGCTGCCGGGCAGCGAGCGGGATCGGTTCCTCGCGTATCGCAATGGCAATCTGCGCAGGGTCAAGAGATCACGTGGCCTTGTTTTCAAAGCACAGCAAGCGCGTCATAAATAATTTAGTGCTAACACCATCAGGAAATACCAATTTCACACCATTGTTTTTCATTTGGCCTTTATATATTTTTTACAACATTCCTTATAATATCACAGGTCTCATGTATGTCCTTCTTTCCATGAGGTTATCTTTCTGACATTTCTAGAACAATGGAAATATTGAGCTCCTTTCATGGTGCATAAGGTTCTTGAGCCAAAAAGTCCAGTATTACCATCGGTTGTGAGAGAAAAGGTTGGCTTTATGCAGCCAAGAAAAATCAATGGCTAGCAAAAAAAAAAATCTGCCTTCCGGGAAATGGTTGTGGAACGCACCGTGGCAACTTTGTGTGGTGGCATCTCCAAAGAAGCCAACCCTGCAGTGGCGGCATGCGGGTCCCTCCGTGTTATGTAAGCAGCGCAGACACACACCAGTCTGTTGGTCGCAGCTGTTTGGGTCATTTGAATCGATGTTTCCATGGCACTGACATGGCTGACAGTGCCCACCGAAGCGTGAAATGTCCCCAAAGTGTCCTGGTGCGCACTTCTGGCATCGAGGACCTAAATGGTAACAACCATGGTAAAAAAAATATAGAGAAAGCCTCATTCAGAATTACCACAGGTAATGTTGATAAGCATGAGCGATGAGTTTTCAAGAGGAAACTAATGTTAATCAATCAATTAATGAAAAACTTCATCTGAAAACAGATATCGTAACTTGCTTATACCATCATACTGTATTACCCATGAATGCAATTCTACCAATAATACTCTGCAAAGTAACAATCAAGTGAAGCAGTATTCAAGTAGTTCTTCAGAAAGGAATGTACTTGTGCTTTATATTTCCAGGCAGAATTGCCTTATCAGCTTACAGTGACTCGAGACATCCTTACCCATATACCCAGGTAGGCAGGTGCAGATGACAGCATGGCTTTGAGGCCTCACACTGCAAGAACTAGCAAAGTGACGACCGGTCTCTGGTCCCTCTGGGCAGGAGCAGGGAAGACAAGACTCCCCAACAGTGGGGTTTCCATAGTATCCAGGGGCACAGCTGACGGGTTTGGCAGCATTCAGTTACTCTGATTGAATTAACAATCGCACAAAAATTCACTTTGCAAATCTCAAACTGTGATTGGTCATGGTCACCTCCAGCATAACAGGTGTTTCAGTCCACCTTGACCTGACCCAAATAATATAGTGGGGTCATTCTAATTTGACATGAACTTTTATTTAGTAACTCTGAGATATAAACTTCACAGGCAATCATCACTATTTACTGAGCACACGTAAGGTATACATTTCAACAAGCGTGGTGTTTACATTGACCAGAAATTCTATAATTTTTCATTGTTGCAACTTCTTTGTTATCTTGCTTGCGGATGTCTTGATTTCCAACATGTGCATCAAGACAGGAAACAGATGATTGATGACCAATGCTATAAACTCTACTTTCCTCAAAAAGCAGTAATGTAGGTATATTACTCTGCATCCATTAATCAAAAGTCATGGTCAAATGAAAGTCATCTTCATTGTGAAAAACACTATTTATGGAATCCTAAGCTCAGAGCAATGCATATAAAAAGATGAAAGATGACAGGTATCAATGAGAAAATCTCATAACATATATAAACCACTCAGTCACTGACTCAATCACTGGTATAAATGTTTGGCACATTATAGGTGGACTACAAAGTATTGGATCAGACCATCATATATAGTTACCTTAGCCTGGTGTTGGCTTAATGGTTAAAGTGGCTGGCGAAGGATCTTAAGACCTTTAGTTCGATCTGAGGAATATTTTACAGGGTTTTTCATGTTGTGCTGACTACCAAGAGCATGTTTTTTTAAAAAGTGTGAGTTAAAAAAAAAATTTATCGGCCTTTTTACCCTCGCCAAAGGAGAGGATATTGCATTTGAGTCCGTTTGTTTGTCTGTTTGTTTGTCCGTTTGTCCACACAGAATAAATATGATTTTCTCTGCAACCTTTGGTCCGATTGACAGGAAAATTTTCACCATAGGTGCAACTCCACCTGTATAATTTTTTAATGATAAGTATGATGTCATAGGTCACGTGGTTCTGCCGCTATCTTGGAAAAACCGAAAAATTTTGCACCTCCATATATCCGAAAGCGCTGAATAGAAAAAAATTGAGACATGGCTCATTGTAAAGAACTCTCCATGGGGAATAAAATATGTTAATGATGATGTCATTGGTGCCTCCATTATGACGTCATAATTCGACAAGTACAAAACTTCATCCGATCAACTTCATCCGATCATCCCCCCACAAACCATATACTGCTAGAAAGCTTAGAGTATGAGGAATCCCAAAATACAGACACAAGTGAATTTCGGATACAAATAAACATGTGAGCTTTAATTTTCTAGACACATACAAAAATATGTTTTTTTGGTTGACATATTTGAAACTGGAACTACTGCTAACTGCCTCAGTCAATCTGTTATTTACCCCTTTGGGTAGTTAGTATGGGTATATCCAAAGAGACCAGTGATGGCTTTTCAGTAAATTGTAATGATAATTACACAAAATATTTTTTCTTTGTTTTTAAAGAAAAATACAAGGATTTTTTTCATAACTCAATTTGTAGTAGGGGTATCTTAAAAAGCCATCATTAATTCATCCAACATGTTAAGATGATTATTAATGCCAAATTTCATTCAATTTGGATGATTAGTTTTCAAGTTATTTCAACTTATTTCTTTGGAAATAAGTACCAATCAAAACAGTTTGATTGTGAAAATATATACTTCAAAGAACACTTTGACATGAAAAACAACAATTTTTTTTTTTTTTTTTACCCCACTGTGCATCTTAAGTAGTTTGAATATATTTAAATGGCTGCATACCCTGTCCCTAATTCTCCAACACCTTTCCCCCAACTGATGTTAAAGTAACAGGTCTGTAGTTCTTTAATCCCTCTCACGATCCTTTCTTCAATAACAGAGTTACATTTGCTACTCTCCAATCATCTGGTACCTGTCCTGACTCCAGTGAGCTATTAAAGATATCTGTTAACATCTCGCTTAGCCTCCATTTATATCTTCAGAGTGGCCACAAAGTCCCTATGCATAATAGTGTGTCCTCTGTTACTTATTTGTTACCTCCGCCACCAAAGGTGGATGGAGGTTATGTTTTCACCCCCGTCTGTCTGTCTGTCTGTCGGTTTGTGAACAAGATATCTCAAAAAGTTGTGGATGGATTCGGACGAAATTTGGCAGAGGTAGTGAGTGTATGTGATATGGACGAAATTATTCGATTTTAGTGAAGATCCGGATTCGGATCCGGCTACTAGAATTGTTTAAGTGATTCTTCACCATTGGGAGTTTGGGCCAAAAACGATACAAAGCAGAATATCTCGAAAAGTTGTGGAAGGATCGTTTTGATGAAATGTGAATCTGTATTGTGATTTTATGGTCTTCTCTGGGATACAAAACGTAAACTGTTCACCTGGCGAAGGTATGCTCTCAACTGAGTGCCGTTCTAGTTTTATTTGTTTTCCAGGTACGGCTTCAGCATGACGGACACCAGTAAGTACACGACAGCAGAGAGACTGATTATTTGTGTTTGGGTTCACGACAGCACGTGAGAAGGAGCAAGTTTTGAAGACATCAAGACAATATTTTCGCAGAATTTCGAAAAGCCAGATCCTAAGTGCGACACGACACCGCGGGCATGGGAGAAGAAGGCTTTTTCAACAGGGAATGTTGTCCTTGATTTAAAGCGTTCTGGTCATCCAGCATCACGTCCACGCCATGTGGACATTATTGAAGCGTCCTGCTCGAGATCACCACTGAAATCATCTCGAAAAAGATCTTCTGAGTTAGGCATTCCACGTCCAACAGTCCAAAAAATAATGAAAAAGGATCTGGGATTCAAGCCATGAAGTCAGGGGCTGCTTTAATGACCTCCATCCCACAACATGGAAGATGTCCAGAAGAACATGGAGAAAAATTCAAATTTGTGCGGAGAATGGAGGGGAGCATACAGGTAAATTCTGAATAAATTACAACTGTGTGCATAGGCACTTTGTGGCCACTCTGTAGATCTCCTCAAAAAGCTTTTCATCACCTTCTTCATATATACTCTCAGCGCAGCGATTGGTAAATCCAATGACTGTTTTTGTGTAAATCTAGAAGCAAAAAACCTACGTATTTATCAAGCCTGCCATCTCGCTTTCATCATGACCACTCTCCCTGTGCTATTTCTCAATCGGACCACACCTGCCTTAACCTGTTCTTTACCCCTTGTGTACTTAAATAATGCCTTGTTATTAAGTTTACTATTCCTGGCAAAACGCTTTTCATATCCTCTTTTTAGCTTGCCTCATTATTTTCTCAACCAGCGTCTGCTTGCACCTTATAATACTGATGCGAGTCCCATTCCATTCCAATTATTTGTAACTAATAAATGCCTTCTATTAATCCTTAATAGGACTGCTGACCTCCTTACTCAACCACCCTGGTCCCTTTCTACCTCATTGGAATGTACTTCCTCTGCACACCACACATTCGCTCCTTGAAGGTTGCCCATTTCCCCGATGCAGACCAGCCTCTTGTTAGCTTCTCCCAATCTATAGCTGCCAGCTCTCTCCTCATACCCTCAAAGTTTGCCTTCTTAAAATCTAAGTCTTGCTCTAACTATCCTAAACTATAACTCTTAACACAATCCTCACACACAAAATGTTACGGTCACTTGATCCTAAATCCTCTCCGACCTCCACCTCATCCACCATATTGGGATCATTACCTAAAAGCAGGTTTAACATTGAACTCTCCCTTGTGGGCTTATCTAGAAACTGGATTAAAAAGCAATCCTAGACTAGATCTAGAAAATCCTCATCTGCTCTTCCCTTTTCCTGTTCCTGGTCCCAATATATCCCTGGTAATTTAAAACCCCCATAATAAATACTCTTCTCTTACAATGTGCCTTTCGGAATTCTTCTTAAACCATTCTCTCCTGCTCCTCTCTCACACCAGCAGCCCTATAAAAGCATCCTTCAAATATCTTACTGTTCTTAAAACCTCTAATCTCTATCCAATCAGAATCCTCTACATTCATAATAATTGGCCTAATGTCCTTAACCTTTCGCTCAATACAATACTGTAATGTCTTTTAACCAGATAGCTACACCTCCTCCAAATTCCTTTCCTTTCACACCTATACATCTTTTAGCTTTCAATTCCTGTCCTATAATTTATCTCCTGATGAAACAATGTCTCATTTAATGTAACTACATCTGTAGTTACTTTTTCATTAGATACATTAGATACTAGTCAGAAAACTGACCAAATACAGCACTGGAGAATCAGGAGGAACCCAAAAAGACAAAGATTGAGTTATCAGGAGGAACCTAGATAGGATTTGGATTTCGGCTGCTACTCCTCTACCCTCAAACCCACCCAGGAACAGCCAGGAACAGTGATGTAAGCTAAGTAGATAAATCCTTAGATAATTTTCCAAGAGTGGCTTAAACCCAATTTAGTTCAGTTAAAACTGTTTTTTGGAATCACAGTGGTGTAAGACACTACAATAAGCTTGGGCACATCTTGTTGGCACTATGGCACATTTTGGCCCATGGAATTTCAAGTCAGAAGTGTAATTAAAGCACAGCAACAAATCCAGACATCACAGCATTCGTCCAGCTACCACTTGTTAGCTTGAATGTGTGAGAACTTGGTCGGTACTATACTTGGATGAGAACCCTCTATGGAATGCCTAGTGTTGTAGACTAAGAGAGATGCAGTTGCTATCATATGGTGTCGTCATGGATGTTTTCTACTACGGTCAAATATTTCTACGACGGTCAAATATGACGAATACCAGTTTTGTTGAGATGCTCGGCTGATAGAATACCTCACAGTGTACTCACCTTTGAGCCATCGAGTCTGGGTTTGATTCCAGATCCGACATTAAACTGTCATCCTGGTGGCACTTTGCATAAAGGAGCAGGCTGTACTTGGGATAGACATTAGGCCTCAGTGTCCAGTCTACTAGCATTGGTTGATGCATCTAAAATATCCCAGAGTCTTTCAAAAAGAGTAGGTTATTGTATGCCAGTGCCTTCACCAAATTTAAAATTTAGACAAAGTTCAAAGGGTGTGGATATAGAATGCTTTGTTAGGGTTAGGGTTAGGGTTGTTAGGGTTAGGGTTGTTAGGGTTCGGGTTCGGGTTAGGGTTAGGGTTAGGGTTAGGCTTAGGCTTAGGCTTTGCCTTGTGTGAGACATCACTGCATGTAAATCATGAATATGTATTTATTGTCATACATGGATGAGCATGTATGTCTGTCTGCAATGCATAAGGTTTGAGCATTTCATGAAAGTGTCGTGATATAATATCATAGATATTGCACGCATGATCAAGAATAAAAGCTTTTCTTTCTAATCAAATTAGAGATATCCATAAGGCCTCCATAAGTCCTCTCCATCTGCACTTCTTTATTACCACATAACAAACTCAATTTCTCTATCCATGCTTGGAACCTTCCTTAACTCGGTTCCAAGTACAAAAAACAGCATTCGGCACGAACCTTTCGCAGTTGTCTCCTGCAGTGCGGTCACGGCATCCTAGACAAGCACCAGTCCGTGCATCACAGGTGTCTGCATGTCCACGGCAATGACATTGCCGACACTCAGGAAAACCCCAGAAACCCCTGAGACAACGATCACAGTGATGGCCGACCACACCTTGCCGGCAGGTACAGCGTCCGCCTGCTCTTGGCTCGCATACGAGACTCATCGATCCACGAGGGTCACATTGACACTCTGTTGTGATTTTAAAAAAACATTTCAGAAACGTAGAGAGCTACATTAGGGAGTGCAAGAACGACTGCAAAACAACATGAGCTGTTCCATTTCAACATTATTTTATTGGATCAGCTTCCGCTGCATAAAAATGCACCTTCTGTCAACGAATAAATTTGTATATAAGTAGCCAACTTTATAAGAGCAACATCGATGTAAAACACTACCCTTGATTAAAGTGGGACAAATTTATGTGCAACTACTGAGAAACATTATTCCTGGTGTTGGTGTTGGAGTTGGTGTTGGATTCCAGGGAGTCCCTGGTGTTGGGCTAGCGGCTAGGGTGCCAGCTTAGGATACCTAGGATCCTGGGTTCGAATCCCGGTCGATCGCTGAATTAACGCCAGGGGGGTTGACTCAGCCTGTCATCCTTCCGAGGTCGGCAAATTGAGTACCAGTTCACTGGTAATTCCCTGCTTGTCGTTAAAGGCGGCAAAAAGGGTTGGCGTCAGGAAGGGCATCCGGCCGTAAAACATTGCTTCAAAAAGGGGACCAAAAAAAACAACAACAACCACAGTTCCCGAAAAAGGCCAACCCCCGCTTGCGGGGAAAAATGGCCTCTAAAGGTGGTTTTTTTTTTTTTTTTTTACTGAGAAACATTATTACATCATGAACAGTAAAGTAACTTCAGCAATGATAATAATTAGTTTCTCTCTCATGCTCTTTGGTCCTGTCACTAAAACAGTCAAACAATTCAGACTTGACAGGATAAGCCTCGTTTGGATGACTAGTGTCCGTGCATTTGGCTAAATAGTGTTCAAATCTATCATATCATAGAAATACATATTTTCCGCCAGTCACTTTGTCTGTCTGTCGCTCTGAAGGTCTGTCCGTCAAGGGTGGAGCTTCACTGGCCCGAATCCACCCACAATTCTGAGCTCAAAAAGAAAAATCAAATCTTCACCATTTTCTTCATTCTGTATAGGCCTTAGGCTTAAAGGTGTGCATTTGAAGACTGAACAATGCGTCTTCTATCATGAAATAAAGGTACGTTTTGAGGAAATAAAGGTACATTTTGATTACAACTCATGCAGAGGAAATAGGGTATGCATGGTTTGTTCGGGAGTCATCTCGAGGCAGCGGTCTACTATACACCACCCAAATAAAACTTCCATACAATCAAGAGGACTGTTAACCTTGTGTACATTTAAACACATCGTCTATCATGAAAGAAAGGTACATTTTCATAATGCAGAGGAAAGGAAGTAGTCATGATTCATATTTGAAGTTTTTACTGTACGGGAATACAAATAAATGTTCATGGATAATTTATATATTATGTGAAGTAAATAAACATAAGTATCAACTTGGGGCCAACGAAAAGCAGGTTGGAAGGAATGGAAAGTTGGTTTAGTTCATTTATCTATCTATAATTCCAGTAATCTCTGTCTGTACGTTTGTACGTTTGTACGTTTGTACGTTTGTCTGTGACCGCTGTTTCTCGACAACCACGGGTCCGATATACTTTTAACTTGCCAGGTATATTGCTGGGGACCCGAGGATGTGCCTTTTCAAGGTTTCATATTAATCGGACAATTACTTACCGAGCTATGTCCAAAAAACGATTCAACCAATCAGAGAGCAGCGAACGATCGCGTGTGCCGAACGTGGCGGGCACACTCTGCCTCGGATGGCACATTTGAGAGCGTATTCATTTATTTCACGTTTGCAAACTATGTTGGCGTTAAACTATGTTTTACAACTAATAAAAACGAATTTGCGATTCATTCGCTTTCCTGCGCGTTTGTGCACGCGATGGCGATTTCTTTACCAAACTCCGGAAGCCGTTCGCTTTGGACCAAACCATTGCATGTAAATAGAGGGGGGGGATTGTCACCACTCGCAAGCCGTTCGCTTTGGACCAAACCATTTCATGTAAATAGAGGGGGGGGGATATAATTTTAGATATAGATATAGTACGGGCATGCCCTAGTTAACTCAAATGGACTACCGTCCAGTTGAGTTCATCACATACTGAACCATCCAGCATCCGTCGTCTGTCATCCCTTAACTTTTCGACGTTAACACTTGGCATGTGAGACCCGACCTACTTTAAAGTTGTCCAGTCAGTTCAGTTGAGTTCTGCTTCCCTGGAGGCTCTAGTTTATTTACTTTTACCACACGAGGTAAACCCCATTGGAAAGATGAAGAAATAATATGAAATGAAATAATGAAATGAGATGTCTACAACTTGAGTGGAGTCCACCCGTGGCCAATTCAATTGATTTGACATGATTTAGAAAGAAACACACCTTTCGAAATAAGGTCCCACAGTTGACAGTGCCTGTTAGAGCTGAAACTCTACCATGAAGTCCAATGAACTGTCTGTAGAACTCCGAGATAGAATTGTGAGGAAGGACATATCTGACGAAGGGCATAAAACAATTTATAGTGTTGAAAGTTTCCAAGAGCATAGTGAGCTCCATCATTAGGAAACAGAAAAAATATGGAACTACACAGATTCTTCCTAAAGCTGGCTGTCCGACCAGATTGAGCAATCAGGCAAGAAGGTCCTTGGTCAAGGAGGTGATCAAGAACCCAATGACCACTCTGACAGAACTACAGATTTCCTTGGCTGAGATGGGAGAACCTAACGGAAGGACAACAGTCTCTGCAGCACTTCACAAATCGAGGCTTTATGGGAGAGTGGCCAGACGGAAGCCTCTCCTGAGAAAAAGGCACGTGACAGCACGCCGATATTTTGCATAAAGGCACGTGAAAGGGTAGGAGCATGAGATTCTGTGCTCTGATGAAATTATGAGATGAAAATTGAACTCTTTGGGCTGAATGCAAAAGCGATAGATCTGGCAGAAACCGAGCACAGCTCATCACCCATATAATAACATCCCTACTGTGAAACATGGTGGTGGCATCATCATACTATGGGGATGCTTTTCAGCAGCAGGGACTGGGAGAATTGTAAAGATAGAGGGAACAACAAATACAGGCAAATCCTTGAGAGCCTGCTTCAAAGTGGAAAACACTTTAGACTGCAGCGAAGATTTACATTCCAACAGGACAATGACCCCAAGCATTCAGCTAAAGCAACACTGGAATGGCCTCAGAACAAGAATGTGTAACTCCTTGAGTGGCCCAGTTAAATCCCAGACTTGAATCCCATTGAGAATCTGTGGAAAGACTTGAAGATTGCTGTTCAACGACACTTCATTCCAACTTGACAGAGCTTGAGCAAATCTGCAACGAAGAATGGGAGAAACTCCCCCAAATCAAGATGTGCAAAGCTGATACAGACAAAGCCAAGAAGACTTGAAGCTGTTATCACAGACCAAAGGTGCTTCTGCAAAGTATTAACTCAGGGGGTTGAATACTTATGGAATTAGATATTTCTGTCTTTCGTTTTTAATTATTTTGTAAAAGTTTATTGAAGAAAAATTCCACTTTGACATTTAGGGTATAATTTGTAGATCAGTGACAAAAAATGTCAATTTAATACATTTTAAATTCAGGCTGGAACACAACACAATGTGAAAAAAGTCAAGGGGTGTGATTACTTTCTGAAAGCACTGTATATAATGTACTTTTAACAAGTTTTGTCAAAATACAATCACTGGTTCACAAGTTAGCGCAGCAACAATTTTTTTTACCTAACGGGACATCTGACCTTTGAGCTCTTGGCTCCATGATGTAATCCATTTGTCTTTATATCATTTTACATACTTGTACCAAGTTTGACTTGGTTCCAATGAGCCTATAAGTTATCGCAGTAACAAAAATCTATTACAGAAACTGACCTTTGGCCTCTTGATGCTGAAATCGAATCCATTCATCTTTGCAACATAATATATACGTCTACCAAGTTTGGTCAAAATTCCATCACTGGGTCACAAGTTAGCTCGGTAACAGCATTTTTTATCAAACGGGACGTCTGACCTTTGACCCCATGACCCCATAATATATTCCATTTATATCCACATAATTATAGATGCATCCTCCATGTTTGACTATGTTCCCTTCAGCCATCCCTAAGCTATCGTGGTAACAAAAACCTATTACAGACTCTGACCTTTAAACTCGACCCCCAAATCAAATCAGTTCAAAAGACTTTGTGGACAGCCTGTACTTCGTTCCTAAGCCAAAATTATCCTCATGTAATCCATTGTAAGTTCACCCAATCAAATTTTTAAATAAATAAATAAGTTGTTTTAAACTCATTTTTCCCTCTTCTTTTCTTTAAGCACCAGGTGCATAGAACTAAGATGTTACTTATTGAACCTCCCAATTTTGAGCTCTTTCAATCAGCGCAAGAATAGATAACTTCCTTTCCACCCCCTAATCCCGCCCCCCCCCCCCCCCCCCATCGTGGCATTTTAACCACACACTTCTGATAGTCTCTCAATAATTATGTATACGTCAGTACTTTTCATTTGGCTTCCTTCATCTCCACTCAACAACATCTTGAATAAATCACCTCCGATTGTGCAAAATGTAATCCTGGGTTTCCTCGTTTGGTGTATTTGCATGACTTTAATCTAATTATTTCCCATAGTGCCGATTACCATTGTGACTTTCCCATTGGGCTGTATTCTCCCACCTTATGAGTTCCCGAACAAGGACCTTAAATGCAGGAGACCATCAGGTCTATCAAGCCAATGGTTGCCAACCTATGGTTGTTTGTTCATGCTGAGCATCAAGCAGGAAAGCAGCACCTACCATTTTTAAAGTCTTTGGTAGACTTGGCCAGGGCCAAGTTCGAACCAGCGACCTCCCAGACTCGGAGTGGAGGCTCCAAACTTTACTCCACAGAGTCTGGTTGTCACATTGCATATTCAGCATATTCAGCAATTTGAAATGCTGTCACGAACCTGCTGTCCATGTCTGACGGGCGACTGAAGGTGCTACAGGAATGTGGAGTTTATTGGTTTCATGCTTTAGCATTCGCCGTATCTGCATTGCCTGTTTGCTTCTGGCCTCGCACCCGTGCGTAGCATGGGTACCTCCCTAGTCTTATTATAATTCAGCAAATGTCCGTCCGTCCGTTCGAAGGTACGGCTCAACCGATCGCAAAAACGGCTCAACCGATCGCAACGATATTTTGGGTGGGTATTCCTGGAACCCCTGGGAGTAAAATAGGCTATACTGTTTTTCCAAGTTTTCCAATTTTCCAGTTTTTCCAAACACGATGGAATAATATTTACCGATATGAAAAGTGATGTGGCTTTTGTTGAAATTCTACAAATACTGTTTATTCTACGTACCAGGAGAGAGTAGATCGACTCCTGACGAACTCTTCCTATATAAACGTGAGGCTCCAAAGTAACATGGCAGCGTGTGCAAAGCGACTGAGAAACAGGTGTAGCGGCCGCTTCCGTGTTGCAGATTCGGCGCGCACTCTTCACACATAAACGTGCGACTGAGAAAGACGTGCAGCGGCCACTTCCGTTTTGCAGAATTCAATCTTTTTTCAAAATGGGTGCCATGTACTGTTTAGATTTTGATGATTTGCATGTGATATGATTCAACGGATGTTTACATGAATTGTTTAAAATAAAAAAAGCCTTCAATCTCTGATATTTTGCCTTTTCATTTGGGCATCCCAATTGAAGCCCCGCCCATATGGTGGGTACCGTTGCTAGTCTTACTATAATTCACCAAATGTCTGTCCGTCTGTCTGTCCGTCCATCCATTCCCAGGTACCAGCAAAAACGGCTGAACCGATCGCAACGATATTTTGGGTGGATAATCCTGGGACCCCCTGGAGTAAAATAGGCTATATTGTTTTTCCAATTTCAGCTTTGGTCTTCAGCATTTTCAGATTTGGGCTCCCGCCTAACATTATCGTCCCTGGTACCGCGCAAAAACGGCTGCACTGATCGCAATAATACACCTCCATGCCCGTGGGATTCCCATGGGTGACCCCACTAGTTGATATAATGGAGAATTCAACCACAAACGAGATACTCTCCTGCGATGTAGTCAACGCCGAGGGCCTTTCACTCACTCACCGCAGGCAGGTTGGTGGTCTTTCTGTCTTCTACCGACTCCTCTCCGGCCTTGCTCCCCCAGCTCTCTCTGTGCTCTGTCCCCCCAATATTCCTTCAGGTCGCACAAGATCTGCCTGCAACCCTCTTCTGGTTAAACTGCCAAAGTCTAGGCTCTCTGCTCACCTTCACTCTTTCATTCCCCTTTTCTCCCGCCTCTGGGACAAACTCCCCCACTCCCTTCAATCCCACTCCTCCCTCCAGGTCTTTAAAACAGCTGTTCACCACCATCTCTTATCTTCCCCCATCGAAAACCTTGATCTTTTCTACCCCCGGTAATTCACCCCAGAGTCCTTGCAGCGTTCATATGTTTTAATCCTCTCCCACCTCCCCCCAAGTCCTCCCGATGTCCCTGCTCTCAAATGTTGTGTTTGTGTCCTTCCCCCTCTCTTTTGTGTCCTTCCCCCTCTTGTCTACCGCTCCCCTTGTTTTTTGTGTTTTGTGTGTCGGTTTGTCTTTTTGTGTGATTAATGTTAGCTCTTTCACGAGCCTCGATCTTGTATACAAAAAAAAAAAAAAAACTCCCAATCGTCAAAAACAAACCAACATTTTTCTAAAATAATGAAAATTTTCTAAACTCTCTTTAGGTTTGGCAAAAAAAAATATTCCAGAAACTTCCGTCAATCAAAATCAAGCTTGTGAATCTTCGTATATGTGCTTTATGGAATCACCAGTACATCCACTTTGGCCAAGATTGTAGCTCCCAGCAGCACATTGATCACAACGGCGCCCAATAACATGTGGCCGGCATGGGCACTGCCCTCCATCAGGCTTGCACGTATGTTCCATTGAACCCTCTGGGTGACAGTAGCAAGCTGAAAACAAATAGGAAACACTTGGTTCATCAGTATCATCATTCACAGTAATATCTCCAACATCAACTTTTTTCAGGTCAACCTGAGAAGCCTGATTTCTATTTTTCGACCCAACCTTCTTTGGCTTTTTTTTTTTAACTTGTGTTTTTTAACAAGCTGCTTTACCCGATCAAGATTGGGCTGTGTGATTCCATCAAGAAGACTGATGTTTGAAGCTGTAGCAAAGAATTATAACCAAAGAATGCACCAAGGCAATGATGGGGCAAATGGCTTCATTTCCTCGTTTGCTGTGGTACTTAGTATTTGCATGGCGACTATGGACCCTTTGTATATGAATTTCCATTCTTCAAACGGAATATAAATGCAATTGGTTCGATTTCCGACAAAATTCACCTTCCAATGCGAGGCGGAAGGGCCGAGGCATAAGCCAAGCTCCGCCACTCTCACTGCCGAGGACGCTGATTGGCTAGAGTGGCGTTTTTTTAAAAAACATCTATTTGATTAACAATTGCAACTTTATATTGTGACATTGACCAACTGCATGTTACAATAATGTGGTACAGTAATTGTCAGGGCCATTTACCCAGGGCTATGGAATTGTATTTAACCCTTGGATGAAGTGATTGGGCCTCGGAGGCCCACAAGGTTTTTTTGTTGTTGCAAAAACTATGCTGTACAATTTTTTTGGGAATGAGCCTCATTTTCACCGACTTTCATGTTGTTATACAAAATTAAGTGACATGAAATTTTATATTCTGGCTCGTGGGAAAATCTTCATTCTTCACTTATAACCCGAAAATCCGACACGATTGCAGGCCTGGGTCCTTCGAGGCCCCACATAAATGTTGTTGTACTACTATGTTATATCATTATTTTCGTGATATGACCCTCATTATATGCTCCTATAACTTGGTTACAAATAATTCAGTGACAAAAATATGAAAATTAAAAAACTTTACACGAATACATTCGTGGGCCAGGTTGTGGTTGTGGTTGTGGTTGCCACCAGGCGCAATGGCTGCATAGGTGTAGGATTTTTGACAGTTGTGGACACATACATTCTAAATAAAAGGATTAGTGAATCATATTTTTTGAGCAAATACTCCTCCATGAGCCTCAAATGTTTAGAGAAAAAAAGTTGAAAAACCAAGAACAAAAAAAAATTTGCAAAAAAAAAAGAAAAAAGATTCATTACTTGTATGGGATTCTTCCAACTAATAGGATCAATGATTCACATTTTCTGAGGAAATACACATCCATGAGCATCGACCTGGATTGAAAAAGGATATGAAAGAAAAAAAATCAATAAAAAAAAAAACATTACACGAACACATCCGTTGGGCCTCTGAGGCCCAATGGCTGCGTTTATGTAGGATTTTTGACCCCTGCATCTAAGAGTTTAAAAAAAAAAAAAAAACGCTTCACACAGAGATAACTCGCTCTTAAAAATAGATACCTGCAATATTCAAACCCCAGTGAACCAGGATGGCATAATCTTTGGAAGACACACCAAAATAACCAAAAAGGGTTGATATCAATACAATGTTCTGAAAGTTGTGATTTTCATTACAGATTTCTTTTAAAGCACATTATGTATTACTTGCGTCATGATTTCATGAAGGATGTAAATATTACCTTAACGGACCATGTGGGATGAGTTTTAGATATAGCCAGATGGTGTTTCATTATTCATATATTCCAGACTTTTCTCACCTAGTATGCAATCCATTGACATGGGGGTGTGCTGGGATATTTGAACATGTACTCAAACAGCAGCTGGTATAAACTTTCCATTCCTCATACTGTGCAAATGATTGTTGAGCTGCTTCAAAAGGATCGAGGATGGAGCATAGGCAGGTAATTTGAGATGCACCAGTGATACAGGTGGAATGATTTGAACCGAGAGATTGACCTATGAGCCAACAAAGTAGCGTTGCAGAAGTAAAGATGAAGCAGAGATGGATACTGGTGATGAAAAGTTGGCTTCGCCTCAGTGGAACGTGCCCTGAGTTAACAAGTTCTGCACTGTCTTGCTTCTGTCTGCATCCACTGCAGTGCTTTTCTTGCCGTATACACCTTCATTGCCCTCCTGCCTCTGTATATGAGTCATCATAACTGGAGAAAATTTTTCAAACCCTCTTGGCTCATGCTAACACTCATCTCTCCCTGGCTTGCTCATTCTGGATCTCACTCTCCATTTCCTCCCACTCCAAGCATCCTCCAATCACAGGCATTATCTCTTGTGTTTTTTTTTTTTTAACCTCCACTTCTTTCTCCCCATTTAATTTGATTATATTCCTTCCACTTACCCTCTAGTTTCTCCTGCTGATACTGCATAGGATGTGTTGAAAAGTAATGCCTCCTATTATTTTTCCTCCAAAACAGGGAAAGATATTTGAATGACACAAAGACTGATACTAACATCAATCTTTATTGTACCATAGTGCACATTTATTTCTCAACAACGTTCAAGAAGTAGTTTTGTGAAGCCGTCACAATAGAACTGTGATCCGGCTGACTTAACCAGCACTTCATAGTGGCCTTGACATCATCGTCAGAAGAAAAATGTTCTCCACGAACGTGTTCCTTAAGAGATCAATATCAGACTGAGCCAAGCTGGACCTGTACAGTGGGTGTTGTAAGGCAGTGAACCCAACGTGACCAATGCTTCAGTCATTCGTGCACTCATGTTAGGCCATGCATCATCATGCTAGGAGACCAGCTGCCTGTCAGGCCAAACCATACAAATCCATGTTTTCAGTTTCTTTAGAGTTTAAATGTATCATTCATAGGTAATGGTGGTACCCTTTGAAATGCATTCCACATGGATATCGCCTTCATGTCCCAAAAAGCCTTAAGCAAGACTTTCGGGGCAGATGGTTGCATCTTTAATGTTTTTTTGGTGCTGATGATCCTTTGCTGCGGTACTCCATTGACCGTTTCTTACTCTCGGGATCACAATGGTGCACCTGTAGTGGTTACCTTATTCACATGTCGCGGTTGACTTATCCACATGTGACGGTTACCAATACGATAGGTTTGGTCTAACCCGCGCACACGGGCTTTTGGTTGTGTCGTCGTGACGCACGTGCGGCTGTTGGAGCCACGCCCTCCGAAGAGGGTTCTTGGTTTTATATAAGCCGTTACGACTTCCGTTCGCGAGCAGTTGCTGGAGATTTCTGTACAATAAACAACCTTTGTACCCAACGAAATGGCCTCTTCTTGTCATCTTCGGCAACTACTAAACTGGTGACCCCGTTGCCCCCGAACGTATTCGGGGGCCAAATGAACACGGCAGTATTGCGACCGCAATTTCTTCCACAAGACCTAAACTCGAACTGCCAGAGTTTTAGCAATGACGAGCGGCCATGTGGTTCGCGCATCGCGCTCGGTTCCTCCTCTACGACTGGAGGGGCGAACCAGCTCTGGGACCCTCCGAAGGAACGCCGTTACGGGGCGTTGGCGGCACGGCTACTTCGTCGCCTCCACGCACACAGGCTGAGTACTGCTGCTCGTCGCCTTCGCGCACACAGGCCGAGTACTGCTGCTCGCCGCCTCCGCGCACACAGGCCGAGTACTCCTGCTCGCCGCCTCCGCGCACACAGGCCGAGTACTGCTGCTCGTCGCCTCCGCGCACACAGGCCGAGTACTGCTGCTCGTCGCCTCCGCGCACACAGGCCGAGTACTGCTGCTCGTCGCCTCCGCGCACACAGGCCGAGTACTACTGCTCGCCACTCCCGCAACTCCTACTACTGCTCCTACGGCGGATCCCGAGGCTGATGCTGCTGCAGCTACAACTACTACCGCTGCTCATCTCTTGCACACGCACGACTGCTTCGTTACCTTCGCGCGCACTGGAGCCTCGTTGTCTTCGCGCGCACTGCTGCAACTACAACTGCTACCGCCGCTCTGTTCCACCCGCAGCCCGGCTCTGTTCCACCCGCGGCCCGGCTCTGTTCCACCCGCGGCCCGGCTCTGTTCCACCCGCGGCCCGGCTCTGTTCCACCCGCGAACTACGTACACGCCCGTGGCGTACCTTCTGGGGGGGTGCATGTAGTGGTTACCTTATTCACATGTCACAGTTACCTTATTCACATGTCGTGGTTAACTTATCCGCATGTAACGGTTACCAATACGATAGGTTTGGTCTAACCCACGCACACGGGCTTTTGGTTGTGTCGTCATGACGCACACGCGGCTGTTGGAGCCACGCCCTCCGAAGAGGGTTCTTGGTTTTATATAAGCCGTTACGACTTCTGTTCGCAAGCAGTTGCTGGAGATTTCTGTACAATAAACAACCTTTGTACCCAACGAAATGGCCTCTTCTTGTCGTCTTCGGCAACTACTAAACACCCATCTATCATCTCCAGTCACAATGCTGAGCAGGAACTTGTGGCCTTCACTTTATCCCTCAATGCCTTCAATCCATTTATCCCTCATTGCCTCGTTCAGCATTTGGGGAACACACTGACAATGTCGTGCTACCCTCTGTCATCTTGACCAACGTAGTACCGAGACATCTAGTGTCAGAATTACAATACTGTGCAACGAGTGGTGGGAAGAGCTAATGTGTGGACTGTGCTTTGTTTCATTTGAATATCTTTACCTGTTTTGGAGAAAAAGAATAGGAGGCATCAATTTTCAACAAATCTGGTGTTGGCTTAACTGTTAAGATGGCTGGTTTAACATGTGAGGATCTTGAGTTTGAGCCCTGTCATGCCATTAACATAACACCAGGTGTGTTGACTCAGCCTGTCATCCTTCTGATGTCGGCAAAACGAGTACGAGCTTACTGGTAGCAGGGCACTGCATCAGTGGCCCAGCCACGCTTCCAGAAAATCAGACAACCATCATTCATTCACAGGCTACATACGAAACAACAACAACATTACTTTTCAACATGCCCTCATAGTTAGTGATTGCTATTGATTTATTATTGTGCATAATTTACTTTCTGTTTTCTGTGAATATTAAAAATTATTTGCTTATAATCAAGGCCAAGTTACTTGTTTGTTTTGGTGGTGCAATGATACCAAATTAGGTGAAGTAAACAAAGTAAATTATTTCCAAATATGACAAAGTACCATCTTTGGAGCAGGAATGCATCACAGAATGGATAATAAATTTATACACAGTTCTATGTTGCCTTGTGTGCTATGGTTACAGTAGTTCGTTATTTAAATCGTAGCTATCACATGAAAATGCAAAGGAGACACTAACCCAAAAGGAAGCAGTCAGAAGATAATGAGGTTCGGGAAGCAGGAGGCATAAAATCAATGCTGAGTTAAATGGAGTTGGTAGGGGAGAGGGAGTGGGACAGACGGGAAGTGTGATTATCTCCGGCTGGTTTTGGAAAGTCCATTTGATTTTGCTAATTAAAAATTAAACTTGACATGCAATGCGAATTTTCCCAATACAAATATCAAACTAAACTGTAAAAAAAAAATTCTTTTATTTAAACAATAACTTTTGTAAGGAAAATTTTGTTGACCAACCAACTCATTCATTATCTGGTCTGAAATCAGAAACTTCTTTGTTGTGTTACGTATTACCTCCCCACACCCCGGTTACGGTGCACCTCAGAGTCTGGAGCGGGAACACGGCAGAAAGATTTGTTATTTTGCGTTTTCTAATAAACCATGACAAAACCACACCAATGCAATTGTAGAACAAAACAAGTAATTGTATTAAGAACTCTCACATACACAATAATAACACTATTAAAGAAAGTACAATGAAAATGGCACTTGCATCAAATGAACAATACATATGATGGCAACATCATTCCCCAATGCTCTCAAAGCAATGAACTCACAATACGCCAACTGTGAGTAGAATGTAACATTCCCCAAAGTCCATGCACGAATCTCCACGTGGGGTGAAGGTCGAGGTTGTGCAGAACGGCAAAACAACAGGCAGGTATTGGCGCGGCTGTGGATGAGTTATGAGGTGAGAAGTCGATATGGAAATTGAGCCGATAGGTAAACCAACGGCAATCAACACGATGAGGTCGATATGGAAATCCCAACAGCAAAACAAGATGCACCAAGCGGACAGACTCTTCTTCTTCGAGGACAAAATGGCGTATTGGCCCGTAATGGAAGCGCTTCATTTCTCCAACAATGACTCAACACTTGGTGATAAAACCTGAGACGCAGGTTTAATTGCGCTCGCAATATATGACGATGTCGCAAACAATCCCTTTCATGGGAAGCCTCAACTCCTTCGCGACCAATATATAAAAACAAGTCTGCTCGCAGCTTTGACATGACTCGCAGCTCTCTCCTCCTGTCTCTGCCAATATTGATCTATTTTCTTCCGGTCTCTTTGCCTCGTTTTCCTTTTTCCTTCACAAACATTTATTTTTACCTTTTACTAAAGTCATCTCCATTTCACACAAAAATCTTAACAACAATATTACCTGAAACTAAAAATCCGACAACTATATAAAAATAACAAAGGCGGAAGTGACGGATCCGTAACAATTGGCATCAGCAATATCATGGTAATCAGTATTATGATGAATTGCATTAGCATCATGTACTAGATATACCACACAGTTCTGACCAAATAATCCTCAAGTTATTTCAGCAAGCTTATTTCTGTGCTCCTTCTGTCCTCAGTCCTCCCTTGTTGTTTCCTCCAGCTTAGAAATGCAAAAACTATCCCAAATATAAAGTGTGTGCATTCTTAAATCAGATATTTTTATTTGGGAAGTGAATCGAGAAATATACGTTGCTATTGACATGGAAGGAGAGCTCCCTCTACTGTTTCATATGTTTTCATCGATCTTGCATGACCTTTCTTACCAGAATCAAAACAGTAGCTTCCAAGATGCTATGTTTTATTCCCAACCATAATCGTGAGCTGGCTAATGAAAGTAATCCACTTTTTTTGCATTTGCTGAATTATCCTGGCTTTTTTGAATCGATGGTCATGAGACTGCCAGGATTGTGAAAGGCCGGAGAAAATTGACCTTTTATATCAAGAAAAATGGGGTTGAATGAAAGCTGAAAATATTAAGAAATAGATCAAAGCATATCGATGGAAATATTTTGAAGTACAACTTTTCTTGGATAATTGGTTAATATGGTTGGATCCTATTAAAAAAAGGAATAAAGAAATCTGATAAAGAACAGAGCTTGCGTTTAGGGAGACTTTCAGTGGTGAAGTTTGCCAAGATTTTTCACAATCGCAATCCTCAAAATTATCACATCTGTTTTGATCACTTCTGTAGAAGTTTAAAACTTGTTCTTTCTTGATTCCACTGGGAATAAAGGGGATAGGAACTGCTCAAAACAAACGTTAAAACAAGTGCCCTTGTATGAAACCAAATGCCATCAACAAAACGGATCAATAACCTTTTGAATACCAAGTAGAGATTTCAGAGAAGATAAAAATGTTGCCATTGGCATGAAAACAATGTCGTCACAACGTGCTCAAATGCTGCTGTCCACCAGACATCCAATTTATTACTCTCAGTATAGTAATATTATTCAAGTGCAGCAGCCACACATCAGTAGGAGTATGCAATGAACATATGGATGGTGTAAAGAACATCTCCAAATATAAAATCAGAAAAGGAGGAGAGAAGGGGTATTCCCGCTCGAGTGACATACATAGTCCATATGGCAATGAACAAAGCCTGGCAGCTGAACAATATTTTTCTGAAGATAACTCATTGGATCTTCTGTAATTTTGCAGATGTACGTGTGACATGATTCTACTTGGAGCATGAACGTAACCAGTCTCGTCAAAGCGAGAGGGGAAAACCACCAAAGACAGCACCAGGGAGCCATTATGACAGGTATTATCACTGGGTCATCTCACAAGAAAGGCAGACAAGATGTCTGATGGTGACCACCACAAGATGTGAAACAGTGCAATAAGAAACGACATATGAAGTCTTTCAAGGAATATCATGCACAATGGCATGGGAAGTAAGTGATGGAAAAAACAAGTTTCAAACCAGGAATAGGATTTTAAAAGTTGTATCAATGTTCAGTGCCTGACATCCCATACAAAGGACAAAAAAAATTAATTCAAACGAGATGTTTTGTCCATTCAATTTAGCTGATCTATTTATGTGCATTACAACGATTATATCCAAAAATTGGATAACTACTCTCCTCTTGACATACAAAGCCCTCCATAACCTGGCCCCATCCTACCTGGCTGACCTCCTCTCCAGACACACTCCCACCCGCAACCTCCGCTCTGCTGGTACCAACCTCCTGACCCCCTCCATCCGGACCAAATTCAGATCCTGGGGGGACAGGGCCTTCTCCATCGCTGCTCCCACCCTCTGGAACTCACTACCTCACACCATCAGAGACTCCTCCTCACTCACCACATTCAAAACATCACTAAAGACCCACCTGTTCAACACTGCATTCAACATTCAACCCACAGCATTTAACCCCTGACTATCTCTTCTCCTTCTCCCTCCTTTTGCTTTAAATATTTCCCTATTGATTCTTGTCTTTTTGCAATTGTTGTTTTCATGTATTGTTATGCATTATGTTTGCATTATGCATCATGCATGCATTATGTTTTCATGTATTGTGATGCATTATGTTTGCCACTCTGTCAAAGCGCCTTTGGGCTTCTGGAAAAGCGCTATACAAAATAAATGAATTATTATTATTATTATTACTCTGAATAAATACCACTTTCACAAGAATTATCGGATTCTGCGCATGCGCAAGATTGGAGGTCTCGTCTCTTCAAAGCTGTCCATGCGCGCTCGCTTTCGAAGTTAAGTAACTTTTCACAATTGTGTTTTTGTCGAAACTGTATCTTTCTCTCGGTGTATGTACCTATTGGGGTGTCTTTAATAGTATTCTTGGTGTTGGTTTTTCATATTTGTGTACAGAATCGTCGGTCTCTCGTATCGCGTATTCTGAGGCCTAAGTGTAGTACTAGGCTACCGTGTCCGACCTTGGCTTGAGGCTTTGTTTTTGTCTCAGCGGTTCTCCGATCGCGCTGCAATTACTTTCCGGTCTCTGTTTTTCACGGTCTTTTCACCCCATACTTCCTTGTTTTAAAATCTCCTCAAAAAAAAAAAAAAAAAAATTTCCTTCTGTTCTTATTCGTTTATTCGTTCTTATTTGTTCGTTCGTTCTTCGACCACGTTGCTTGTGATCACGTGATCACGTTGTTAAAAAATGTCTAATCTGTCCCCTGAAGACCTGTATTCTGTCATATTCTATAACACCTTTTTCTTCTTCTTCTATAAAAGGATGCTTTCGACTTGCTCACCAAATCTATTCATTCCAAAAAAAATTTCCATCTCTTATAGTGCATCTTTCATTCATTCCCGAAACTCTCCAGCACTCCATCCTCCCTCCAGTGTCCTCAAACGTATTTTTGACTCGAATGTCTCAAGAAACTCATTTTGCAATAAATGTACGTTTCCCATTAATCGTACACTTTTCAAAATCCAATCTCACCCCTCCCCTCCAAATCTTCCCCATCACCCATCCCTTTCAAATCTTCCCCCTTGCCCCTCCCCTCCAAATCTTCCTCATCACCCCTTCCCTCCAAAACTTCCCAATCACCCCTCCCCTCCAAAACTTCCCCATCACCCCTCCCCTCTAAATCTACCCCCTTGCCCCTCCCCTCCAAATCATCCCCATCACCCATCTCTTTCAAATCTTCCCCCTTGCCCCTCCCCTCCAAATCTTCCCAATCACCCATTCCTTTCAAATCTCCCCCCACACCCCTCCCCTCCGAGACTCTCCCTCGCTCCTCCCCTCCTAGATTCCCCTCTCACCCCTCCTCCTCAAAGCGTCCTCCCCGCTTCTTCCCCCTTCCAACTTTCACCTTCATCTCCCTCAACCTTCTGCCTCGCTCTTCCCCCTCGTCAAATAACACCTCACTGCGCCTCTCCCAATCACCATCAAACCTTTTGTCCGCCCCATTCTTCCCTTTCTCCAAGCTATTCTGTAATCTCTGACACACCTTCAACAGCTCTCCCTACCTCTTCCTCCTCTTCCACATCTTACCCTACCGCTCCCCCCCCCCCCCCCCCACCTGTTCTGTATCCGATGCTCCCCCTTCCTCTTCCTTAACAGTATGGACCTCAAACATCCGGGGCCTTCGCTCAAACTTGTCTGATCTCTCCATACAGGTTGCTTCTGACAAACCAGACGTGATCTGCTGAACAGAAACTTTCCTCCTTCATGATGTCTCTGATTCCTTGGTATCTCTCCCAGGTTACTCCCTCGTCCGGTATGATAGACCTGAGCCTCGTTCTGGAGGTGGGGTTGCTATCTTTATAAAAAGCTCTCTTCCTCACTCGCCCTGCACTGCCTTCTCTCCACCTCACCCCCAGGAATACCTTTGGCTATGGCTTCCCCTTCGCTCCCACCTTTTGTTCATATGTGTGTTGTACCGTCCACCAAACAGTGATGACTCCATCTACATCTCGCTGTCTGAGAATATGGACCAACTTCTATCTACCCATCCCAACTCTCTCTTCCTCATATGTGGTGATTTCAACTGTCACCATGCCAGTTGGCTGGGTGTGGGTACCTCTCTCACCAGCCATGGCTCTTCAGCAAAGGACTTCTGTGACTCACTGGGACTGACACAATCTGTCAATTTCCCGACCCGGATTTCAGTCAACGGAGCATCTTCTCTTCTGGACTTGGTTATGACTAACTTCCCTGAAAATGTCTGCTGCTCTTCTTCTGCTCCAATCGGCTCTTCTGATCATGTGCTTGTTAAAGTGGACATCTCTCTGACCATTCTCAGAGAGCCTCCTCAGCATCGACGAGTCTGGCATTTCACTCAGGCCAACTGGCACGGTCTTCAAGCAGCCATCAATCATCTGGACTGGTCTCCCATCTCTACCGCCTCTGACATCAACTCATCCTGGGAATTCTTCCAAAGTAAATTGCTCTCTCTCATGCACAGATTTATCCCATCTCGTCTTCAGTTGTCATACCCTTCCTCCCGTCCATGGTACACAGAATCTTGTGGTGAGGCTATTGCCCAGAAACAACTTGCTTTCGTCTCCTGGAAAGCAAATCCAACGGAAGGAAATCTCATTTCCTTTCACAAAGCCCGAAACAAGTGTGTGTCCACCCTCAGGAGAGCCAGGAAACAATATCTCTCCGTTCTCAGGACCGAACTCTCTTATCTGTCTCCCTCTTCCAAATCCTGGTGGCGTCTGGTCAAATCTGTTTCTGGTGTTTGTTCCCCCTCCATCCCCTCCCTCACCTCAAATGGCCACATGGCTGACTCCGCACGTGAAAAAGCTGAATGCCTCAACTCTGTGTTTGCCTCTAAATCTTGTGTCCCAAACCCATCCCTCTCTGTACCCACCGTACCCAGTCGTACCCAGCTGCTCCTGAACTCTGTGTCCTTTCCTCCTGACAAGGTGGAAAAGTTTCTGTCAACCCTCGACTCGGATTCTGCAACTGGACCTGACGGCATCAGCCCACGGGTCCTAAAATCCTGTTCTTCCGCTCTTTCACTCCCTCTCTCTGTTCTCTTCACCCTCTCTTTTGCTCAAGGTCATCTTCCATCTGCTTGGAAATCTGCCAACATCACCGCTTTGCACAAAAAAGGCGCAAAAACAGATCCCAGCAACTACAGACCAATCAGCCTTCTCCCAATTATCAGCAAAGTCATGAAATCCATCATTGCTTCAGATATGAAATCTTTCCTCTTCTCCAATGGCTTGATCTCTGATCATCAATTTGGTTTCAGACCTGGACACTCTACTCTGGACATGCTGCATCTGCTTTCTCAACAATGGATGGAGGTCCTCAATGCCAAACAGGAAATTAGAGCAGTCTCCCTTGACATATCACGTGCCTTCGATACGGTCTGGCACCCCGCTCTGCTCACCAAACTCTCCTCTTTTGGTATCCATGGAAATCTCCACGCATGGCTGGCGGACCTCCTCTCTAGTCGTAGTCAACGTGTGGCCCTGAATGGGTTTCTCTCATCTCCTCTTCCTGTTCAGGCTGGAGTTCCACAAGGCAGTGTTCTGGGCCCTGTGCTTTTTCTGGTCTTCATCAATGATCTATCTGACACTCTTGAAAATCCTCTGTATCTCTTTGCTGATGACTCTACTCTCTGTCGCTCCATTCTTCATCCCTCAGATCGGTAGTCTGCAGCCTCCTCACTCTCTGCAGACCTGGACAAAATCACAGACTGGGCAAACAAGTGGAACATGTCTTTCAATCCTGACAAATCTCACACTCTTACGATGTCTCTCCGAAAAGACCGACTGGACAACCCTCCCATCCACTTTCTGAATAATCCTCTCCAAGAAGTTCTGTCACTCAAGCTTTTGGGTCTCACTATCTGCCATGATCTTTCCTGGGAAAACCACATTTCAAATCTGGCCTCGAAAGCCAGTCGCCGACTGGGCATCCTCCGTCATGCGAAGTCCTTCCTTGGCACACCTGAGCTCCTCACCACATACAAGGCTTTCATCTGCAGCTCAATGGAATACTGCTCTCTTCTCTGGGCTGGTGCTCCTGCCTCACACCTAGCTCGTCTTCACGCTGTTGAAACCAAAGCATTCAGAATCATTGGAATCTCCCGCGATGAAGCTAACTCCAAGAGCCTCTCACTCACTCACCGCAGGCAGGTTGGTGGTCTTTCCGTCTTCTACCGACTCCTCTCTGGCCTTGCCCCCTCAGCTCTCTCTGGGCTCTGTCCCGCAAATATTCCTACAGGTCGCACAAGATCTGCCTGCAACCCTCTTATGGTCAAACTGCCAAAATCAAGACTCTCTGCTCACCTTCACTCCTTCATTCCTCTTTTCTCCTGCCTCTGGGACAAACTCCCCCACTCTCTTCAATCCCACTCCACCCTCCAGGTCTTTAAAACAGCTGTTCACCACTATCTCTTATCTTCCCCCATCCAAAACCTTGATCTTTTCTACCCCCGCTAATTTCACCCCAATGCCACTTTTTTGAAATACCAACTTCTGTCCTGGAAGTCCTTGGTGTCCTTGTGTTTTATACTTCTCCCTCCCCCCCCCCCCCCTTCCCACGCCTCCTCCACCCAAGCCCTCTCCTTTCCACACATCTCCCTGCTCTCAAATGTTGTGTTTGTGTGCTTCCCCTTCTCTCCCCATCTTGTCTTCCGCTCCCTCTTTTTATATATTTTGTTTGTCTGGTTGATTTGTTTGTGAAGTAAATGTTAGCTCTTTCACGAGCCTCGATTCAGTATACAAAAAAAAAAAAAAAAAATTAAGGACCTCAAACACAACCAGGAGTCTGCCTTTGGAGTCATTCAGCACAAACCAACATGAAGATCAGATAACTGTCCATGAAAGAAAAGCAAACAATATGGAAGCTGAAAGAACAGAATAATTCAATTAGAACCATAGCACAAAAATTAGGCCTAGCAAATACAACAATTTGGAATGTCTTGAAAAATAAACCATGGATGTACTTAGCAACGGCCAGGTCGGCCAAGGAAAAAAAACTGCAGTTGATGACAGAAAAATCATCAGAGCTGTGAAAAAAACCTCAAAAATAACTGTCAGTGAAATCTACTGTCATGGCCAAAATATTTGTACCCTTGCACTTTTTTCAAATAATGCACCATTTCTTCCAGAAAATTGTTGAAATTAAAAAATCTTTTGGTATCCACATATGTATTTCTTTGGTTTGCAGTGGAACAAAACAAACAAAGCTGGAAAAAAAAATACTAAATCTAAGCTTATTCCACACAGAAATCCTGAAATGGCCTGAACAATATAATTGGCACCTTTCAGAAGTTGTTAGAAATAATTAGATTTCAAACAGGTGATTCTCCTTTACTTTGGAATTGAACTCACCTGTGGTGAGTTGCAGGTGCCTGCAATATAAAAATTATTCATTCAACCAGTTTGAATAGAGAAAAGGAGTCATTCTGCTGTTTTGTACCACTATGAGCATGGAGAAAAGAAAGAAAACCAAATAATTATCTGAGGAGGTCAGACACAAGATTGTAGCCAAGCATGGACAATCTCAAGGCTACAAGTCCATCTCCAGAGACCTTGATGTTCCTGTGTCCACAGTACGCAATGTTATCAGGAAGTTAAAGGCCCATGGTAATAGCGCCAACCTCTCTGGACGTGGCCGCAAGAGAAAACTTGATCGAAGATTGCAGCTAAGGATTGTTTGAATGGTGGAGAAAGCACCTCGATCAACTGCCACACAGATTCAAGCTGACCTTCAGACACAAGGTACAACAGTTTCAACTCGCACCATCCGTCGCCAACTCAATGAAAGGGGGTTCTATGGTAGGAGACCCAGGAGGACCCCAATGCTGAGCGAGAGACATAAGAAAGTCCAACTGGAGTTTTCCAAATCACACATGACAAGCAAAAATCCTTCTGGGAGAATGTGCTGTAGACAGATGAGAAGAAATTAGAGCTTTTTGGTAAAGCACATCATCTCTATGTTTACAGAAAACAAAATTAAGCCTTCAAAGAAAAGAACACCTTCCCAACAGTCAAACATGGAGCAGGTTCAGTGATGTTTTGGGGTTGCTGTGCTGCTTCTGGCACTGGATGCCTTGAATGTGTGAATGGCATCATTAAATCATGAGAATACCAAGGCATTTTGGAGCGCAATGTTCAACCCAGTGTCAGAAAGCTGGGTCTCCGTCGAAGGTCATGGGTCTTGCAGCAGGACAATGATCCCAAACATACTTCAAAAAGCACCCAGGAATGGTTCAAGACAAAACGCTGGACTGTTCCAAAGTGGCCAGAAATGAGTCTAGATCTAAATCCCATTGAACACCTGTGGGGAGATCTGAAAATAGCAGTTGGGAGAAGGCACCCTTCAAATATGGGAGTACTGGAGCAGTTTGCACAAGAAGAGTGGGTCAAACTGCTAGTGAGAGAGGTGGAGGAAGCTCATTCATGGCTACAGGAAGCGCTTGACTGCAGTTTTTTTGTCCAAATTTTGTTCTACCAAATATTAAGTCTCGGGTATCAATAATTTTGTCAATGCCATTTCTTTTTATTTTCTGATTTAAAAGGATATATTAAGTTCTGAATAAAAAACAAAGGGTCTGTAATATTAACAGTGAAATAAAGAATTGTGGAGACCAAATACTTTTGTCAATTTCAACTTATTTTTAGAGAAAATTGTGAGTTATTTGAAAAAAGTGCAAGGGTGCCAATATTTTGGGCCACGACTATATATATATATATATATATATATATTCATACTGAATGTGCTGTTGATTTAGCATAGGTATGATGGGCAAATGGCCTTCATCTAGTGAGAGTGGTGAATACATGGAATGGTCTCCCTGCAAGAGTAGTGACAGTGGTCTTTCAATCCTGACAAATCTCACACTCTTACGATGTCTCTCCGAAAAGACCGACTGGACAACCCTCCCATCTACTTTCTGAATAATCCTTTCCAAGAAGTTCTGTCACTCAAGCTTTTGGGTCTCACTATCTGCCATGATCTTTCCTGGGAAAACCACATTTCAAATCTGGCCTCCAAAGCCAGTCGCCGACTGGGCATCCTCCATCGTGCGAAGTCCTTCCTTGGCACACCTGAGCTCCTCACCACATAAAAGGCTTTCATCCGCAGCTCAATGGAGTACTGCTCTCCCCTCTGGGCTGGTGCTCCTGCCTCACACCTAGCTCGTCTTCACGCTGTTGAAACCAAAGCGTTCAGAATCATTGGAATCTCCCGCGATGACGCTATCTCCGAGGGCCTTTCACTTAATCACCGCAGGCAGGTTGGTGGTCTTTCCGTCTTCTACCGACTCCTCTCCGGCCTTGCTCCCCCAGCTCTCTCTCGGCTCTGTCCCCCAAATATTCCTGCAGGTCGCACAAGATCTGCCTGCAACCCTCTTATGGTTAAACTGCCAAAATCAAGACTCTCTGCTCACCTTCACTCCTTCATTCCTCTTTTCTCCCACCTCTGGAACAAACTCCCTCACTCTCTTCAATCCCACTCCTCCCTCCAGGTCTTTAAAACGGCTGTTCACCACCATCTCTTATCTTCCCCAATCCAAAACCTTGATCTTTTCTACCCCTGCTAATTTCACCCCAAATCCACTTTTTTGAGGTGACTTTTGACTTCTTTCCTGGAAATCCTTGGTGTCCTTGCGTTTTTATACCTATCCTGCCTCCCCCCAGGCCCTCTCCCTCCAAAAACATCTCCCGATGTCCCTGCTCTCAAATGTTGTGTTTGTGTGCTTCCTCCCCTTCTCTCCCCATATTGTCGACCGCTCCCCTTTTTATATACTTTGTTTGCTTGTTTGTTTGATTTGTTTGTTTGATAAATGTTAGCTCTTTCACGAGCCTCGACTCTGTACACAAAAAAAAAAGAAAAAATAGTAGTGGATTGTTTTAAAATGCAGTTGTATAGGTATGTGGAAGTGGTGGGTATGTGTGAGTACTAAGATGTTGGCAGATTGTGCAGGCCTGATTGACCTAATGGCCTACTCCTGTGTTGAAGTACCTTATGTTTCCATGTATCTGTGTCCAAGTTCCTTGTATATACATATAACACCTTTATATGACTACTTTGTTGTCTTTCTTGTCGATAAGATTACTTTGACAGCAATACATTTTTATGACATTTCACTGTCTTACTTAAATTGCTAATTTACCATCTATGCCTGTTCAAATATATATTTTTAATAATGTACATTTGAAAGTAACGCACCAAGCGAACCATTGTGCACAAGTGCAGCCATGCTGGAGAGAAGGTGTGTGCAGGTCGGAGGAGGGTGTCGTTTAATCACAGGCCACAGCCCCTCCTGACAGCGGTGCCTTTCAAAGGCATCACGGCGAGCACTTGAAGCTGCATCTCCTGCGATGAACATCTCAAGCGAGGAAAAGTTAGGAATCAATAGAAGCTGTTGGGGGAAACAACAAAGGGAAAGACACAAAATATGAAAATATGAAGAGTCTATATGATCAACAAGATACAGAGTGATTATGATCAGCAATAAACAGTCATTACGATCAGTAAAAAACAATCAATTGTTCGGGAAAATGTGAACAGCTTCAGTATACCCAAAAGTGGGTTTCACTTTGCGATATAAAAAAGATATTTAATGGCATCCTGGATTATGTCATACCAGGTATTGGAAAGAAGAAAGCATCATAGACAAACTCTGGATTATTGTCATAACCACAAGACATGATCATGATCTTCAACATGACCTTGATTCGGACATAGCTCACCGAGTCCACCAGCACGAAGGCGTCAGGAACATCACCCCGCAGTGTGTAGCGCTTAAATTCAATGCGGATAGTGTAAGAGTGACCTTTTTCCAAGCATACCGTGTGTGGCAAAACCACCAGCCTGCAAACAAAATAAAAACAATATGCATTTGTCAGAACAGATCATCCAAGTACCGATAACATTCTGCAAATTAAACTTAAACTTTGAAAAATCTTTGCTCGGCTCGCGATATCAAACTTACCATATATATTCATAACGAGTAAAAAGCCCGTCAAAATGACAGGTTTGGAACAGTTTATTCGACGGTGCAGCCTCGTGAGCGTAAAAATGTCTAAAGCCTCGGCCTAGTATCAGGTGTGCTTAAATCCGTTTTATTTAAAAGTCAGCCTACGGATGTAAATGCACACTCGTTTTACTCTGCGCGAGATGCACATCACGTGCAGTGAATTTCACCTCCCTGCGCCTTTCATTGCTCTTTTTAAAAAAATGCTGCTGCACACCGCCCTCGAGGCTCGGTTTGCAAGCCACCGTCTACAATTCCAATAGAAGAGACATAATTACTCTTTTATGGGAAATGTTTTTCAAGTTTGTTTCATCCTCAAAAATAGACTGAAGTGAACACACATATGTGTTAAAAGATTGGTCTTTACAACTTACCTTAAATCGTCCTTATGAAGGGGGACAGACAGACAAACACAAACTGCTATTGTGTTTTATATATTCATAATGGTTTGTGCAAGTGAAATGATTCGAGGTAAATACTTATTTTAACTTTGGATAGTTTCCAATGCTCAATGGCATGTGACTGGATACATTTTCTCAAACGAGATGGTATTCATAGATGGTATTCATAGAATTCATAGAATTCATAGAACCCTGCGCAGTCAACTTGGTGTGAGCCAACTCTTCTATTTTTGAATGTTTCTTTTTTTTTGATCCAATATGGCTGCCAGACTACGTGAGCGATGACATCATAAATTTATATTCTCTAAATAATTGTTGCATAGATCATGCTCAATAAATTTCAAACTGATCAGACTAAGCATTGTCCCTGTCGAATTATGACGTCGTAATTATGCCACCAATGACGTCATCGTTAACAACACCTATTCCCCATATGGAGTTATTTACAATGAGCCACGTTTCGATTTTTAAAATGCTGATATGGCACACACTTTACTTTACTGAAATGCAGACACAAATGTTATATTTTCGTCAAAAATCGTCGGAATTTCGCCAAATCTGTTTTGGTCGTGTGTTAATATACCTCAGCGATTGACAAATATGAAATCAGAATTTTATTTCAGGTCAAAATGACCCAGTGAGGTCGCTCCGTACTTTGCCTGCTCGTCATTTGCAGTGTGATAATTAATTCCATGCCCACTCTAGCAGACTCTTCTTCACGCAATAACAACTTCTAGCTTCCAGACCGTACATCCAATCATCTTGAAATTTTGCACACATGTTACATTTCATTACCTCTACTATAATATAAAGTTTCACGTCGATCAATGAAGCGGTTCAAGAGTTATAATTTTTTTAAAATATTTTCGTTTAATTATTTATATCTGCCAAACCACGTGACCGATCGCAAATTCCAAAAGGTTCTTTTGGCAGACTGATATGCTGAACACATGTGTGAAGTTTCCCCTCGATAGGATCACAAATAAGGGAGGAGCTTGGTTTTAAAAGTTTATGCTTAAAAACGTCATAACTCCGAAACAATGTGACGCATGATGTCATACTCGCTGACTTTTTTTATTCGTCATGGGTATGCGATTCTTCCTGCCAAGTTTGGCCTCGATATGTTCAGTCGTTTAGGAGAAAATTGGATTTTAGTGGTTTTTCACAAAACAATATGGCGTCCGAACCACGTGACCTACGACGTCATTATAATTTTATTTCTGCATCAATTTATACCGAGAAGATGCTCAATAAATTTCATTCTGATCGGATAAAGTTTTTTACTTGTCGAATTATGACGTCATAACGGCGGAACCTATGACGTCATCATTCACATATGTTATTCCGCATCGAGAGTTCTTTGCAATGAGACCTGTCTCAATTATTTCTGTACAGCGTTTTTTGAGATATAGAGGTGTAGTTTTTTTCCCCCAAGATGGCGCCCATACCACGTGACCTGTGACGTCATAATATGCACTAAAATATTCTAAAGGAGTAGTCCCTCCTATGGTGTAAATTTCATGTCAATCGGACCAACGGTTGCCGAGAAAATGAATTTTTAAAATGCAGACACGCACGTACGTACGTACGACGTACGGACGGACCCGAATGCTTAACCCTGAATTTCGCTTCGCGAGCGCAGGGTAATGAAGGATTACAGGTAAAAATGTCTAATTTTTATCCTGGCCGTCAACATTGTGTCAACAGACCACACAAAAATCGTGGCCGGATTACTCTCCTATGCACACAGATAGCAGACTTCATATTCAGCCTGCTTATGTCTTTCCACTTGGTTGTACCGACTGTGAGCGGGCAGCGTGGTGGACATGTGGTCGTCCGAAGGTATTGTGTTGCCACAGACACTTCTGGAGATAACAGGGCCTGGCCGGATTACTTGCACGGTCAAGTCCTCCCACTCCTCAGACAACTGGGTGCACAGAGAGGGTGAACAAACATCCAAACATTAGGATGTGGGTGGGTGAATACAATATGTGAATACAATACAATATGTGGGTGAAAACACACTGCAATATTATCTTGAACTTGCCTCCAGTGCTGGACCTTTTTCAGCCAGACAAATCAGGAAAATAAAGGAAATGTTGCCTGACTTTACAGTAGTCCAAGGCAATAAATAAAGCTCTGCTGGCAAAATAAAATACACATTTGTTCTCAACTCATTTAATATTATTGTTGAACCATTCCGTGTGGAGTGCAAAGAAATATCACAACATGGAAAGGGAGTCAAATTGGAACAACAAACGACACATCCCAAGTTGCTGTCCTGAGCGCCTCCTACCGGTGTACCTAACATTCAAAACATTTTTCTTTGCACATTCTGTTGGTATTTCGTCGTCACATGATGCAGGGCTTGCAAGAAAAACCTTTCTTTGTAAATATATTACATCATGCTGACACTATTTGGTAATATGGTGCCTCCATGAATTATTGATGGTGTTTAAAATAAAGAGACTATTCCGATGACTAACTTGCAGTTTCTGCCAAATTCTTCCCTCAGATCGGCAGTCTGCAGCCTCCTCACTCTCTGAAGACCTGGACAAAATCACAGACTGGTCAAACAAGTGGAACATGTCTTTCAATCCTGACAAATCTCACACTCTTACTATGTCTCTCCGAAAAGATCGACTGGACAACCCTCCCATCTACTTTCTCAACAATCCTCTCCAAGAAGTTCTGTCGCTCAAGCTTTTGGGTCTCACTATCTGCCATGATCTTTCTTGGGAAAACCACATTTCCAAGCTGGCCTGCAAAGCCAGTCGCCGACTGGGCATCCTCCGTCGTGCGAAGTCCTTCCTAGGCACACCTGAGCTCCTCACCACATACAAGGCTTTCATCCGCAGCTCAATGGAATACTGTTCTCCCCTATGGGCTGGTGCTCCTGCCTCACACCTAGCTCGGCTTCACGCTGTTGAAACCAAAGCTTTCAGAATCATTGGAATCTCCCGCGATGAAGCTATCTCTGAGGGCCTTTCACTCACTCACCGCAGGCAGGTAGGTGGTCTTTCTGTCTTATACCGACTCCTCTCCAGCCTTGCTCCCCCAGCTCTCTCTGTGCTCTGTCCCCCAAATATTCCTACAGGTCGCACAAGATCTGCCAGCAAGCCTCTGATGGTTAAACTGCCAAAATCTCGGCTCTCTGCTCACCTTCACTCCTTCATTCCTCTTTTCTCCCGCCTCTGGAACAAACTCCCACACTCCCTTCAATCCCACTCCTCCCTCCAGGTCTTTAAAACAGCTGTTCACCACCATCTCTTATCTTCCCCCATCCAATACCTTGATCTTTTCTACACCCACTAATTCACCCCAGATCCACCTTGTTTGTAATTCCAACTTCTTTCCTGGTAGTCCTGGCAGTGTCCATATGTTTTATGCCTCTCCCACCCCCCCCCCCCTTCCCATGCCCCCCCTTCCCATGCCTCCCCCCCAAAGCCCTCTCCCTCCCACAGTTCTCTCGATGTCTCCATGTCTCTCGGTTCCTGCTCTCAAATGTTGTGTTTGTGTCCTTCCCCCTCTCTCCCCATCTTGTCTACCGCTCCCGATGCTTTTTGTTTTATGTGTCGGTTTGTCGGTTATGTGTCGGAGTCGGTTTGTCGGTTTGTCTTTCTGTGTGATAAATGTTCGCTCCTTCACGAGCCTCGATCTTGTATACAAAAAAAAAAAAAAAAAAAAAAAAAATCATAATGCCAACGTCGCTTTAAACACAAAACTCACCAAAACTATTTTGTTTTCGTTTTTGTTTGAAGTTTGTTTTTGCAATCACTTGTAAAAATGTTTGAAAATTATTCTAGGTGAAGAAGTATTTTAAAAAGCATTTAGTGAAGCAAACACATACTGCATTCAAATTTTGCTTTTCAGAAAAAAAAAATCATTACTTTTATCCAAAATCTGAGCTAACAGAAGAGGGAAGAGATAAAGGGAAAAAAGGTAATGTATGGGTACTGACTATGAGGCATTGAAGCTACATTTGGTCAAAACAAGTAAAGGGATGAATGAACAGGTTAAGAGGAGAGACTGGAGGGCAATGGGCACAGGTAACCTACTAGAGGAAAGTGGAGATTTGGGGAGGGGGGTAAGAGGAGGGGGGAGGGGAGGGGTTATTGGGGGTAAAATAAACAAGAGCAAAAGTCTAACAGCGGCGTAGCCGGGCTTGTAAAATATTATAAACCACAAACACACATGATTAGCTTTTTAAACAGTCGCTAATGCTGTTTGTAACATTAAACAAAGAAATTTGGAGGCATCCCGACATCCTTGAGGTAGGTTTTACTTACAGAACTGAGTGAAGATCTACTGTAATCTATATACCCCACAAAGGTTGGAGGTGTGCTCATTTACCAAGCAGCTAGCTAGCGCTTGCCAAGCCAGCCGTTCCTTAAGGGTTTTGAATGGAGTGCTTGTTCGAATGCTTAAACCACTTTGTGAATCTCTCCACAAGAAACTTGGTAAATGAACACACACCCAATGTTCTTGAGAGCGGAGTTCTATTTGAGTTCTGTGGGGTGTACTAGTAAATTAAAATGTCGGTCGGTGGAGTCAGCCGTCGTAATGACATCATAGACGTAATGACATAACGGATACAAATCTGCCGCTACTTTAACATGTAGAAGATGATATATTTTAGCTTCCAGGCACGGAGGTATATAATAAACTGGAGAGCCAATGACGGCTGTCGGCTGAAGCTAGCGGAAGTTGCTTGGCGGCCATATTGGGAAGCCGATTGTGTCTGAACGCTCGAGAGATGAATACGATCCAGTCATCAAAGCTTTCGCACTCACTCTTCAATTTTATTCTGCTAAAGGATACGACTATGTTCGAGAGACATTCGACTTGGCACTGCCAAGTCCATCCACAATCCGGAAATGGTACAGCGCAATTGATGGTTCACCTGGTTTTAGTGCAGTTGTATTCCAAGCACTAGAGAGCCGGTTTAAAGCAGAGAAGGAGACTGGCAAGAGAACACTGTGTAGCCTGATGTTAGACGAGATGGCCATCATGAAGGCAATTGACTTTTTAGGGGACAAGGTATTGGGGTACGTCGACATCGGAAACGGAGTCCAAGATGACAGTGCTCCCCAGGCCAGCAACGCACTGGTTTTCATGCTGGTTGCACTGAATGACAGTTGGAAAGTGCCTGTAGCATACTTTATGATAAATGGATTGTCGGGGAAGGAACAGGCGAATTTGGTGACACAATGTCTACTAAAATTGCATGATATCGGTGCAGAGGTGGTTTCCTTAACTTGCGATGGACCGTCCGCTCATTTGACAATGTTACGTGAGCTAGGTGCCGACATCACGCCGCAGAATGTGAAACCAACATTTCCCCACCCAGCAAATCCCGAAAAGAAAATTTGTGTTGTACTCGATGCATGTCACATGCTTAAACTTGCAAGAAACTGTCTTGGATCCATGAAAATGATGGAGGATGGCAACAAAAAAGTCATCGCGTGGAAATACATCCAGGCACTCTTTGATCTGCAGAAGAGGGAAGGCTTGCGTCTGGGAAATAAGCTCTCCCGGAAACACATCGAGTGGAAGAGCAATGTCATGAAGGTGGACACAGCTGCTCAGACATTGAGCACTAGTGTGGCAGATGCAATTCGGTTTTGCAGGGACACTTTGCAACTATCAGAATTTCAGGGCAGTGAGGCTACCTGCCAATACATTGAAACATTGGACAAACTGTTTGACATTCTAAATTCTCGCAATCCATTGGCACGAAACTACAAGGCACCACTCATGACATCACGAGAAGGACTTTTCCTGCCATTCCTGGATACTGCCTACAGTTACTTGTCCAACATCAAAAACATGAATGGTCAAGTTATGACCAATACGCGTTTGAAAACCCCCTTCATTGGTTTCATGATCTGCATAAAGAGTGTCAAAATTTTGTATTTCACATATGTCAAACCTGCCTCATCTCCCCTGCGATACCTGCTCACGTACAAAATGAGCCAAGACCACATTGAACTTTTCTTTGGAGCGGTCCGCATTGCATGTGGAAGTGGGAATAACCCAACGGCCCGGCAGTTTGTTGCCGCATATAAGCGCCTCTTGATGCGACATGACATCAAGTCTGCAAGTGGGAACTGTTCTGCACAGGACTCAACCAGAATCCTGAATGCGGCTTCCTTCAAGTGCGTTGCAAAGCAGGCTGTGCCTGACGAGAGTCACGACATGTTGGTGGCCAGACGATACGACCTGGAGTTGAGATCGCCGGCAAAAGAGGACCACGACTATGCGGATATTCCAAATTTTGAGCAACTTTCCATCTTTACAGAGTCATGTGTTGGCTATATTGCCGGCTATGTGGTGAGGATGGTGAGGAAGACTCTGAAGTGTAGCCAATGTCTTTCTGCATTGACCAGTAACAACGAAGAATGGCAAACCACACCAATGTACAGCCTGATTGTTACCAAGAACAGGGGTGGCCTCATAGTTCCCTCGCACAGTGTTGTTCGTGTCTGTGAGGCGACTGAACGCTGTGTCAAGAGGCTCCTGGCTGTAAGCAATGGCAAAATGCCTCGTGAAAGTGGGATAAGAGTGGCAATTTCCACTTCTGTCCTTTCTGAGGTCGGTCGGTCTACATTTGCTTCCTTGGATCGGCACATGTTTGACTGTGAGGCAGACAGCAACCATGTGTTTGCTTTAATACATTCTGTATCACAATCATACAGCAAGATACGTTTCCATCATGTTGTGAGAACACTCGATGATGACATGAAGGAAGAGCGCATCAGGAAAAAATATTGCAAACTGGTCCTGTTTGCTCACCAGTGAGGCAACACCAGAGCAAGCTGAAATATAAGAGCGACCTCATCTCTACATGGTGTGGGTGTGTTTTGTGGGTTAACTGTGAATTGTGTGGGTTAACTACATGACAGCGTTTCATGTCATTTATGTGACTGACTCACTGTTGATGTGTTGCTGACCCATGTCAGTGTAGAATAAACTCTGGTTATCATTATATCTGCGTGGTTTCTAACATCTCGGTAATAGAAACATACACATCTTAGTTACAATATAATGACTGAATTAAGTAACATCATATAACATGACAACAAATCAGATCTTTATATTGAGGAATATTATAGAACAAGCCAAAGAATGGCAAACGACGATGTACCTCAATTTTATAGATTTCTAGAAAGCTTTCGACTCCTTGCCCAGAGAAAGTCTGGGTCATAATGAAGAAATACAGCATACCTGGAAAATTAGTGAACCTTGTAAAAGCCCTTTACCAAGACTTTCAATGTGCGGTCGTCGACCAAGGTGAAACAACAGAATGGTTCAAGGTGAAGACAGGAGTTAAACAGGGGTGTAACATGTCAGGATTCTTATTCCTACTAGTGGGTGATTGGGTCATGAGAAGGACGATAAAGAACACCGAGCGGTAATTTTGGGCACTTTTTTTTCAAACAAGCTCTAAACCATTGGATTCCCCAGGAAAAATGCGTCTAGAACCAACTTCAAACTTAATGAACACCATTTCCTTAAAGAACGGGATTCTGAGCCCGAATATCAGTTCAAATATTAGTATTCTATATTAATTAAATAGTCGGCGGTCCTAAAATTCGCTCCAGCTGCATCATCAGTGCGCCACGCCTTTGCTTTGACAGGCTTACGATCGGCTTCCCAATATGGCCGCCAGACTATTTCCGGTGGCTTCACGGCGGCTAATGCTGCGAGGTGGCCAATTGGCTCTCCATATTATATACCTCCGTGCTTCCAGGACGTTTGCAGTCACTACGTAGGGATTAGTGTTACGATTAGATTTACTATAATATTAACGTTGTATTTCGAAAATATTACTATTTTAAAAACCGAGGCTAATTCCTTACTTCTGCGATTATTAATATTAGTGCCGAACACCGCTTACATGATTGATCATGAACCATACACCGCTTCAATCCATTAAATTTGTATTCACGACATTGGGATTAAAGCGTTATGGTTATATTTACTCTATTATTATAATTATTATTATTATTATTATTATTATTATTACGAAAACGATACTACTGAAACGATATACGACCGTATGAAGAAACCTGGGCTTAATTTGTCCGAAGCGGTCCGCAGGTGAGTCATAACGCCTAAGGCCTATACGTACCGTATTGTTTGAAGAGACGTAACGCCGATGCTTTCGATATTTGATAATCATTTTAACAATCGGTTTGTTTGTTTCACACTGAATGAAAAACGTTAAGGTGGAGCATGGCGATTGTGATATATGACAGGTTCGACAATATGTTCAGCTTGAACAAAATATAAATCAAAATGGCGGTGTGCGGAGTCAGCCGCAGTACCGCCGTAATGACATCAGACGTAATCACATCACCCTGTCATGTGACCAGATCCTCAGCTCTGATTGGTATGTTTGAGGGGACATACATACATAGATACTGTTACATATTTATGTGAATGTATGTGAATTACCATTCAGGTCTTTGCTTATCCGTGTGTAGTATATTAAGTTGTTGTGTAGTTGTTGTGGTTGGAGGGTCAGGAGCCCTTCTGAGGGAGTGGCCGGAAACGGAAGTGACCGGAAACGGAAGAGGAAAAGACACGAGGAAAAAAGGACGAGTATTATTCTTCCTCGCCCCGCTCCGACCAAAAGGCGGGATCGACCTTGCGCTGCGTGGAAAAGCGGCGTTCCGAAGCCTGTCTGGCGAGAGGAATCACCGGGACGTGTACCTGCCCGGTGGAGACGTCAAGTGACGTGGGGCCGTGCATCGACCCCGCGTCTGGTATCGTTCGCGGCACCGTCTAAACAGACGCGTGCGGGTCGCACGTTGGGGCCTAACGCGCCTTGCAAGCGGCGTGGGGTTTGGCTTGCTCTACCGTACCCGCTCCGCGTGGCCACGAGGGGCTGCAGCCACGGTGCCTGGTACGATACCTGCCCGGTGGAGAAACGTCCACCCGGGGTTCGTTCAACCGCCCGAGTGCGGAGACGCCGACCAGTATCTTGGTCAGGAGGGGCCCAGAGACATTGTGAGGAGCAGAGACCGAAAGGGGGTGTGAGTACTCACCGGGACACACATAGATAAGATGGCCATCTTACTCATAGGGAATTGATTGTGGCTGGGAAATATTGTTGATGGTTGTGTATTGTTGATTGCTCGGGGAAAATCTCCGTGGTTGTGTCATTGGAATTGTATGGTATCATTACCATTGGAAATATATCCTTGAACATCAGTTGTCTCCTGGGTGAAATTCATATGGATTGCGTGGCGAAAGCGCATATATAGTACAGCTTGCTGGCGGAGTTCCTCTCACGGTCCGGGGGTCACCGAGACCAGGTATTCACCGAGGGGACCACGTAACAGAATTGGGGGCTCGTCCAAATTACGATTTGCGGTTTCGCAATTGGGTCTACGTCCGGGATTTAAAATTGTATAAAATAATAAAATAATAATATTTTTTATTAATTAAAATTAATTAATTAATTATTAATTGGTAAAAATTTTTTGAGAAATTGGGGTAAAAGCTTGGGTGAAGGTTAACAGGTGTTAACGATAGGCACCATGGCGTTTGTGGCACAGAACTTTGGGGTAACCCCGAGTGAGGCACAGTTCCGAGCGTTGCTAAAGTCGGACCTCTTGAAATTGGCCAAACATTTTAACTTGGAGGTCCGAACTAATTTGAGGAAGGCAGAGTTGCAGGCCACGGTGATACAATCTATGGTGGGATTAGGAACATGGGACGAGTTAGCCTGGGAGTGGCTACCCGAAGAACCAGAAGACGTTGAGCTCCGGAAACTGGAGTTGCAATTACGGAGCCAGGAACGGATTAAAGAAGAAGAAAGGAAAGCAGAAAAGGAAAGAGCAGAAGAAGAAAGGAAAGCAGAAAAGGAAAGAGCAGAAGAAGAAAGGAAAGCAGAAAAGGAAAGAGCAGAAGAAGAAAGGAAAGCAGAAGCGAGGAGAGAAGAGAAACAAGCAGAGGAAAGGAGAGTGGAACGAGAACTCCAGGAAAGGTTAGCAGAAGAAGAAAGGAAAGCAGAAAAGGAAAGAGCAGAAGAAGAAAGGAAAGCAGAAGCGAGGAGAGAAGAGAAACAAGCAGAGGAAAGGAGAGTGGAACGAGAACTCCAGGAAAGGTTAGAAGGGAGAAAAGCAGAGGAGAGGAGAGCTGCAAGGGACCTCGAAGCAGAGGAGAGAAAAGCGGAAAGGGAATTAAAGGAACGTGACATGGAGCTTCAGCAAGAAATCAAATTCAAGGAGCTGGAGTTAATGAGAGAACGGGGAGAGGCACCACCCTTGCTGACGGGGTCGACACCTAACCAGAAAACCTGGGATGTGGGCAGACATGTGAGGCTGGTTCCACCGTTCAGTGAAAAAGAAGTCGCGAAATTTTTCCCACACTTTGAGAAAGTGGCTCGACAATTAAACTGGCCGGAGGAGGCCTGGACCATACTCGTGCAAAGTGTGCTGGTGGGGAAAGCTCAGGAAATTTATTCGGCGCTACCAATGGACCAATGTGCAGATTATGAGGTACTGAAGAAGCACATCCTCAAGGCCTATGAGTTGGTTCCGGAAGCTTACAGGCAAAAATTCAGGAATGCCAGGAAGAGGGAGAGTGAGACCCATGTGGAGTTTGCCAGAGTGAAAGAAAACATGTTTGATCAGTGGTGTGAGTCAAAAGGAGTCGGGAAAGACTTCGAGACATTGCGGGACTTGATCCTGGTGGAGGAATTCCAGCAGTGTGTCCACGAGGACATCAAAGTGTACCTGCAGGAAAAGAAGGTACCAAAGTTGTGGGACGCAGCCACCATGGCAGATGATTATGCCTTAACCCACCGAATAGGGGTCCACGAACCTAACTCCTCGCCTAGATCTCCGCAGGGGAGGTGGGGAACAGCAGGTGCGGAGAACGACCATACATGGCGGCGGCCTCGAGATGATTATGGGGACAACTATGATACCCCACCGGTTCGAAATCAGAGGGATGCGGGCCCAAGACAAACTTATAGTTCGGGGGGCCCGAGGCAGACCCCGAGTTTTTCCTCCGGGCCTACTTGCGCGTTTTGCAAGAAACCTGGACACTTGATGTCCAGTTGTTACCTCATGAAAAGGGACAACCCAGAGCGGAGTCCGACTATTACAACTCCGAATGCGATGGCTAGCGTAAGAAATCGCCATCAAAAGGGTTACCAACCATTTATTTCAGAGGGGTTTGTGTCACTGGATGGAGCCTCGACTAACCGGAGACCGGTTAGGATATTGAGGGACACAGGGGCCCATCAATCTTTAATGCTTGAAGGCATTTTGCCATGGTCCGAGGAGACGGCAACGGGGGATAGTGTTCGTTTACAGGGGATCGGGGGCGGTGTTAGTGCTCCCCTTCAGGTCATCCAGTTGGAGTCCGATTTGGTGTCAGGACCGGTCACCGTCGGTTTACAAGCCACGCTTCCTGTAGAGGGTGTATCTGTGGTTATCGGGAATGATTTGGCCGGGGGTCAAGTTTATGGTAACCTGAGGGTTGGTAAAGAGCCCAGCAGGGAAAATAACATCACACCAGCTCGGGATGGCGACCAAAGTGCCAAGTTATTTGTAGGGGGACTGAACTTCAAAACAGAGGAAGAAGTTCTGACCTCTGTCTTCAACAGATATGGACCGCTGGTGGAAGTGCGGTTGGTAAGAGACTGGGAAACGCAACAGTCAAGAGGGTTCGGCTTTGTCACGTTTGCCAGCACAAAAGACGCCAGAGAGGCAGAGAAGAATTGGAATGGCAAGGATTTGGAGGGTCGGACCATAACAGTAGGGAAGGCATTTCGTAGGCGTCGAGAGGTCTACAGGAGAGGACAACTGGGCGGTAGTTTTGGTAGTGGCCGAGAAGGAGACCGCTATTCATGGGACTACAGGGACCAGTGGTCCCACCCTAATTATTAGGGAAGTTCTGAGAAGTTGAAGCACTGAAGGCGGCGGAGCCGCCGAGCCAAGATTCCTACACGAATTAACCGTGAACGCCGTTCCTAAAGGCGTCCATGTAGTGAACTTTCATGCACGGACTAACCGTGAACTCCACGTTCCTCAAGGCGCCCATGTAGAGAACTTTCCTGCACGGACTAACCGTGAACTCCGCGTTCCTAAAGGCATCCATGTAGTGAATACTCGTCTTGTCCTCCCGGAAAAAGTGCTATCGAGTTGCTTAACTTTGGATCTTTGATCAACCCCTTAACCTTCATTCCCAAGAAACTGACGGTCAAAGTCAGAGGGTCATGAGATGGAGTTTGATTGGGCAGGGACAATGTCGTTGTTGGTACTTAGTCCAGAGGGAGTAATCTGGAGGGGTTGTGGTGAAATTTTGGTTGCTTTATTTTTAAGTGATAACTGTGCCCGGGGGGAACGGATAATGTGGGGGGGGTTGAGTTATCTGGTTTGTTTCTCCAAATTGGCCGGCAAAGAAAGTTTTCGCTGGGTTCAAACTTCCTTTCTTGAAGGGGGGGAGTGTTACATATTTATGTGAATGTATGTGAATTACCATTCAGGTCTTTGCTTATCCATGTGTAGTATATTAAGTTGTTGTGTAGTTGTTGTGGTTGGAGGGTCAGGAGCCCTTCTGAGGGAGTGGCCGGAAACGGAAGTGACCGGAAACGGAAGAGGAAAAGACACGAGGAAAAAAGGACGAGTATTATTCTTCCTCGCCCCGCTCCGACCAAAAGGCGGGATCGACCTTGCGCTGCGTGGAAAAGTGGCGTTCCGAAGCCTGTCTGGCGAGAGGAATCACCGGGACGTGTACCTGCCCGGTGGAGACGTCAAGTGACGTGGGGCCGTGCATCGACCCCGCGTCTGGTATCGTTCGCGGCACCGTCTAAACAGACGCGTGCGGGTCGCACGTTGGGGCCTAACGCGCCTTGCAAGCGGCGTGGGGTTTGGCTTGCTCTACCGTACCCGCTCCGCGTGGCCACGAGGGGCTGCAGCCACGGTGCCTGGTACGATACCTGCCCGGTGGAGAAACGTCCACCCGGGGTTCGTTCAACCGCCCGAGTGCGGAGATGCCGACCAGTATCTTGGTCAGGAGGGGCCCAGAGACATTGTGAGGAGCAGAGACCGAAAGGGGGTGTGAGTACTCACCGGGACACACATAGATAAGATGGCCATCTTACTCATAGGGAATTGATTGTGGCTGGGAAATATTGTTGATGGTTGTGTATTGTTGATTGCTCGGGGAAAATCTCCGTGGTTGTGTCATTGGAATTGTATGGTATCATTACCATTGGAAATATATCCTTGAACATCAGTTGTCTCCTGGGTGAAATTCATATGGATTGCGTGGCGAAAGCGCATATATAGTACAGCTTGCTGGCGGAGTTCCTCTCACGGTCCGGGGGTCACCGAGACCAGGTATTCACCGAGGGGACCACGTAACAATACATACATACATACATACATGTACACATACAGATGGACAAACACTGTTCCAGACGGCTTTGCCCGATGGGCTATGCCATTAAAAAAAGTTTTGGATGGAGGATGACATGAGATGAGATTATAGAGGACTGACAGAGTAGAGAGAGCTAGACCGGAAGAAAGGTGGTTTAAGACCATTGAGACCCCTTTGGGCACTTTCGACTCCTTCAACACTTTAGACCCTCTCGGCCCAATAGACTTCTTAGACCCCTTGACCCTTTAAAACCCTTAGACCCTCTATATATATTTACATCCTTTCTATCCCTTTAGACCCTAACTACTTTAGGAATGTACTCTTTAGTTAGACCTTTAGACCCCTTACACATGTAGACCCATTTGACCTTTTGACTCTTGAGATGCTTACATCCTTTTGACCTCTTGGATTATTTAGATCACTTCAGATCCTTTAAACCATAACTAGTATTGGGACATACTATTTAGACCAGTGTTTCTTAACCTTTTTTGGTGGCAGCACCCTGTCGGTTTTCAAAATAATTTCTCGCACCCCTTGTCAAAAATCAACGACTTAAGGACAGGTCTTAAAATTAAAGACCGATAATTCGATTCTTAGCACTCCTTCATGAACCGGTCAGCAGGCTTCACATCCCCAGAAATTACTTTGCACACACTCAGCGGGTGCATGCACCCCTGGTTAAGAACCACTGCATTAGACCTTCAGGCCCCTTAAACCTTTAGACTTTGAGACCGTTTAAACCTTCGACCTTTTAAGACCCTTTTTATACATTTTAAGTCCCTTTAGATGCCTTTAGACATTTACATCCTTTAGATCTGTTAGACCCTCACCTTACTACTTTTGGAATGTACCCTTTAGACCTCACAGACCTTTAGAACCCTTATGACCCTTTAAAAAAGGAGTGGAGCAATTTGTTTGCAGTGATAACAGCTCATTTTCCAGGATTGAAAGACATGCTCCATTTGGAACACCATCATCTAATCAATTGCAGATAAGCAGATTGTGACGAGGCTGCTGCCTGCCTGCCATTTGGGATGGCATAATGTGGAGTCATCTGCAAAGATGAAGAGAGGGTTTTTCAGAAACAATGTCTTGGGACATTCCAGTCTCCACTGAGAGACCAGAAGAAAGGATTCTGTTGACAACAAAGTGCTGACTGGACAAATAGAGGAAGTGAGAGAGCCAGGTATAAAAGTGGCCTTGTATATGGCGGCAGCCATCTTGGAATTAGATAGCAAGGCAGGGTGCCAGGCTATGTCAAATTCCTGAACTAGTGAGATAGTTCTGACCTCTTGGTTTGAGATTTAAGGCCTTCAATCATTGTTTGGAGAAAATCAGTAGCACGTCCAAAGTTGAGTGACAGAGACTGAATCTAAACTGATCCTTTGTACATTCTTTAAAATGTTGAATCAAAGAGACAACAGGAGGATGTAATTATGTGAAGATAAGATTCCAAGGTTGTCTCGCAGAAGGTACCTAAGTTATGACAGTATTTGAACCCAAAATGCCGTTTCCAATGTGAAAATTTATTGGTCTATATCTATATTTTTCACATAAATCTGGCCACGTACACTGAGGTCATTCAACAGGAGCAAATTAACACATTCGTACAAATCCTACCATTCTCCAAGCGTATTTAAAATGCATTGGCAAAATTTCCTGTAGTTTTTAATTTCTACAGACTTGGCATTTAATATGGAATTTTTTTTTTTTTCTTGACTTGGGTTTCTTTTCTGAACTCAGTATATCAATCTGGTGCGTTTCTTTTACGCTTCGGTGATTTCTTTGTTAAAAGAACCATGTGACTGTCTGTCGCAGCAAGAAGTCAATAACAGGATTATATCACAGGTGGCGTGACAAAATGTACGGACAGGTACATTTGACGATTGGCTTCACAATCGGGTATATAAGGGTTGTTGCATTCTGCATTAGTGGAAAACAACTGCTGCACGTCTACAAAAGTTATTGCCGCTTCCTCTGGAGATGGTCCGTCAACTCGACAATGCTGTTTGTCATAGAGTGGTGGCTTTACGAAATTCCGGCATGAAACAGCGTGCTATTGCTCGGCAGTATGGCATCACTCAAGGTCAGGTGTCAAAGATCCCGAAACGAAATGCTCAGAGGGGTGTCCCTACTCCAATATCGAGGCCAGGATATCCCCGCAGAACCACAAGGAGGGATGATCGCCAGCTGCACCGGTTAGTCCGCAATGGCCGTACCAAGTCAGCTAATCGGCTTAGGGATGAGTGGCAGCAACTGACAAATGCGCCTGTATCCAGAAGGCTAGTCAACCAACGACTGGTTCAAACAGGCTATCGTACCAGGCGTCCCCTGAGAAAGCCACGCCTGACAAGACAACACCGCCAGCGCCGATTGCAGTGGGCCAGAGAGCACCGTCAATGGCAGCCAGGACACTGGAATCACGTGATCTTCAGTGACGAGTCTTGATTTCTGGTCTATCGTCAAGATGGCCATGTCCGAGTGCGCAGACAAGTGCATGAAGCCTACAACGAAGATTGTATAGTGCCATGAGTCCAAGCTGGAGGTGGTGGGGTGACCGTTTGGGCTGCTTTTCATGCAGGGGGCAAAACTGACCTGGTTGTTCTGAATGGAAACCTGTACCAGTTCAAGTACAAGGTCATTCTGGAAGAAACATTGCTTCCATTTGCTCGTGCAGCCTTTCGAGGAAACTTTGTCTTCCAAGATGACAATGCATGGCCTCATCGTGCTCGCATGATCCAACACTTTCTTGCTGACCGTGGTGTAGAGCATATGGAGTGGCCTGCCATGTCCCCGGATATGAATCGGATAGAGAACTTGTGGGCAGAATTAACGCATCAAATCGACAACTTGGACCAGCAGCTGACCTCTGTGCGTGAATTGCAGCAGGCTATTGTCACTGCATGGCAAGAGATTCCTGTCCAAACCTTGGCAAATCTCGTGAACAGCATGCCTCAACGTGTACGTGCTCTCCTGAATGCTCGTGGGGGTTACACGAAGTACTGAACTGTAATTTTACTGTCCGTAATCCCAGTCATAATTTAACTTTTGTTTTTGTTAAAAAAAAATTTGGCTAATGTGCAAAATAAAGAAATACTTCTGGAAAACGTACAGAAGTTTAACACAGTACTGTCCATGAATTGAATTCAATATCAGTTCACATCACTTTCAAGGATCAATTTATTTGCTTCGAAATGTCAAATGTGGTTTTTGTTTCTTTTAAAGGTCACATTAACAAAATCTAGAATAATTTCAACATAATTCCAATGAACTTTTGGTTCTAAGTCAACTTGAAAAGTAAGTTCACCCCAACAAAAAAATATTCCATATTAAATGCCAAGTCTGTAGTTGGCAAAATTTAATTAAAAATAGACAACAATTATATTAATTATATTAATATATATTAATATAACAATTATTATATTATTAATTAATTATAATCATTATAATATTATTATAATATTATTATATTATAATAATATTATAATATTATAATAATAATAATATATATATTATAATAATATATTATAATATTATTATAATATTATTATTATTATAATTAATTAATTGTTATAATTATTATAATATTAATTATATTATTAATTATATTATTAATTAATGTTATGTATTATAACAATTATATTAATTAGTAATTAATAGAGCCTTGAGAGAACGTTGCGGTGATTATATTATTATCGACCATGAAACCGAACAAGGTGAGCAGGTTAATCCAAGGTCCTATCCATACAGGAAATGTTAAATTGTGCAGATGTTGGCTCTGCGACTGCAAATAAAATAAAATTTACTGCAAATGGCATCATTAAAAAATTTTTTATCGAAAGAAAATAAAACAAAGTTATTTCATAGAAACCGATGACGTGTGAAAGTGTGCCAGTAAGAGTGTGGGTAGTAGGTCTGACAGACATCTTGAGGGTGAGAGAATAGACAGGTAAAGATTGTTGGACTAATGTGGGCAGCTTCAAGAGTGAGTGTTGAGATCACTGTGTCAATTGTCATGTTAGCTCCAAATCTCCATGGGTTACCTGTAATTCATAGCGAATTATGACTTCATACTCCATGCTGTAGGGAAGGTTGTTGACATGGAATTCCAGGCGACCTCCTGCCGGTACTCGTGCAAAGCCGATTCCCGTCCAACTACTAGGAAGATCACGTGACAGCTTCCGTGGCTCTACTGAAACACCCTGAGAGGGGAAAGACCATGCGAAGCTTCTTACAATGTCCGTTCAACTTCAGCCTGCACGTTGGAAATATAATCTGCTTCTTCACTTTTGGAATACTTCTGTGAATGTTCGAAATGAGTTAGTAAGCTGTTATATCACAAGCAAAAAGAGAACGTGATGTACTGTATCTAACAATTATGGCCTACCTACACAGAGATAATTGAGAAACCTGGTGTTGGCTTAGCGGTTAGGGTGCCGGCTTGGGATCCTAGGATCCTGGGTTCGGAACCCGGTCATTCGCTGAATTAACGCCAGGAGGGTTGACTCAACCTGTCATCCTTCAGATGTCGGCAAATTGAGTACCAGGTCGGCAAAATTGAGGTTGGCGGCAGGAAGGGCATCCGGCCATAAAACATTGCTTCAAAAAGGGGACCAAGGTGCCCGAAAAAGGCCAACCGCTGCTCTGCGGGGGAAAATGGCCTCTAAAGGTGGTTCACACAGAGATAATTGAGGTGCCAGGTCTCCATAAGGCGTTAAACCCACAATGGCGAAACGATATTTGTGAATAAGATTTGAGCCCTAAACCCAATTTCTCACTCTCTTCCATCATGTGATCAATAGAAAACAACACAACCGCAAAAGGCAACAAAGCACTATTTTGTGGGAATATCAACTAACTAAATGATTAGTTGGAGATCATGACGTCACAAGAATAAGTATGTCGACTCACAGGATTGGTGAGATGTTATCTGCAACAACAAATTGCGTCAAAACTAGGAAATGAACATCACAGCAAACTGTTAACGATTATGGTGCAGTCTAATATGCTAAGTCATGTTAGAATGAAAACCAACTCTGGTTACCCCATTTTCTCCTGTGCTAATGTTCTTATGTAGCATGCCAGCGTCCGTGCGCCCATGAAGAGCACCGTGTTTGATACAGCCAGGCCTAGCAGGATCTGGCCAGGCCAGAGCGCTTGCAGAAGAGATAAAGGACTAGGAGACAAGAAAATGTGCATCGACCATGCAAGTTTTCCTGGAAACATAAAACAAGTTATGGCTTTTCAGGTTTTGCTGACAAAGTTTCGTGAAGAGGAAACATGTCCCGTTGCATCATTGCTGGGAGCGAGGCCATGCCGCTGATGCAGTGCCCCCTGAAGGTTAGAGCAGGGATTTGTAGATAGTTCAGGGTTCTGCAAATAACTTGCCTGTACTCTTCACAAAGGACACCGTGGGATCTTTAACATCCACCAACTAATGCCGGCAGATGAGACAAGGGACAGAGGGTCAAATCAAAGCATAATCTTACTATTATTCACCAAATGTCTGTCCGTCTGTTCCCAGATACCACAAAAACGGCTGAACCGATCGCAACGAAATTTTCGGTGGGTAATCCTAGGAACCCCTGGAGTAAAATAGGCCATATTGTTTTTCCAATTTTTTCACAATTTTTCCAATTTTCCAATTTTCCAGTTTTTCAAAACATGATGGAATAATATTCACCGATATGAACAGTGATGTGGCTTTTATTGAAATTCGACAAATACTGTTTAGATTTTGATGATTTGTGTGTGATATGATTTAACGGATGTTTATACAAATCGTTTAAAATAAAAAAGCCTTCAATTTCTGATATTTTGCCTTTTCATTTGGGCCTCCCAATTGAAGCCCCGCCCATAGGGCGGGTACCGTTGCTAGTCCTATTAATTTGCAATTGGTCACTAGCTTTGACACCAAAACATTTTTTTATTATAGACCCTAGGCATCAAAAAGCTGCATATATCCAACAAATAGTTTGAAATGGAGCACCTCGCCGCCATTATAGCATTTGCATTGTATCAGCGGCCAGCTTGCAGCTCGATCACAGAAGACACCATTTGCATTTTTGCCGCCTTCATCCCTACCCCGTGTAGAATCCCGTGCGGGGACGGACAACCTACTAGTCGTCGTCAAGTACAGAGCCTTGGTGTTTAACACAATAAAAACTTCCTCCGGTATTCTAAAGAAATACAGCAAAATTAGCATGTTTCATTGAATCCTTGCAGTTGTTTCCACAACGGATTAAGTGTGGGGAAGATGGAGGATTCAAAGTATTGAGATTTATCACCAGAACAATGAAACATTACAAATAAACAATCTAATAACAAAAGGCCCCTCCATATATGATATTTAACAAGTATGGATGAAGTCCTATAGTTCGGTGGCGAAATAGTACACCAAAGCCAGAGTTGACACATGAGGATGCTGAGAGCCATAAAATGTGGAGGAGTAGTGTGATGAGCAACTACAGGAGGGTGAAATGTCGCATTGTAAATAAAAGTAGTTTGGTGAGAAATTTCACAACCACATGTGGGAATTTTCTAACCAGGAATCATTATGGTCAATGACACTGTCCAAGTGTGCCGAGGAAATTGTACTTGTTACTTGGCGAAACAATTTTGCAAAGCATGTTGGTCTGTAGTGTCTGTCTGTTAGTTAGTTACTTGGCAAAAAAAATTTTTGACAAGTATGTTGTCACTCCAGTGTGTGTGTGTGCGTGTGTGTGTGTGTGTTACATGGGGAAAAAAATTTTTCCCAAGTATGTTGATCACTCATGTTTGTGTGTTTGTTACTTGGATGAGTAAGATGAGTTGATTAGGTGACCAGAACAAGGCGATTCAATTTTAGTTCAGGTTCGGATTCAGATTCGGACTATCAGTGGATACAAAACAAACTGTTCAGTCTGGCAGGGGTATGTGCTCTACCGAGTAGTGTTCTAGCTCGCTGTTTCGCCAAGTATCACTCTATGAGTGACTTCTCATTTATTTATCTTTTGCTCATGTGATTAACAGTCAGGGAAAATGTAGATGTGTAGCAAGAATAATGAATGTTTTACATCTTGTACGATGAATGAACACGTACCATCGGGCCTCTAAAAGTGGAACGGCTCATTCTCTTGACTAGATGAAAACAGAAATAAAATACCTCGGACATTTTCATCCTTAATACACACTCCACGTAGAAAAAATGACAATAATTATATTGTTAAAGGCCACCAAACCCTTCCCCATCCTGTGTCCCATTTCAAACTATACAATGCTACATAATGCAGATTATGCTTTTCAGGACAAGCAGATGACAAAATATTCTTACAATAAATTAGAGTGGAGATTAAGAATTGGTTCAGAGTTCCGCAAGTAACTCACGTACTTTATTGAAAGACACAGTGCGACCTTTGACATCCACCAACTAGAACGCCACTCAGTAGAGCGCATACTCCCGCCGTGGGTCAAGTTGGAATCGTACGATTTCACAAAAGTTTGAGGGAGTAGTTCAGTGACAACACAAGACAGACACTGCACAGATATATATATATAGAATATATAGAAGATAATGTAAAAAAAAAACAAGGCAATTTAACGTACATTTTCGGATTCAGCGTTCAATTCTATATAAGTGAGTGTATTTTGAGGCATGTGTGACCTCAAATAAAATTGTAAGCCAGGAAAACGTTCGTTTCATTCCTTCGGGATACAACATGTAAAACTGGCCCAAACGTCAAAACAAAACTCGCTCATTTTAAGTCGTACAAGCTAATGCGACCACTCATTCTTCTAGGAAGAATCGCGTGCACATGCTGGTCACACTTATAACTCACCTAAGTCTTTATAAGTTCATAAAATACTGACACCGCGATTGACATTCGCTGAGGTAAATGTTGATATCTCTTCTGAGGTTAAAAAAAAAAAAAAAAACAGTTTTAAAGCATTATACGTATCAAACGATACATTTTATGAGACGGGGAAACCTAATACACACTTTGGTGGTTTTAAAATGACAGAATATGTCTTTATTAGAAAAAAAAATAACCTTCAAGACGACGCTGCTAACAAAATACACCGCTCTAAGGCATAACCACGAGTTTAAACTACATTTACAACAAATATGAAAACTATTTTCATATCACAATGTTAAATATAGAATATATAGAAGATAATGTTAAAAAAAATGAGTCCTATCTTCCAATGGTAAACAATCCTTCAAAAAATTCCTGGATCCGGAATAATATCCTGAGCTTCACCAAAAACTAATCAATTCTTCCTTATCTCAAGGGCAATCATCCCACCAACTTTCATCCAAATCCGTTCAGAATTTTTCCAGATATCTTGTTCACAAACACACGAACACACGAACACACACACACACGGACACGATCGAATGCATTACTCCCTGGCGGGAGTAACTAATTGGTAGATGGGACACCCAATTTAACATCCATCTGAGGGATGGCACACTTAAAGTGAGTGAGGCAGCGACTCAAACCCAGACTTAAGCTCAAAGTTAAGTACACTGTCCCCGCACAATTCTATGGAGACATCTTAAGTGTTTAAATAAGAGAAGAGACTTTTATAGTTTGGTGATACAGTAAAGGACAAGAGAAAATGGAGGCAGGACATAAAGGCAGACAAGATGACATGTGATAGCAAGTGCAAATACAACATACCTTTCCCAATCCTATTGTTAGTCTATGCTCTTATATTACGGCAGTTGTCTCATGGTATCTTGGAAAGAATAGTTGGCATCTGGGCCTGAGTCACAACTTCATGTCTGGCAATTATGTCCCCAAATGTCCTGGTGAAATCACGGTTTAGTGAATAAAGCTGTAATAGCATCAATCACAACTTCAGTCACTCATATACCTTCAAAGCAAAATATGTAAACCCTTCCCTCGGAGAGAGGTGCTCGCACTTCATTTCAATATGCGTAAAAACTTGTATGGAGCTTCCTCTTGGAAAGACTAACTTACATGGATCATAACGGTTTCTTCAGCTTCATAAGTGTAGTAGTCGAGAGAAGGAAGGAAGTAGCCATGGTCCACCTGGGTACATTTACTGCCTGATATATGGTTCCTGCACCGGCACTGACCCGTGGTAAAGGAGCACCTGGCAGCAACACCCAGACACATGGCAAGGGTGAGGGGAGCAGGGGAAGGTTGGAGGGCATGTACATGTACGCAAGCGAATTGGGGGATTTCAGTTTTATATGTGCAGACAATGCTTACGACTCAAAAATGTACCATCACGAACATTGACGACCTTCTATTAATACCCGAGGTAGTTGAAATAGGTGTTTCTTATCAATTGCTGATGGTTTTTGTGATTTAGGTGATTGGTATGCTGATGCATGTCCGCAGATGTCTGTAGATGTCCGCAGATGTCTACAGACTTGATTCCTAGTGATTTTTAGATGTGGTTTTGTACCATTCCACCTGTATGAGACCACATTGTGCTATGGTGCCTCGACAGCCATTTCAATTCTGGAATCAGCCAGTTTAGAGGGCACCAGCTATAGGTATCATGCTTCTTGTGGAGTCAATTACATCTTTCTTACATTGAACCACCTTTAGAGGCCATTTTCCCCCACAGAGTGGGGGTCGGCTTTTTTTCCCCCCCTTTTTGAAGCAATGTTTTACAGCCGGATGCCCTTCCTGCCATCAACCCTGTTGGTCCCTCTTGCGTACACGCACAGTCAACCCCCCCTGGCGTTAATTCAGCGATAGTCCGGGATTCGAACCCAGGATCCTAGGATCCCAAGCCGGCACCCTAACCGCTAAGCCAACACCTGGCTTATCTTTTGTTACATTGTTTATATTAATTTAATAAATCACATTACATGTCACCTGACCACCTACTAAAATTTCCATTCCACGTAGAAGCTCAGGAAATTCTTCCTTAACTTCACTTGTATATCACCTGGCCAAAAATGTTACATCATCTGAGTTGCTTTTTGGAAAGCATCATGTGTTCCAGAGCTGCAACGAAAACAGACTTTTCATGGTACTCCATTTCCTGATAAACAATGTCCCGCCCTGTTTTGGAGCCTCCTTGAAACCGTATCCATGTGCTAAATTGCACCTGCTTTATAGAACCCTGGCGAACAATGTAAGGGCTCCAAAATCTATTACGTATATGGTTTGCTAGGGAAGAACCTCGTATGTCACGTATGCTGTTATTAAAGTTGCAGAAAATATCTCTAGAATCCATCCTGGTTATTTAGCTCAGGGTCATGCTGCTGGTCATCTCTCAGCAATATTGTCAGAGGCCCTAAATCTCAACCAAGAGGTGACGACAGGCTCCATGGACATATGTTGGGCATTCAACACAGTCTAGCGACTGCCATCCTGCTCTGCTTGCCAAACGTATTACCTGTGCCTTACAAGGCCGCATTCATACCTTGCTTTCTGACTTCCTTCAATTTCTGGCACAGTTAGTACATTACCCTCAATGGAATCCTCTCCTCTCCTCGTGGAGACCAGAGTGCTTGGACCCAGTCTTGTTCCTTATATACATAAACTACGTCTCTGATGCTCTGGAAAACCCTCTCTTCCTTTTTGCAGACAACTCCATATTATACCTTAGTACACAATTCTACCGACAGGCAGACATCAGCTTTGTCACTCTGCTGTTATGCAATTGTTACTTGCGAAATCAAAGATTTTTCAAGTACAGTATATTGATCGATTGCGTTTGTTATTCTGTCTGTTTGTCTATCTGTTTGTCACTCGCCTACAGGTCACAATTCCAAACCGATCGTCTTGAAACTCACACATCATCACAATTGAGAAGCCTATTGATATTGAGGTCAAAGGTCATCTGGAGGTCAAATTTCTAAAATCGCCATTTTTCATCCAATACACTTGAAAATTGAACAGCATTTGCATATTTATTGAGTCACTAAATTGGTAAACCAACTATTTTTGAGGTCAAAAGGTCAAAGGTCAATTCAAGGCCAAGCTTCCAAAATCATCAATTTTCATCCGATTCACTGGAAAATTAACAGCATTTGCATAGTGTCTCACTGAATTGGGAAACCAACTATTTTTTGAGGTCAAAAGGTCAAAGGTCAATCCTAGGTCAAACGTCTAAAATCATTAATTTCCATCTGAAAAATCGTCACTTTTCATCCTATTGACCCGAGCTTTGATCAAGATCAAATGTTGTGTTTGTGTGCTTCCCCTTTTCTCCCCATCTTGTCTTCCACTCCCTCTTTTTATATATTTTGTTTGTCTGGTTGATTTGTTTGTGAAATAAATGTTAGCTCTTGTACGAGCCTCGATTCAGTATACAAAAAAAAAAAAAAAAAAAAAAAAGATCGTAAATTTTAGTCTTGATGAAATGGCCAATTTGATCGATCAACGGCAACCGTTTTGGGGGGGGTGTGGGGGGGCGGGAGGAAGAGGGGGTGGATTTTGCAACTATCGTGATCTGCATGACATCTTCTTTAGATGTTGGTCTGACCATATCGTTCAATTCTGGCAGATCTTACAGTACCACCTTGTCTCGCTGGAATATCAGCAAAGAACCCACTCATCTCATTCTACAATCAGCCACTGGAAGAGGTCCAGATTTTAACTTTTAACTATTAGCCATGTATATTTTTCTTTCTCTCCTTTCCTCTTTTCTTCTTCATTAATTCCCTTACTTGTTGCATCCACCTAAGACCTTACTTCCCCACTATCAGAATGTTGCTGTTTTGCCCTTTGCCACCTTGCTCATTCATAAGCCAAGATTTTGTACGTAAAAAATAAGAGGGATTCCTTACAAATTAAATTATACTCACGTGTTGTCCAGAGCTCCCCCTACATCACAATCACAAGGCCGACATCCGAGTAAATCATAGCTCAGTCCCCAGTGACCAGGCTGTGTAAACACATGTAGAAACAATTCAATATTAAACTACCATTTGAAGTACTGTACTAATCTAAGGCTGAGCTTATCTCACCCTAAGCAGTATTTTCAGAAGCAATTGTACATATATTAATTACTGTATAAATAATATTGTACAGATACAGTATAAATGATCGTGGAACAGTCTCGTTGCTCAGTTTAAAAAGAGCATGGCCCAGAGGAGTAAGTTAAGAGAGTTCTAATGAAGAAGAAGAATTGACGGTGGGCACTTTCATCAGCATGATTTCATCCATCCTAACCATCGCCAAATCAAATTCGGGAAATATCATTATGAGGTAGAAGACTACATCACAAACTAGAAAGCATCTCAAAATGCAAAGCCAGTCCGCATCCGCTTTGTATACAAACTAAGCTTGACGAAAAATGAAAACAAGTTAAAAAAATTGTACATTTTATAAATTTGTGTTCTCCATATTCTCATAATAAAGGTTTGTTGAATATTTGATGACAAAAGCTCAATTAGTAAAAATGTTATGGCCTGGATAGACACACTGAAGCTCAATGGTAAATAAACAAGAAGACGTCATGCAGAGCATGATACTTGCAAAGCCTGCTTTAAATGACCTAAACGGGCTCACCCGTTTAGATTCTGCCTATACTACCCCCCCCCCCCACCTTTTTAAGGATGGGCGGGGCATTACCCATAACTATAATATCCCATCATACTTCCTTCACCCCCATATCATGCACTTCAACACTTTCCTGATCGCTAAATGGCTAAACGGGGCCCCCCGTGTAGACTCCCCTTATACTACCCCTCCCACCTTTCTGAGGGTGGGCGGGGCATTACCCACAACTATATTATCCCATCATAACTCCCTATCACTCCCATATTCATGAGCTTCCACCTGTCTCTGCCTACTAAATGGCTAAACGGGGTCCCCCCGCTTAGAACCCCGCCTATACTACCCCACCCCTTCCACAGGGTCGGGTCCTACCCTAATCTATAAAAATCTCACCATTACCTCTTACCATTTTACATTTTATGCTCCCAATTTTATCTAGCCTGCTTTAAATGACCTAAACGGGCTCACCCGTTTAGATTCTGCCTATACTACCCCCCCCCCCCAACCTTTTTAAGGATGGGCGGGGCATTACCCATAACTATAATATCCCATCATACTTCCTTCACCCCCATATCATGCACTTCAACACTTTCCTGATCGCTAAATGGCTAAACGGGGCCCCCTGTTTAGACTCCCCTTATACTGCCCCTCCCACCTTTCTGAGGGTGGGCGGGGCATTACCCACAACTATATTATCCCATCATAACTCCCTATCACTCCCATATTCATGAGCTTCCACCTGTCTCTGCCTACTAAATGGCTAAACGGGGCCCCCCGTTTAGACTCCCCTTATACTAACCCCCCTCCCCATCCTTTTCTGAGGGAGAGAGGGGCATTACCCATAACTATATTATCCCATCATAACCCCCTATCACCCCCATATTCATGAGCTTCCACCTGTCTCTGCCAACTAAATGGCTAAACGGGGCCCGTTTAGACTCCCCCCATACTACCCCCACTTCCCCCAAGACCAAACACAATGCCCCCCATAACCCTAAACCTCAACATCCCCGCAACAACTACCTAAATTCCTATTAGCCCCTGTAAATTAACCTACGATTTGAGCCTCACACATCATCAGCACTTGAACATATTAAGGATTTTAAAAACCCTAAAATCTTTTAAACCCCCCCCCCCCCTATAACCCCCCCTACCTCCTGGGGTCAAGGATCTACTTAAATTAACGAAAACATAGAAGAACTCGGTGAACACACTGTTGCTCTTTTTTTCTTGTTTGGGGGGGTCTGGTGGGGGACCCCCCCAAATGTAATAACATTCATTTATACTTTCCCTTTCACTAACTCAGCCCTAGTGCCCATCCCCTTGTTCTTGGTAACATACATGCCCCGCTTTCCCATATCACGTGTGCTTCATCTCTTCTTCTTTCAAGTCTTATTCCACGGTAACATTGTGTCAATTAACCTTACATATCAGTGATATTCACCCTCGTACGCTCTGCGTTTAGATCCTGTTACTTCTTTCTTCCCCTTAGGTACATTACTTTTTGGGCTATACTCCAGCTTCGCGCTCCTTTCGACTCACCTCATCCATATAGTTATTCCTCACCCCCTACTATTCATTTGACTTCTTTCTTTTTCTAGGACATATATATTAACACTACTACTATTCACATACCAATATGTTGTTTTAAAACAAACTTTATGTTTTAAAACATTTGGTAAAAAATTACCCTGCCATGCTTCCTAACCGCACCCCAAAATACTTTATTTTTATATATTCATTTTTATTTTTATATATTCTTTTTTATTTTTATATATTCTTTTTTATTTTTATACCTCATACATTTTACAACCCCTGTAAATTAACCCCCACTTTTTTCTCAACTGATCATTAATTAATACTTTTTTTTTAAGAAAAAAGGTCCAAAAAGACCATCCGGCCCCCCCCCCTATAACCCCCATCGGGGTTCAGGTATCCTATTTCTCAAAATTCTATCCACTTATAATTTTAGGTTGTTGGTTTCTTTTTTTAGGGTTTAGTTCATAGCTCCGGACGCTGCTCCATGCGTCGCAGCCCCAATTGCTAGAAATTATAATCATACTCTAACTCGTTGCACATTACCGGAAACCGGCGGTGTCCCGATCTGGCTTCCTGCCGGTCTTCTTCCAAGGTCATTGTAAGGGAAGGGGAATTTAATTACTGTTGTGCACTAAGGACCTATCTAAGTGTTTATATGAGTATGCATTGCCATAAGGGACAAAGGTTTGGCGACAGGGGAGACGACGAACAAAGGAATCTTATCCATAATCCCTGCACTATTTAGCACGCCCTGCTCCCTCGTAGCGGGGACACCAATACAGCTTATCCCGACAAACCGGATTAACACAGAACTTATTACAGGGTAGATTCCCTATCGCGACAGTCGGATACCTACCTATACATATCTATCTGGCTCTAGATATTCCTCTACCCAAATTCATAACAATAGGATGAACAGTGATTATTTTTCAGATGGAAATTGATGATTTTAGAGATTTGACCTTTGACCCTTAAAAATAGTTGGTTTCCAAATTCAGTGAAGCACTATGCAATTGCTGTTTAATTTGCAAGTCCATCGGATGAAAATTGACGATTTTGCAGATGAAAATGGATGATTTTGTAAGTTTGACCTTGATTTGACCTTTTGACCTCAAAAATATCTGGTTTCCCAACTTATTGACTCAATATGCAAATGTTGGTCAATTTTCAAGTCAATCGGATGAAAATGGCTATTTTAGAAATTTGACCGCAAGATGACCTTGGACCTCAAAATCAATAGGCTTCTTCCTTCTTTAGAAGACCTTCTTTAATAGACCAACTTTACTATCTAGTGAAGTTTTTTGAAAACTGGATTAAAATGGTGACTTGTAGGCGATTGACAGATAAACAAACAGTCAAGCAGAAAGTCAAAATAAAGCACAAGACCAACCAATATACTTGAAATGTCTTCGATTTTGCAAGTAACAAACAAGAAAATCAGAGATTGCAAACCCTCGCCAGGTTGTATTTTCAGTGTTTTTTAAGGCATTTGTGTTAAAATAAATATGGCGGCCAAACCACGTGACCGATGACGTCATTATTATTATTATTATTTTTTTTTTTCATAATTCTTTTTTTTCTAAACTAATTTATTCCTAGATTATGCTCAAGAAATTTCATCTTGATCGGATGAAGTTTTGTGCTTGTCGAATTATGACATCATAATGGAGGAACTTTGACATCATCATTAGCATATTTTATTCCCCATGTAGAGTTCTTTAGAATGAGCCATGTCTCAATTTTTTCTATTCAGCACTTTCCAAGATATAGAGGTGCAAAGTTTTTCGATTTTTCCAGGTAGGCGGCCGAACCACGTGACCTATGACGTTATAAGTATCATTAAAAAATTATACAGGTGGAGTTGCACCTATGGTGAAAATTTCCTGTCAATCGGACCAACGGTTGTAGAGAAAATCATATTTATTCTGTGCGGACAAACAAACAGACAAACAGACAGACTCAAATGCAATACCCTCTCCTCTGGCGAGGGTAGGAAAGAGACAAGCAGACAGACAGAATACCGCACAAGATCAACCAATATACTTGAAAAGTCTTCGATTTTGCAAGTAATAAAGCAACATGGAAGCAAAAATTTCATACATGCACAAAATTTCATGAAAAGAAATCATGGCAACTAAAAAATACAGCACTTTAAAGTATTTATACATTATTCTGATTCACCCTGTAGTATGTAGAATTTCAACCTTCATCAAACTTTGAGGCTCGTCAATGAATGCCGAGTGTTTTCGTGGGAAAAAAATTTTTACAGTTCATTTTTGGGGAATTTTCATTGCTCTATCATACCTAAGTCTTTGTAGCAATGTGAAAGGTTATATTAAATGATCTTCGATCCCATTCCTTAGTGCATCGATTCCCAACCGTTTTCTGATCGAGTACCACTTGGAGGTCCCGTACCGTCGCCGCGTACCACCTGGTTCCAGAAAAACTCAATCCACGTACCACCTGGTTCCAGAAAAACTCAATTCGATAAGATAACAGGCTTATTTCAATTTAATGCGAGGGCTGCATCTGTTTCTTCTCCACCAGCTGGTCGATGCGGGGCATAACTTTGCTCACAGCACATCGGAAATCATGAAATATATCAGAAATCAGAAATAAAAAAATTATCAGGCCAAATCATTTTTTTTAAAGGTTGAGTCGCGAACCACCTGGAAGGCCCTCGCGTACCACTAGTGGTATGCGTACCACAGGTTGGGAACCATTGCCTTAGTGGATACAGGGAAATGATTAATGTCCCCACAAACAACAGAGAAAACTAGAACAATACGACTGTGTCGCCAATATGCCTCCTGTCACGGATTCGTTACTTCCGTTGTTGTGGTTCTCATCCACTGTAAACATTTTTGGTTGCATGTACTACTATTGTTGTCGTTTAAGTGAAATAGAGATTACTATTTTCAAAAGGTAAAAAAAGTTAATGTTTTAAAAGAAACTGGAACCGGACGAAGACGAAGAGAAAGAAAGAAAAGAGGGCGGAGCGAGGGAGTCGGACAAGAAAGCCGAGCTGTTTGGAGGTCTGGAGCAAACGCTGGCGAACGGAGGTCACTAGCGAACTTTGGGGTTATCTGGGAAAGGGATTCCCGCGACAGAGTTGTTATCGCTGTGACAGATAAACCTGCGTGACAGGTTTTGCGGTTGATTCCGAAGAGAATCATTAGAGTGCCGTTACGTCTCGAGAACGGACTGTTGGCCATTTTGACTCGCACCCGATTTTCACATCGCTCCAGGATTTTCACCTCGCTTCAACCATTTTCCCGCATCCAGACGTTAACTTGGTGTGTGTGTATGTGTAACATGGCTTTTGAGTGGGAAATCTGCAGTTCGCCGATTGGGAGCTGATGAACGTCCATACCTGAAGGTGTGATTTCCCCGTCGCTTCTGGGGGGTACCTTTGCCCATCTTTGGCAGTGTGACTGTCAACCGAGTGGGATTCTGGTCTCGATACGACATCGTTCTGATGATCACTGGAGCGGATCGACTTTGGCTTGATGCCGGAATAGAGACATTGTGCATGTTCTTGTGTCACTCACTTGGAGCACAGTGAGTTACCTTGTACGAACTGATGGTACCATCATAGGAAAATGATATATTGGTTGTACAATTGATTACTATTGTTATTGTACTGTTATTCTTGTGTGACCTTAATACAATACTTGTTTGTTGGTAACAATTGGTGTGGTTTCACCATTGATCTTTGACATACAGAACAACACATTTTTCTGCCGTGACCCCTCTCGGGGCTCGGAGGTACACTGTAACCGGGGTTTGGGGAGGAGCACTGAACAGAAATTGGGGTCCCGCCCGGGATAGAATTCCCTAACATTCCCTAAATTCCCAAATTTGGAATTTTTCTAACATTCCCAAATATTTTTTAAAAAAAATTTTGAAATTTTTTGTGTGAAGGTCAACAGGTGCTAACTGATAGTCACCATGGTGTTTGACGCAGAAAAGTTTGTGGCGTCCCCTAATGAGGCAGAGTTCCAGGCGTTAAAAAGATCGGAACTCATGATATTGGCCAAATATTTTAACTTGGAGGACCGAGTTAATATGAAGAAAGCAGAGATGCAGACATTGGTGGTAGAATCTCTGGTGGGACAAGGAACATGGAAAGAGGTAGCCTTGGATTGGTTACCCGAGGAAAAAGGAAATGTGGAGCCCTGGAAAATGGAGATGCAACTGCAGAGCCAGGAAAGGTGAAAAGAGTTGGAAGGGAAAGCGGAAAAGGAAAGAGCAGAACGAGAACGAGAACTCGAGGAAAGAAGAGCAGAACAGGAACGAGAACTCGAGGAGAGAAGAGCAGAGGAAAGGAGAGCTGAAGAAGAAGGAAGAGCAGAGGAAAGAGCAGATGAAAGGAGAGCCGAAAGGGAGTTAAAGGAACGGGACATGGAGTATCAGAAGCAACTTAAACTCAAGGAGCTGGAATTACTGGGGGAACGGAGAGAGTAGTATCCATGCCGGCTAGTTCGACAACTAGTCAGAACACTTGGGATGTTGGTCGGCATGTGAGGCTGGTTCCACCCTTCAATGAAAAGGAGGTAGCCAAGTTCTTTTTACATTTTGAGAAGGTGGCTCAAATGCTAAAATGGCCTGTGGGGTCCTGGACTATGTTAGTGCAAAGTGTTTTGGTGGGTAAAGCTCAAGATATCTATTCGGCTTTACAGATTGACCAATGTGCGGATTATGAGAAGGTGAAGAAAGCCATTCTCAAAACCTATGAATTGGTCCCTGAAACTTACCGGCAAAAATTCAGGAATGCCAGGAAGAGGGAGAGTGAGACCCATGTGGACTTTGCCAGAATGAAGGAAACCATGTTTGAAAGGTGGTGTGACTCGAAGGAGATTGGGAAAGACTTCAACCTGTTACGACAATTGATCGTGGTGGAGGAATTCAAACAGTGTGTCCACGTTGACATTAAAGTAGGCTACATCTGGATGAAAAGAAAGTACCAGAGTTGTATGAGGCAGCAACCGTGGCAGATGACTATGCCTTGACACACAGGATGGGGTTCCACAAACCTAACTTCCCGCCTAGAGTTAGCCAGGGGAGTTATGGTAAATCAGGTGTGGAGAACAAATATTCATGGAGGCGGCCTAGAGATGACTATGGGGACAAATCTGATAGCGTGACTTTTAGTGATCAGAAGACTACAGTTCCAAGACAGACTTATCTTCCGGGGGGGCCGAGGCAGACCACGAATTTTTCCTCCGGGCCTACTTGCGCTTTTTGCAAGAAACCTGGGCATTTGATGTCCCAATGTTACGCCCTGAAAAGGAAAAATCAGGAGCGGAGTCAAACCAGTACAACTCCGAATGCATTGGCCAATGCGAGAAATCGTCCTTGGAGGACAGTGCCTTGTGAAAGTTCCCATGCCAAAGTTACGGCATCACAGAACGATCTTGTTCAAGAGGGTTACAAACCTTTTATTTCAGAGGGGTTTCTGTCACTGGATGGAGACTTAACGAACCAGAGACCTGTTAGGGTATTGAAGGACACAGGAGCACATTAATCTTTGATGCTTGAAGGCATTTTGCCATTGTCAGAGAAGACGGCAAATGGTGTTAGTGTTCTTTTACAGGGGGTTGGTGGCTATGTTAAAGCTCCTCTTCATCTCATCCATTTGAAGTCTGATTTGGTGTCAGGACCGGTCACTGTGGGGTTACAAGTCACTCTACCTGTAGAGGGAATCTCTTTTGTTATCGGGAATGATTTGGCCAGTGGTCGAGTTTCTGGTAATCCGATGTTTGTTGAAAAGCCTAGTATGGAAAATAACACTGCACAGTTGGAGCAGGAGATTCCGGGTATCTTTCCATCCTGTGCCGCGACTCGTGCTATGGGTAGGAAGCGCTCTGAAGAGAAGGAGAAGGTACTCACGTCACGCTTTGCACAGGCACTTCTTGTCGAGTACCCTGAAACTAAGTGTCAGCACACACAAGTCATGGATGGAGGCAATGTTGTCAAGCTCTTTGTAGGTGGACTGAACTTTGACACAAGTGAAGATGTTCTGGACTCTATCTTTGGCAAATATGGACCACTCTTGGAAGTGCTGCTGATAAAAGACAGGGAGACGCAAAAGTCGAGAGGGTTTGGCTTTCTCACGTTTGAAAACACAAAGGACGCCAAAGATACAGAAAAGGATTTGAATGGCAAGGATTTGGATGGTCGGACCATAACAGTAGAGAAGGCAGGCCATTGTCGTCGAGGGGGCTACAGAGGAGGAAAACATGAAGGTAGTTTCAGGGGTGGCTATGGCTCCCGGGGTGGGAGTAGTAGTTTTGGTGGCGGCTGCAGTCATGATAACTACGGAGGCTCCCAGCAACAGCAGCGCAGTTTTGGCAACTCTCGACGGGATGACTATTACGGTGGCAGCCGAGATGGGGACCGCTACTCACGCGACTACAGCACCCGAATCTACAACCGTGATTATGATTTTTAGGATCAAGAGAAGAGTTGGAAGCACTGAGTGCTCAGGAGCAGCCGAGCCAAGATTCCTACACGGATTAACCCGTGAACTCCACATTCCTAAATGCGTCCATGCAGTGAATACTTCCAGGCCTCACCACCCAACCACCATGAAACCTGGCTATCAGCTCGGCCTCCTTCAAAAAGTGCTATAGCTTTGCTTTGCTTTGGATTTTTGATCACAACTCCTTAACCTTCATTCAAAAAAATGAAAAATAAAAATCAGAGGTTGATGAGATGGAGTTTGGCTTTACAGGAGTTCAACTTGGAAATTGAGCATGTAAAGGGCAGGGACAATATCGTTGCTGATGCTTCATCCAGAGTGAACTAACTTTGGAAATTCCTGTAGGTTGTTTGGAAGTTTTGTTGCTTTATTTTGGGAAATATTAATTATTGTTGCTCACGTGAATTGATCATTTGGGGGTGAGTTTTACTTTTGTTTGTTAGAAGAGTTTTTGCATGCAAAGAAAGTTTTCACTATGTTCCAACTTTCTTTCTTGAGGGGGGGGAAGTGTTAAGGATTCGTCACTTCCGTTGTAGTGGTTCTCATCCACTGTAAACACTTTTGGTTGCATGTATTACTGGTAATCCGATGTTTGTTGGTGTTGGCTTAGCAGTTAGGGTGCCGGCTTGGGATCCGAGGATCCTGGGTTTGAATCCCGGTCGATCGCTGAATTAACGCCAGGGGGGTTGACTAAGCCTGTCATCCTTCCGAGGTCGGCAAATCGAGTACCAGCTTGCTGGGATGAATGATCCCGGTGTGTACCCTGGTTTAGAATAGGTACACCGTATCCCTGCACATCGTAAGAGCGTGACCAAGGGCTGGCGTCAGGAAGGGCATCCGGCCATAAAAACATTGCTTCAAACAGGGAACCATGATTGTCATGGGGCCCGCAAGGCTAACCCCCGCTCTAGCGGGGAAAATGGCCTTAAAACGATCATTCATATTCATTCATTCATTTCATTCATGTACTACTATTGTTGTCGTTTAAGTGAAATAGAGATTACTATTTTCAAAAGGTAAAAAAAGTTAATGTTTTAAAAGAAACTGGAACCGGACGAAGAGAAAGAAAGAAAAGAGGGCGGAGCGAGGGAGTCTGACAAGAAAGCCAAGCTGTTTGGAGGTCTGGAGCAAACGCTGGTGAACGGAGGTCACTAGCGAACTTTGGTGTTTCCTGGGAAAAGGATTCCTGCGACAGTTGTTATCGCTGTGACAGATAAACCTGCGTGACAGGTTTTGCGGTTGATTCCGAAGAGAATCATTAGAGTGCCGTTACGTCTCGAGAACGGACTGTTGGCCATTTTAACTCGTGCCCGATTTTCGCATCGCTCCAGGTTTTTCACCTCGCTTCAACCATTTTCACCGCATCCAGATGTTAACTTGGTGTGTGTGTGTAATGTGGCTTTTGAGTGGGAAATCTGCGGTTCGCCGATTGGGAGCCGATGAACGTCCATACCTGAAAGTGTGATTTCCCCGTCACTTCTGGAGGGTACCTTTGCCCATCTTTGGCAGTGTGACTGTCAACCGAGCGGGATTCTGGCCTCGATACGACATCGTTCTGATGATCACTGGAGCGGATCGACTTTGGCTTGATGCCGGAATAGAGACATTGGGAATGTTCTTGTGTCACTCACTTGGAGCACAGTGAGTTACCTTGTACGAACTGATGGTACCATCATAGGAAAATGATATATTGGTTGTACAATTGATTACTATTGTTATTGTACTGTTATTCTTGTGTGACCTTAATACAATACTTGTTTGTTAGTAACAATTGGTGTGGTTTCTCCATTGATCTTTGACATACAGAATAACACATTTTTCTGCCGTGACTCCTCTCGGGGCTCGGAGGTACACCGTGACCAGGGTTTGGGGAAGAGCACGTAACACCACCGCATAGTCCCACAACGGGTAGATGCCCTCGTTCACTGTCATAAAAATAAACAAGTTCGATTTAAATCCCTTCAGTTGTTTTCAATCCCTTCACATTTTTACCAGCCTTGATAGACTCGACGGATTTATGAAAAAAGGCCATGTATAAGCTTCTGGGTGCATTTTGGGGTAAACGTTGTAAAGTTAAAGTAAAAGAGCTGCATGTATATACATGATATAAAAATGCTTGTTCAAAGAAATTGTCCAAAAAGGGCAATTTGGCGGCCATTTTGTTTATGCTAATTAGAAGGTCAAAACCCCAAAATTCGGCTTGGGAACCGGGTTAATCAAATTCAGCACACCCTAATTATGTTAAAAAGTGAGGTTCCCAACTTTTACCCAAAAATACACCTAACATTCACATTTCTCAGAAATCCTTCTTGTCTATGACAGGTTTCACATCGATCGGTGAAGCAGTTTCAGAGAAGGGATTTTAACAAATTAACATTTTTGGCTGGTATACCACTTCACCTATGATATTATCAGGTTTTTGTTCCCCAATGGGAGTACTTGACAATGTGCCAAGTTTCAAATTTTTTCCATTCAGCGGTTTCCAAGAAATAATTATTTAATTATTTGCTTTTAATCCAAGATGGCTGCCATACCACGTGACCTATTACGGCACAATTAACATAAACACATTCTGCATGGGTGTCCCTCCTGCCCTGAACGTTTCGTCTCAATCGGACATATGGTGGCTGAGAAAAACGAGGTTTAGCCCAAACGGACGGACGGACGGACAACCCGAAAACATAATGACTCCGGCGACTTTGTCGGCGTAGGCATAAAAAACAAAATTTTATTTCTTCAAAATGCCAACAGGACCAGAACAGCACCAGGCAACGCTGGGTACCCCTGCTCGTGTGTTGTGACCCAAAGTGATATGGGAAGCAATTTTACCAATGACTCATTCTTATCACATTTTGTCTGCATTTGCTTATGTTTTCTATTTTTAAAGATGAGCTCCACAAATAGTTGTTCGTCATTACTTTTTATTAACTCATTACAGGATTTAGTCCTTTTGTTGTCTGGTTATGCACAGGTCTACAGGAACAAATTTAATCAGTATTTATTTCATTCATTCATTTCAGTGAGACTTCTTTCAGGCAACAAAGAAACAATAAAGTCAAACACAAGAAAAGAGATGTGAAAAAGCTACAAACCGACTACGCAATAAACTTAAGTACAAGATGTCAATTAAAGCAAATTTCAATTACTGTATTCAGTTTGTTTTATTGAATATTTTTTTTGGGGAAATATTTGCTTCATTTAAATCGCAAATTTGAAATATTTTCAGAGACAATGTAACTAATTTGCTTCAGCAATGAATCAATCATGTGCAAGTTATATCCTTAAGCTAATGGGCATGATATACCGTTTTTTAGATTAGTGGAGTGACCGTAAAATAACGAGGCTTCTTACCAAGCAGTGGTCACAGCGCCGGCCTCCAACCAGTCTTTTGCAGTGGCAAGCTCCAGTCACGGGGTCACAGCTCTGGGTTCCAGGTATTGTTCCCAAGGAGCTGCACTGGCAGGCTGCACATGAGTACATACGAACCACCATAAATGCAACACCTAAAATGCTGGTGTAATTTTCATGATAATCACAAATAAGCCAAACTCCTTTTTGCATCTTCAAATGCATGCGGCTGCCGAAGCAGTTCCCTGGGTTATTGGGCACAATCCTGGACGAGTTTCCACTCCGACACAGGACACTCAAATGCCTCATTCATCCCAGAAAGCTTGTACTCATTTTAACGACCTCGGAAGGATGATAGGCTGAGACAACACACCTGGTGTGTCTATATAGCCATAGAACTGGCCCAAAAACCTACTTTTACCCAAAAATATGGGTCCTTTACATGCTTCAAGATGACAATTTTGATTCTTCAAAATAACCAACAGTGCACGTCACTCCATTATGCCAAGAATATTCAGACTACATTCCTTTGATGAACTTCATAATTACAACAGTGATTATGGATTGAGGAGGACACCTAACTGGCACCCCTTTGCTTATGCTTTCAAATCCAACTCAAGCCAACAATATCAATTTAGTTTGAATTCTAACCTTCTGGAAACTGATCTCAGTACAATGTCATGATCAGACTTTAGGTTAAAACCCAGAAGGTTAAATTATGATCGTCGGAGAGGGGATAACCTAGCTGCCTGGTCTGGTCGATGCGTGGTACCAACCAACACAGATATATTGTGGTTTAATTAATACCCCCAGAGCCATTCAGATTGGGCAGTAAAATGATAACTATGAAAAAAGGCACCATGGCCAAGTTCCAGATTCCTGCTATACCCTACAGGGGGCCACTGCATCCGCGGCACTGCTGCGATACCAGCAATGATGGAACAAGCAGCCATTGGCTGCATACAAAATGACTGAATATATGTCATGGACATCTGGTTTGTGTCCTGGATCTCTTTAATGATGATTCTCATTTTCTACATGAACATACGTATATACAGTGAATCTAGTTTAATACGTTTTTTGTTTTTTTTCGTATACAATATCGAGGCTCGTGTAAGAGCTAACATTGATCACAAAAAGACAGACTGACACATAAAACATATGATAAATGGAGCGGGAGAACAAGATGTAGAGCAGGGACATCGGGAGATCTGTGGGAGGAAGAGGGCTTGGGGGGAGTAGGCATGGGAAGAGGCGGGGGGGATAGGTAAAAAAACACATGGACACTGCCCGGACTTCCAGTAAAGAAGTCGGTATTTCATAAAAGTGGATCTGGGGTGAATTAACGGGGGTAGAAAAGATCAAGGTTTTGGATGGGGGAAGATAAGAGATTGTGGTGAACAGCTGTTTTAAAGACCTGGAGGGAGGAGTGGGATTGAAGGGAGTGGGGGAGTTTGTTCCAGAGGCGGGAAAAAAGAGGAATGAAGGAGTGAAGGTGAGCAGAGAGTCTTCATTTTGGCAGTTTAACCATAAGAGGGTTGCTGGCAGATCTTTTGCGACCTGTAGGAATATTTGGGGGGGCAGAGCACAGGCAGAGCTGGGGGGCAAGGCCGGAGAGGAGTCGGGAGAAGACAGAAAGACCACCAACCTGCCTGCGGTGAGTGAGTGAAAGGCCCTCAGAATCAGCTTCATCGCAGGAGATTCCAATGATTCTGATCTCTTTATGATATGTATGCATCCGCCACAGTAGGGCATCGATGTTAAAAAAGATCACATCATCAAATGGCTGGGTGGTAAGATCGAGTCCATCTTACCCATAAATCAGGTTATTCTATTGCTACACACATTATTTGTGCAGACATTAAAATATCTGAAAGGAATGTGTGGGTGGGAAAACTCTTGGAAATGAAATATTGGATATGAAAATACGAGGGAATTGAATTGTGCCATGCCTGCTACAGAGTCTGCTCCCATTCTTGGGATTGGGCTAATTTCATGGATATAAATGAAAAAATATTGGCTCTGTTCTACCATTAACATTGTTCAACTGCAATTATAAATCAATAAAGATCTGTCACATTCACAGTCGGAAATTATCGATTCCGCTGGGTTTCGGCAAAGTTTAAATTGGCAATCAACACTGATTGGTAAGCAATTTCAGCAAGTGTCAGGAGCAATTAGATCCTCTTACTATAAATCGGTCTAATGGCATCTAGAGGGCCTCGGTGAGCACCGATTTTAGGTACAGTATCTGCATCAATTTATAATGAAAAATTATATATTTATGTAGATTATGTTAAAATATTTAAAAACTTTCACGGGTGATACTAAAACATGCCATATTATTCCCAGGCTACTATATCGGTAACTGTGCATTCTTAGCACATGAGAGTATAATGACGAAAATGTGATCCTTTGGGAAAATTGGGAGAGTCGCTTCTCATAATTTATTTATTTAATAATAATTAATAATCTAGTAATAACAATAATAATAATTTAATCTAATAATTTATTTATTCTCATAATTTAGTCTTGTGTTCAGGAATATCGCCTTTAGTAATTTTACAGATGCTCAATTATTTACAGATGATTATGATTACATAATTTACAGATGATTATGATTGAATTATGATTATGATTATGATGATTATGATTACATTATGATTACCGATGATGAATTATTTACAGTTTAATTAATTATTTGCAGATGCTCAATTATTTTTTACAGATGCTCAATATGAAAGTGTTGTTGACCTTTGGCCTGCGTTGACATTTTGGCCTACGCGGATCTCAAAAATAGTTGGTGGTTGAATTCAGTTAGCCAATATGTAAATCCTATTCAAATTTCAAGTCAATCGGATGAAAATTGAGGATTTTACAGATTTTTTAATTGTGAAAATATCATGTCACAGGTAGATTGAACCACCATTTAGAGGGGGAAATAGAGCATGTCAGATATGAGTTATAGTCTATATTTTCTCAAGCTCCCCCTCAAAACCTTCCCTCCCTTCAAAATGCACCCCAGCTGAATCGGCTAATGATAAGGCCGAATGCCTCAGTGGTGTGTTCGCTTCCAAATCTTGTATCCCCAAACCCTCATAATGTTCACTCTACCCACACTCAAATTATTGAGAAAGTTCCAAGAAGCCAACATATCTCGCACATACAAAAAAAAAACCTCCACTGGCTTTTCATTGAAAATAGAATTTATTTTCCAGATGCTTCTACTCACCTGCTGAATAAAGCACAAACGACCATGATCCCGGCCTCCATAAATAATGGACATGCACCCATATTGAGATCTACAGCTAAGTCCCTTCTCAATATTCCAAATATGGTGACCTCACTACTATGGTGACCTCACTACTATGGTGACCTCACTACTATGGTGACCTCACAACTATCGTGACCTCACTACTATGGTGACCTCACAACTATCGTGACCTCACTACTATGGTGACCTCACTACTATGGTGACCTCTCTACTATGGTGACCTCACTACTATGGTGACCTCACTACTATGGTGACCTCACTACTATGGTGACCTCAATACTATGGTGACCTCAATACTATGGTGACCTCACAACTATGGTGACATCACAACTATGGTGACCTCACAACTATGGTGACCTCACAACTATGGTGACCTCACCACTATGGTGACCTCACCACTATGGTGACCTCACTACTATGGTGTACGGTGGAGCTTAAAAAATTTTTAAAAACTAAATTTTTATTTTTGAAAGTCTTACCCACTTAATCTGTTCCATATAATATAGGAACACTGTATAAAAAGTTTGAGCACTAAATTATTATGTTTAGGGGTAGCACAAGGGCCGCAAAGATTATGAAAATTATAAAAATTCAACGAATTACGAGTATATCAGACTATATCTTAATTTATTTTAAACAACACACTTGAACACAGTATTTATTTTTGAACACGTTAATAGTGAATTCTTTGTTCAGTTTCTGACAGAGTTCATAGTATCATTCTGACAATGTCCAGCAAACCCCAAATTTATTATTTTCATGGCATCCCGGACAGTGTATGTTTTCTGCTATCAGGGTACATTCTGCGATGGTCCTCGACAACTTGCAGCAGGAATTGCAGCTGAGTTTCATCGCGGGTTATCAACCCACTGTACTCCTGAATGAGTGCCACTCCACGTTCAGCGTAGTCATTGACAACTTTTAGAGAGTTGACTGTTTCTGCAGCCTGCTTGTAGTCGTCTCTGTCATCCCACAAGTCCGGATCAACCGCGAGAAATCCATCTGGAAGTTCCATCATTCGCAGAGGTTTCATTGACCTTGCTGTGACGAAATCTTCCAAGTTCTTGTCCTTGAATGAATCAAGAGCAACAGTGATTCGCTTGGAATGATCCTGATCTTGGTCTTCTTCATTCTTCATGGCACTCACCATCAGTCTCTTGGTTGCCGAACTGACCCGACTGTCGAAGAAAGCCAAGCTAACAAATTCCTGTGACAAGTACCACACGTGATTGGAAAACTTGCGTGATGTTGACTTTGAGATGGCTGGATGGATTGATGAGTATTCAAGCAGTGACTTCAGCAGCAACAGGTCACTGTAAGGAGCACCTGCTGCTTGAGGTGCAGAGATCCAGGCTGTCAGGTAGACACATACTGTGAATACACACACATCACGTAATCCTCTCTTTTCTGCAGGAGTCAGTTTGAATTGAGCCTTGAACATCCAGATCTTGAGACAGTATATTACTTTGGACATGCAGCGGGCGTGGTGCATTGCTCTGGGTGACATGAATCGCACTCCTCTGGCAGGAGCAGCACCGAGAAAGACAATCACAAGTTCCAAGAATTCTTTATAATCATCTCTCGGCTGACTCTGTTCAAGATGCTTGTTGGCATAATCGATAGTGCCTTGCTTTATGTCTTCCACTAGACTTGCCACATCATCAGCTGCAATCCCTGGTTCATACTTGGCCGTGTCTATGAATCCCCAGTATTCCTGGAAGCGTTTGAAGAGTGGAACCTCGGGAGAAGATTTGGCTCCCAATCCCATACACACTTGGAACACTGCACCAATTTATCAATTCCATAATGTGATGCCTGCAAGCTAGTGACAAGAGCTCCTTCTCAAGCTTCTGCTCTAGGAGGACACAGGCACCAGCGATCCGACCAGTGTTTGAGCTGGTCGTGTCAAAACACATAGCTCGGATGCTGTCGGCTACGCCCCAGTCTTCAATGGCTCCAAAGACAGCAGCAGCCTGAGCCTCGCCTGTTCCAGATGGAAGCTTGGCAACTGTGAGTAGCTGAGAAACTCCTTTCCCTGAAACCAATACTGGCAGGCGATCAACCTTCTCTTTTCCAATTAGATCAAGGATCAGTTTGCCGTCCCAGTGAACAACAAGGGGAACGTTACCCTGAAACTCCGCCTTTATATTTGCAGATCTCTGGACTCGGTGTTGTACTCTTTGTCGGCGAATTGAGTCTCTGTTTAGAGCAAGTTCATCAATGTTCTGTCCCAAGCTTTTGGCAGTTTCTGCTATAACAAAAACGGCTTTGCGGTCTGACACTTTTGTGCGATCTAGAGCGGCTGCGAGTTCTTCAGTAACGACAGTTTTTCGCCCCCTCTTTCTTTTTCGTGTCTGAAATGTGATGCCTCCAGCAGCTCCCTCACTTGCATTGTCCCCAGTTTCCATCTTTTCACTATCTTCTGCTGAGCTGTTTTCAGATTCAGAACCAGATGAAATCAGTTCAGCTGTAGAAGCTGCTAACTGTTTCATTTGCTCCATTCGCTGTCACCTGGCAAGCATTTCCTCCTCTCTTTTGGACGCCGTTTTCTCCTTCGCAGCAAGCTTTACATCTACTCCAGCCAGCGACCCCCTTCTTCCCTTTTCTCGCTGGGCTAACAAGAAATCCTTGTCTTCTTGTAATACTGACGTATTGGTCAGAGCATCAGCGTGAGCGACATCAAAAAGGTCTTCAAGCCTGGAAACAAAAGCCGACTCTCGCGAGTTGAGTTGGTGACGTTCGCGCTTTGTTCTTTTTCAGAAGAGGCCATTCTTCAAATGTCTGCTCAAGCTTGGTTTGGCAGTTTTGATGAGCTCTCATCGGGATTCTAGCTTTCTTCCAAAAGTTAGCTATTTCGGTGATGGTAACATCCGACGATTGTCTTACGGTCTCCTTCAGATCGAGATGGTGATGTAGGAAGAATCCAAGAGCCATACGCAATGATGGCAACTTGCTGCCACTTAATTCAGTCACAGAGTCACCAAGGAGATACAACTTGGTTTGAGATCTTGTTGCTTTTTCCACAGATGACATTTTCAATCAGATATGAATCTGAAAGAAATAGAACATAGCATTAAGAAATTAAGAATCAAGAAAATTCAAACAGTTCTATTAATAACTGAGCAGTGAGCATAATGCCTCAAGCAATTACACAAACATACTGCTGCAACAGTGTTGCAGCTGTTGCTTAGTCAGCATAGTCAGTCCATTGAGTCCAAACAGTAAACAAGTCTGAACATGTCTGGAATATAAATTCATGGAAAATTTGCATTATCAATTTATCAGAAAAACAATGGGATTCGGATGATTGGTTGGATAATAGATATGAACCAGTTGAACCACAATGATTATGCTTCTATAATCTGTGATAATATTATACCATGTTTATACACCCATTGTGTCTGTGATTCTCTGCAAAGCCTGTGATAACTTCGTTTTTATTTTCAAATAGTGTTCTGTGATACACCTATGTACAGTGTTTACTTTTAGATACTATGGTGATAAGCGTTCCCAGGTCAGCGCTACATCTCATTTTAGCATTTATTGTCTTGCAGACTCTAGCTCAACGAACATTTTACTCTTTTATTATAACAGATATTGTGTATGTACAATGTACATATTACTACTGTAATTATTTATTTAATGGAGCACAGAGTTTTATAACTTAAAGGTTTTATCTGTGTTCCCAGTAATTAATTTTACCACAATGATTGCATGTTGTGTGTATGATGATAGGAGAGAGTGTCAATTTACTTAGTAGTTAAAAATTGGGTTCTTAATTTATCAACAGAATTAATCTATTATCAGTAGTATGCGAAATAAAAGGGCGGCCGCAGCTTTGGGGTATCAGAAACTTTACCATCATTGAGCTACCCCTACATATTGTTCAATTGTGCTCATATTTTGCCTGATGTGTTATTTCATATATAGGAACAAATTGAGAGGGTAAGAAGATCATATTGCAAAAGTTCAAAAATAAGCTCCACCCTGCTATGGTGACCTCACTACTATGGTGACCTCACTACTATGGTGACCTCACTACTATGGTGACCTCACTACTATGGTGACCTCACTACTATGGTGACCTCACTACTATGGTGACCTCACAACTATCATGACCTCACTGCTATGGTGACCTCACAACTATGGTGACCTCACAACTATGGTGACCTCACTACTATGGTGACCTCACAACTATGGTGACCTTACTACTATGGTGACCTCACTACTGAGGTGACCTCACAACTATGGTGACCTCACTGCTATGGTGACCTCACAACTATGGTGACCTCACAACTATGGTGACCTCACAACTATGGTGACCTCACAACTATGGTGACCTCACAACTATCGTGACCTCACAACTATCGTGACCTCACAATTATGGTGACCTCACAATTATGGTGACCTCACTACTATGGTGACCTCACTACTATGGTGACCTCACAACTATCGTGACCTCACTACTATGGTGACCTCAATACTATGGTGACCTCAATACTATGGTGACCAACAATTGAAAGAAGCCCTTGATGTCAGACATGAGATATAGGTGGTCTCTATAGACATATCTCGAGTTTTTTTTTATATAGACTGGCATCCTGCCTTTCTCCCCAAATTATCTGCCTATGACATCCAAGGCCAACTCCACACATGGCTTACTGACTTCCTTGACTCTCGTAGCCAATGTGTGGTTCTCAATCGAATTCTCCTCTCGCTGTCAAGGCTGAAGTCCCCCAAAGCAGTTTTCTTGGCCCAGTCCTATTCCTGATCTTCATCAATAACCTCTCGGACTCTCTGGAAAATTCCTCTTTATCTATTTGCTGATGATTACACACTCTACCCTGACATCCCTCATCCTTCAGATAGTTAGGTTGCAATCTCTTCCCTCTCATCAGACTTTGACAAAATCTCAAGCTGGTCAAACACTTGGAATATGTTTTTCAATCCTGAGAAATGTAACACTCTCACATCCTCTCCCCGAGAGGACCCTATGCCAAACCCTCCAAATTACTTTCTTAAGAATCCCCTTCAGGAAGTTCAGTCACACAAACTCCTTGGTGGCAATATCAGCCATGATCTTTCTTTGGGCAAACCACATTTCTAAGTTGGACTCCAAAACCAGTCACCAAATGGGCATAATGTATCGTACAATGTCCTTCCTTGGGACACCTGAACTCTATCGACTGACAAGACCTTCATTTGCAGCTTGATGGAGTACTGCTGTCCCCAATGGGCTGGCCCCCCTGCCTCACACATTTCTCCGCTTGACGCCATGGAAACCAAGGCTCTCAAGAGTATTGGAATCTCCCTCAATGAAGGTGAGTTTATGGGTCTATCACTTTTCCATCACAGACAGGTCGGTGGTCTCCCTGCCTTCTACCACATCCTTTCTGGTCTTGCACCCTTTGCTCTTTCCGTGCTTGATCCCCCACCACCCCACTCCCCAGGTATCTGCAGGGTGCATGCGGTACACCATCATCCCCCTTCTAGTGAAACTCCCAAAGTCCAGAATCGATGCTCACCACTACTCAAACATTCCTCTCTTTTCCCATCTGTGGAAACAACTACTTTCACATTCTCTTCAATCGCATTCTCCCCTCCAGGTCTTCAAGACAGCTGTTCACCACCATCTCAGATCGTCCCCCATCCAAAACCATGATCTTTTCTCGCCCTGTTAACTAAAGCTCCCTCTGCCCCCAATCAACCTCCTTCGAAATTTTTAGTTTTCCCCTTCTGAGAGTTTCCCTCTGTATCTATTTTGCCCACCTCATGTGTCTTCCCCTACCCTCATTCCTCCCCACACACTCACTATTAATCCAAGTCTCCCTCGATTTTGTCCTTCAATCCTGCTGCTGGTGTCCTCCCCTCCCCTGCCCCCTCCGTCTCTCTTTACTGATCGTTTTGGTGTGGTGCATCCTAAGCTGTCCAGTGTTATTGCTCTTCCATGAGTCTTGACTCCATATTATACAAAAAAAGAAATATATGAGCTAATCAGACATATTCTTAGCGTACAGTAAATGTTGTTTCGCTTGAATTGAAAAGTGTTTTGTTCTGGTTTGTCAACATGCTGAACAAACATTACATCATGTCTTCAATAAAGAATAAATATATGGCCATGCTCTTTCATATACATCCAGAACTCTCATTGAGTCAGCCAGAACCAACACAAGTGCATGAGGATTAAACAGGGCCAACGTCAACACATCTTCTCATTGAACCACGAAACTTGTCTATTTTGTTACCATTGTTTGATTAAAACACATTTACCAGATAGTTCAAACAGATTAATCAAGAGAGAAGCAAAGGAAAGTGGGAAAGGGAGAGGAGTGTCAGGCAGTCTGGATCCCCTTATCCCATTTTCAGGAAAATAAAATAAAGTTATACATTTATCTCAACAATATAACTTTAAAAATGAAATATAAATATTATAAAAATGAATATGCACCTTTAATGTTGGCCATGTATTTTTTAACTACAATGACAACTACTTCTATCAATGGTCACAACCAATCACACGTTCTTATGGAGTCGCAGATGGGCCCAAGTCTTTTTCAAAATGGCTGGCCATGTTTAGCGTTTGCCAGGAGTCGCGATTTGGAATGAATTTGGAATTTTTTTTTTGTTAGGGAGCAGCAAATAACTTGCCTGCTCTTTGTCAAAGATGCCATGGGATCTGGTCCACCATCTAATGCCAGCAGATGAGACAGACAGTCAAAGGATGGTGTACTTTGTGATGTAACGTGCTGCTTACAAAGGACCAAATTGACCAGTGTGTAGTTGAGCCAAGTATTGATTAATATTAGACTGGATATCTGAAAAGTAATTGTTCCAATCACTTTTATAACACATAATACCCTTTTCCTACCTCGAGTACAAAAATGCATTTCTCACTGGTTTAGAAAAATAATGTAAAACTTACTGCAACGAAAAATGTTTCTATTTGCTGTAGAAATATTACAATTTTTGGATATATATATATATTTTTGGTATACAAGGTCGAGGCTCGTGTAAGAGCTAACATTGATCACAAAAAGACAAACTGACACATAAAACATATAAAGGGAGCGGGAGACAAGATGGAGTGCAGGGACATCGGGAGATCTGTGGGAGGGAGAGGGCTTGGGGGGGAGGAGGCATGGGAAGGGGGGGGGGGAGGGTGGAAGAGGTAAAAAAAAACACATGGACACTGCTAAGACTTCCAGGAAAGAAGTCGGAATTTCAAAAAAGTGGATCTGGGGTGAATTAACGGGGTATAAAAGATTAAGGTTTTGGATGGGGGAAGATAAGAGATGGTGGTGAACAGCTGTTTTGAAGACCTGGAGGGAGGAGTGGGATTGAAGAGAGTGAGGGAGTTTGTTCCAGAGGCGGGAGAAAAGAGGAATGAAAGAGGGAAGGTGAGCAGAGAGTCTTGATTTTGGCAGTTTCAGCAGAAGAGGGTTGCTGGAAGGTCTTCTGCGACCTGTAGGAATATTTGGGGGGCTGCACGAATATTTGCGGGGATATCTAAATTATTCACCATGTTCCTTCCTGTATGCATTCAATCGCTAAATATTACTATACAACTCAAAATGGTGACTCACGTCGGCAGCCTAGAGGGTCGTCAGCATGGAGTCCAAAATGGCCTGGCTTGCAGCGATCGCAGCCCTGACCTTCGACATTGGGCTTGCAATGGCAGCGGCCTGCTTGCTGGCCCAGTGCTGGATTAGTGAGGCTGTCACACTGCCCAGCATTCTGTGTTCCGCGCTCATCACATACGCATGCTGTGTGAAGAATGAATGTAAAAAAACAAAAACTCATTTTTAGTTTGCAAACAACAAAAGCCTTTGATTTTTCTTCTTATCCAAACACACACACATATTGGAAGCTGAATAGAGCCAAAATTGTACCAGTAATAGTTAGAGCAACTGGAATGATAACGAAGAGCCTCATGGATATCTGAACCATCCCTGGGAATATTACTGCAAGGAAACTACAGTTGTAGGTTGTTCAGGGCTAAGTGACGTTAATGAAAAGAGCCCTTGGAACAAATCCGAGAACAAGAAAACTTCTCAGCTTGATCCTTGAATTGTGATCCCTTACCAAAACGGAGGTGGATACTTCGAGCCATGGGAAGACGCAATTCCACCTTCTGAAACTCGCATATGGTGATAACAACAAACAACACACACACGATTTAGCCTTATCGAAAGGCGACGTAACAGTGCAATAGTCACTGTACTTACTGAGTGTAGCAGTGGCACCACAGTTGCACTGAATAAAAAGGCAAAAGAGAAGGGAAAGGAAGGTGGAGACAGTAACCTGTGAGTCGGATGGTTGTGTTCGGTAGAGTTTATGGTGGTAAAACGAAGATCAGAGATTAGAATGGGGTATGACATGGGATGGTGGCATATCGTCAGCTTGAAGCATTGGAGGATAAAGTGCGATTGAACTATCTCCACAATTCCACAAATGGGAGAAAACATGGTCCGTTCTAAGTCAATAAGGTTGGCGGTTCAAACCCGACCCCGAGCTGAGTCATACCAAATACTACTGTATAATTATACATGGCAACTACCGCTTCCGGTCCGCTCGAGCAAGGAGGCTTGCTTCGATCTCTCCACAGCATCGAAGTCCTTTCCAAGGGTGTGGTGCTGACCGGGCCGCCGTGGTGTTCGCATTACAGCCCGACCGAATATCGTCGCTTCGTGGCTGCTTTCCGCCGCCGAAATCCAGTGCAGCTTGGGCGATTCTGCCCCTGTTTGGAGCACACCCAGCGAGGCCTTCGTCGGGGCCGAGCGAGCAAGGCTTCCAAAGCCGAAATCCAGTGCGGCTTGAGCGATTTTGCCCCTGTTTGGCGAACACCCAACGAGGCCTTCATCGGGGCCAAGCGAGCAAGGGCGTGTCGGGACCTGGTTCGCGCCATTGACCGTGTGGTTCGCACCAACCGGAGCTGTTTTCGGATGACGTGCTGATGTCCTTGAACTTCGCGCCAGGCTCTGGGCCGACCGGGCCGACGTGCATCGAAGTCCTTTCCAAGGGTGTGGTGCTGACCGGGCCACCGTGGTGCTGACCGGGCAAATGTGGCGTGGTGCTGATGGGGCCCCCGCAGCCGTGATGCCCCCCCCCCACCCACCCTCCCCCCCCCCCGAATTGCCATGTTTTAAACGTTTCCCAGTGTGTACCCTGGATTAGAATAGGTACACCGTATCCCTGCGTGCCGTAAGAGACGACTAAGAGGGTTGGCGTCAGGAAGGGCATCCGGCCATAAAAACATTGCCTCAAAAAGAGAACCATGACAATTACAACTACATATGGGCAGGGCACAGCCCGAAGTGGAGATCGGTTTCTGAGGTTTGGGACATGGAATGTAGGGACAATGACAGGGAGATCAGGAGAAGTGGTGGAAGTATTGGTCAGAAGAAGAGTGGACATATGTTGTGTGCAAGAGACGAGATGGAAGTGAAGTGGTGTGAGAACGGTGAAGGGTCGGCAGGGACAGAAATACAAGTTTGTGTGGCAAGGGTGCCTGGAGGGCGTGAATGGTGTTGGTGTCCTGTTTTCTGAGGAGTTTGTAGACAGTGTGGTGAGTGTGACGAGAGTGAGTGATAGGTTGATGATGGTGAAAATGATGATTGGAAAGATCTTGGTGAACATCATCTCGGGATATGCTCCGCAGGTTGGTCGGAGCGATGAAGAGAAGGCCATGTTCTGGTGTGCGATAGAGAAGCTGATGGAAAACGTGAAAGACGAGGAAGTTGTTGTGGTAGGAGGAGACCTAAATGGACATGTGGGAAGGAGTATGGATGGTTTTGAGTGAGTTCATGTGGGTTACGGATATGGTGTGAGAAATGGAGAAGGTGAAAGGATTTTGGAGTTTGCTGATGGAGCTGATTTGTTGATTTGTAATACTCAGTTCCAGAAAGAGGATAATAAGCTTGTTACATACACGTCAGGTGGGTCGACGACAACCGTTGACTACCTGATGATGCGTAGGGGAGATAGGGGGCATCTCCGGGACACAAAGGTGATCCCGGTGGAGGAGGCTGTTTCACAGCACCACTTGGTTGTCTGCGACATAAGGGTGAAAGGTGCGAGGAGAGCTCGGCGGGTGAAGTACCAACCAAGAATGAAGGTGTGGAGGTTGAAAGAGGTGACAGTGAGGGAGGCATTTAAAGAGAGGCCAAGTATGGTAGAGGATGATGTGGTTGAGCTTGAAAGTGGTTCGATGTCAATGAAAGCTAGTCTGTTGGGAGCCGTTAGTGAGGTATGTGGATGCACAAAAGGACCACCGAGGCAATCGGAAACATGGTGGTGGGATGATGAAGTTGGAAAGAGGATTGACGAGAAGAGGAAGAATTTCAAGGAGTGGCAGAAGGCAAAGGGTACGGGAGCAGAAACAGCAGAGCATGAAAGTTATAAGGCAGCCAAGAAGGCTGCAAAGAAAGAGGTAGCAAAGGCGCAGGAGGCATGTAGAAAAATGTTCGGAGAACGCTTGGATTTGGAAGAGGGTCAGAGAGCGGTATTCAGGATTGCAAAGCAAATAGCGAAAGAGAGGTGTGATGTGATGGGGGTGAGTTGCTTGAAGGATGAAGTGGGAAAAATCGTTGTGGACCCAGATGGAATTAAAGGAAGATGGAAAAGATATATGGAAATGCTGTTGAATACAGAGAATGAATGGGATGGAAACATAGAGAGTAACCCAGTTTTAGGACCGGCAGAGAAGATAACTGAGAAGGAAGTTGAGGAAGCGATAAAAGCAATGAAGAGTAGAAAAGCGGGAGGGCTGCCGGGAGTTGTGGGAGATATGTTGAAGGCAGCAGGAAGTTGGGGTGTGAAGAGAATGACAGAGATCTGTAATCTGGCAGTGAAAGAAGGCCGCATTCCAGTGGATTGGGAACTGAGTACCCTCATCCCTCTATACAAGGGGAAAGGTGACCCTCTAGAGTGTGGCTCGTACCAAGCGATAAAGTTATTGGAGCATGGAATGAAGGTATTGGAAAGGGTGTTGGAGAGGAGGATAAGGAAGAAGGTGAAGATCGACGAAATGCAGTTTGGATTTATGCCAGGAAGAGGAATGACAGACGCGCTTTTTATTGTGAGGCAGTTGCAGGAGAAGTACATGGAGAAGAGGAAGAAGTTGTTTCTTGGGTTTGTTGATCTGGAGAAAGCATTCAATAGGGTTCCACGCAAAGTAGTGACATGGGCAATGAGGAAGTTAGGAGTGGAGGAATGGTTGATCAGAGTAGTGATGGCAATGTACAAAAGAGCGCGCACAGCTGTAAGGACGAAGGACGGGAACAGTGGTGAGTTTGAGGTGAAGGTGGGATCGGTACTAAGTCCACTACTATTTGTAGCTGTGATGGAGGTGCTGGCTCAGAACGTAAAGGAGGGTTTCCCGTGGGAGTTGTTGTATGCATATGATCTGGTGTTGACTGCGGAAAGTATGGATGGACTGAAGGAAAAGATGAACACGTGGAAGGAATGTATGGAGAAAAAAGGTCTGAAGGTGAATATCGGAAAGACGAAGGTGATGGCAAGTGGTAAAGCATGTGGTGAGGTGGAAAGAACTGGGAAGTGGCCCTGTGCTGTGTGCAGGAAGGGTGTCGGAGTGAACTCCATTCAATGTACAATGTGCGCTGAGTGGGTTCATCAAAAATGTAGTGGTCTGAGAGGGTCATTAACCAGTGTGGCAGCTACATTCAAATGTAAGGTGTGCACAGAGGGAGCTGCCGATGGAGGAAATGTTGAGTTGGATCTTGGAGACGGCGTGAAGCTGGAAGGTGTGAAAACATTTTGCTACCTCGGAGACATGCTGAATGGAGAAGGTGGATCAGACTCGGCAACGGTTGCTAGAGTGAGATGTGCATGGAAGAAGTTTCGGGAACTGAGTGGCGTGCTGATGAGGAGGGGAGTGTCGTTGAAGCTGAAGGGAAAGGTGTATGCTGCATGTGTGAGAAGTGTTATGATTTATGGGAGCGAGACATGGGTAATGAACGTAGAGCAGCAACGAAGGCTGGAAAGGGTGGAAATGCGAATGGTTCGGTGGATGTGTGGAGTATCGTTGAGAGAGAGGAAGACAAATGATGAACTGCGAAAGATGATGGGAATAGAGCCTGTGATTGATGCTGTGAAGAGGAACAGGTTGAGATGGTTTGGTCATGTGTTGAGGAAGGATGAAAGTGACTGGTTGAGAAGGGTGATGGAAATGAATGTAGAAGGAAGTAGAGGATGGGGAAGACTGAGAAAGACTTGGCTAAATATGGTGGAAGAAGAAATGCGGGCAAGGGGGATAACAAGGAGAGATGCAGAAAATAGGGCAAGATGGAGAAGATTGTCATGGGGACCGCAAGGCTAACCCCCGCTCTAGCAGGGAAAATGGCCTTAAAATGCATGTTGTTGTGTTGTTGTTTGTAATTATACATGGTAAGTGCTGCTTTCTTGCTCGACGCTCAGCATTTACATGATGCAATTTGAGGTGAGGGAGATGAGGGATGGGGGGAATACACCAGAGATGGAATACACCAGAGATGGAATACACCAGAGATGGAATACACCAGAGATGGACTTGCCAAGGTAACACCCTGACTTTGAGGAAGAAGACTTCTTGGAGAGTTCAGCTTTGAGATTTGCAAGGTGATGTTTTGTAGTTTGCCGAATGATGGATCCACACTTGTTTTGAGCCTTACAAAGTGATCTAAAGTTACCCTCGATCGGATTATCCCCCCTGAGAAAGCGAGCATGGTTGACCACAATTTCCTTACCACAGGATTCAATTTCCTTACCACAGGATTCAATTTCCTTACCACAAGGGCCAATGGGATGGATAGGATGGCTGCAAACGGGATGGGATAAACCGGTGCATGAAAGAGAGAGAAAGACAAGAGTAGATTTGTTTTTTTTTGGAAGTCTTTCCAGGCAGAATCAACATCAGATGTGGAGAGGCACAATTCTTTTTGCGAGAGGGAAAATTGCAGCCACTGCCAATTGGCCTGTTTGAACAGCAAGATTCTGCAACATTGAGGTTGCTTCCTCACAATAGACAGACATACATGGTCACATGACAAGAACATGATCAGAGGAGTGTCACTCCGTGTGATATATAACGAGTTTTATTGAGTTTATGACTATTCCCCACAACTAAACTGGATGTTCACACATGTTTAATGTTACATATGAGACATCATATGGATATATGAGAGGTTTAGACTTACCATTCCACATTGCATCTCACCATTGGTTTGAATGTTACAGCATTGGCCTTTGGGCGAGTCAACTTTTTAAACTACATCTTTCTCTTTCAACTACAACTAGTTTGAAATAGTCAACCATTAGGATATGGCAAATAATGCACTATAATGGCTCTGTGAACAAATACATGCGTGTCTCTTACGGATACAGGCGTCATGGCTCCGGGCATCCCGACGTGGGTGGCGGTAATAGAAAGGCCTGCACAGATGGCAGTGATGTCCAGCCGTGTTGTGCTGGCAGTCGTCACACACACCGCCGCTCACATTCCCCGAAGTAATGAACACCGCCTTGTCAAAGTGACACTTGTTTGAGTGACCATTGCAATTGCACTCTGCAGAATTGAAAAATCGTTCGAAATGTAATGGATTCTCCAAATTCCATTTTTGCTGAGGATATATTTCTAAAATTAGTGGAAAATTTCCCAAGACAATTTTCCATGACATTGAAAGGATGAAATGTACAAGGTACGTAAATCATTTGTCGCATTGCATTGATCAATATCAAAGAATATCATGAGAATCAGTCCAAAACCAAAAGCCTACCAAGTATCAGGAAGAGTCAAACGATTATTCTATTGGTCCATGCAATATATGTAGCCCCTCTCATCCCACCTCTTTGCAGCCTTTCCCAGTTTTGCAGGTTATAGTACACTTTACTGACCGCCTAATGAAGGTGTAGTGCTCATAGAATAAAAGACTGGCGTGCTGCCAGGTGTTACAGTGGAGAATATATGTGTAATGAGGTACTTTTGCACTTGTTGGCATCAGTCCCCTTGGCTGGCCTCCATGGAAGGTCCTGATAGAAGTTCTTGCACTGCTCACAATTGAGCCCCATGGTGTGATGCACGCAGACGCACTTGCCATGTACCTGCAAAGACAATGTTTACAATGTACTGTACCTCGTTTGCAAGTATTATGGCTTTTTGACATATTTTTTGACATATTTTGACATGTCAAAATATTGACATCTTTTTATGCATCGTAGGACTGGAGTGCATGAAATTATCATAAAATTGTGTCTGAAACCTTGTCAATAGTCACTTTGCTTCCCAGCATGATGTCCGTTTTCCCTTTTGGCCATTGCTTGCTCATGGAGAATGCAGAATTTGTAATAATGAAACAAGAGGAGAATGCAGAATTCGTTTTTAATTTGATAAGTCAGGACACGACGATGGTTCACGAGCGAGTGGTATTCAATGACAAAGGACGGACTGTAACCGAAACAGGCCCGGACAGGCCAGGCCCGGAAATGTCAAAACGAAGGTTACTGAAATTGAAATGATAGAAAATAATGTATAATCAGTTATGAGGTTAGTTAGCTACACAATACCGAAAATTCGGTGAAAAATGAAATGAAAAAAAAAAAAAAAAATGAAAAAAGGAAAAAAAAAAGAAAGAAAAATCGAGCTCCCTGGAGCTAGACATGACATTGGCCGAACCAAAAACCGAAACACCTGTCAGATTCCACCAAACCCCTCGGAGAAGATGTAGCTTGAACTCGATTACCCCCCTAAAAAGACATCTTTTTCGGGCGTGGCTCCGCCCACAATGGGCGCAATACGCCCACTCTCGGCAGGACACAAGTAGATCATGATATCAACCTCCCACCCAAGCTTCATCAAGATCGGATGATATCATCCGGTAGTTATGCTGCGGATAGACAGACACACACACACACACACACACACACACACAGACAGACAGACACACACACATGACGAATATAGTGGTCACTTGATAACTCATGAACCAAAAAATATAAGGGAAAGGTAACTCACTTGTCTCCTCCTTTTCTTAAATAAAAATAAATGTACCGTACCTCTCGTCTATAATAATAAAAGGCAAGGTGTGTCTGTCTCCTTCATAACTCCAAAAACGAAGAAACCTTGTGGCCCCAAACTTTGCTTGGATACTTCTCGAACACAAAGGGAGTGCATGAATGAAAACTGGGTGATTGGGTATGTTAAAACACCCTTTTTGAATATGATTAATGGGATAATCATAACAAAAATAACAAAATAAGCCTTCCCAAAATGGCAGTCCACCATCTTCTCCCTCTGCGACATTGCTTGTTTCTTAAGATGCCATTTTGTTTTGGCCTATTGAAATGGGCCTTGGCTTGCAAACACTATCTACTCTCACAGACCGATTAAAGCATATAATCGAAATCTGGATTCCAATTTGAGGATCAGATCCCATACACTTAATAAGTATAGAAATCTGGAGTGAAATCTGGAAAAAGTTAACCACATTAGCAATTCTTATAACTAATTGTATTTATGTAAGCAGGGTTGTTCTCATTCTGCACTGTCATCTTAAATTCACACATCCGTTGGATAGGGTGTTTTTTCAAGTTGCAAAATGCTTCAATTTCAACTATATTTCCATTTGTCATAGTTTTATTATTGTGATTGTAAACAAAAGCAATATGGAGAAACAGTGTGAACAAAGCATTCGTGCTTATTTTTCTTCTTCAAAGCACAATGGAGAAACTCAGCTACTCATGAGATTGCCAAAACATCAACATACAAAAATTACATAAATTTTATTATTTACTGCGTTTATGGCAAAATACACCACCCAGATCTTCTTCAAACTGAAAGAGAAACTTATTATTCAAATTCTGAAAAGGTTAGGGAGAAAGTCTACTTCTGATAATTCTTCTTCAAACTCGGAAAGCATTACAGAGAAACTCAGCATAAAGGCTCATTCGTTCACTACTGTTATGTTTGGGAGCATTCATTCATTCATTCATTTCGGTTTATTGAAATAATTAAACACTGGACAAGGGAGTTCGAAGACTGAAATTTGTCAAGTTTACAATAATAAAAGTGGTTTATAAAACTTACAAATGTATACAAAAATAATAATAATCATATAAAATTACATTAATCAAAATAAGTACAGACTCTCCTCGAGTTACGACGGGGTTACGTTCCGACAAGCAGGTCGTAAGTCGAAGTAGTCATAAGTCGAATCACCCCTAATAGACTTATTATATATTACTTGTTACATATTTCCAAGTCCGTATTCCACCATAGCATCATTTGTTAAAAGTCATACAGCCTAAATCCCATAATCCAATCGAATCCATACACTGTACAATAAGTCAAATAAATAAAAGGGTTGAAATAAAAGACTTTATGACATTACAATGCGTTTTACTGTACAAAAAAAGCTTACAAAAATCCAGGTACATATAATGAGGTACACAAATAACGTGGCACTGTAATAAGAAGTGATAAAGTACCCTATAACATAAACACATATAAACACACAAATCAGTCCTTTGAACAAGATGGCTGGTCATCCATCAGTGGTCGAACTCATCCCGGAACTTCTCAGCTGCACCGACGTCTGCACGAGCAGCCTCTCCACTCACTCTCACGTTGTGAACATTGAATCTTCTTTTGAAACGTTGGAACCAGCCGTGGCTGGCGATGAACGTTTCGGAGTAATCCTCTTCCCCACGCTCTTATAGCGTCTCAAAGATGCTCCTAGTCTTTGCCTGGATCATCAGCAAACTTAGCGGCACATGCTTCTGCAGCTGGTCCTCCTTCCACGTCATCAACATCTTCTCCATTTCATGGATAGGCCCTTGTCGCTTCTTGATGATGATGGTAGCTCCCATGGGCACCGATCCCTTCACAACTTCTCGGATGCAGTGTTTATCCTTCAAGATGGTGGACACCATCGAATGTGAGAGGCCTAAGTCACGTGAGATGGCGGCCATGCTTTTACCGTTCTCGAGCTGCACGATTATTTTCATCTTTAACTCCAGGTCGATCGCCTTCCTCTTCTTTTTCTCCGATCCATCAGTGGATGCACTCTTCCTCTTGCAAGACATGATGATGACAGTACGGTACACACACACTTATAGGCGATGGAGCATATAGTCCAGTCAAAATATGAAATGACCCAAAACAAATTGCAACAGAATCCTCACATCCCTGAAACCACCATATAATTTAAAAAGAAGACGAATAAGATCCCTCCTTCTCCATATTCAGCGAAGCTAGGGCAGAATTTGCTTGCGACAGGTGGGATTTTGAGAGAGACCCGCGATGCCAGCCCCATGGTGTTCACGCACGCCAGATTAACAAAACATACATGGCAAGTTGAAGGTGATGGAAAATGTGTTAGTAGGAATCAAAAGTGGGTTTTTTCTTTATTTATATATTACCCGTGATAGCAAGTGAACTAACACTGTTTGTGGAATCGTGCAGGGTGGTGATGTGGCCCTCGGTGTGAAAAAGCTCATGACGTCACACAGCCAACTAGAAAGGCACTCAGTAAAGAGCATACCTCCGCCAGGCTGATCAGTTTACAGTTTGTATCCAACTGCTAGGTTAGATCTGAATCCGACATGAATCAAAATCTAATCGGCTTGTTCAAGTCACTTACCCAACTCATCCACCAAGTTTTGTCACAAGTCATCCACAACTTTTTGAAATATCATGCTACATATCGTTTTTGGCCCGATCACTCAATGGTGAAGAATCACTAAAAAAATTATTGGATCCAGATCCAGATCCGGATCTTCACCAAAATCGAATCATTTCATCCATGTCAAATATGCAACCTCTCCACTAAATTTCATCCGAATCCGTCAACAACGTTTTGAGATATTTTTTTCAAAGACAGAGAGACAGACAGGAGTGAAAACATAACCTCCATTCACCTTTGGTGGCAGAGATAATTAACCAGTGTGATACCTTGCATATTGGCTACAGGTAGCTACAGGTCTATAAGTCTGTCTGTCAATCCTTGTGAGTGGAATGAAAGCAAAATACTCTGTTTTTAAAATCGATTGTACTTTCCATCCAACACGGGTTTTGCCCACACTAGACCGGGTCTGCAGGATTTCAGAAACAAAACGGGCAAAACCCATGAAATGCAGGTCACTTTCCATTTATGACAATGGTGCATGAGGAGCACACACAGGTCGGGGGTAAGTTTCCCCCACCGCCCCTCCCGCTCCTGCTCTCCCTCTCCACTCCTGCTCTCCCTCTCCACTCCTGCTCTCCCTCTCCACTCCTGCTCTCCCTCTCCACTCCTGCTCTCCCTCTCCACTCCAGCTCTCCACTCCAGCTCTCCCTCTCCACTCCAGCTCTCCCTCTCCACTCCAGCTCTCCCTCTCCACTCCAGCTCTCCCTCTCCACTCCAGCTCTCCCTCTCCACTCCAGCTCTCCCTCTCCACTCCAGCTCTCCCTCTCCACTCCAGCTCTCCCTCTCCACTCCAGCTCTCCCTCTCCACTCCAGCTCTCCCTCTCCACTCCAGCTCTCCCTCTCCACTCCAGCTCTCCCTCTCCACTCCTGCTCTCCCTCTCCACTCCTGCTCTCCCTCTCCACTCCTGCTCTCCCTCTCCACTCCTGCTCTCCCTCTCCACTCCTGCTCTCCCTCTCCACTCCTGCCCTCCCTCTCCACTCCTGCCCTCCCTCTCCACTCCTGCCCTCCCTCTCCACTCCTGCCCTCCCTCTCCACTCCTGCCCTCCCTCTCCACTCCTGCCCTCCCTCTCCACTCCTGCCCTCCCTCTCCACTCCTGCCCTCCCTCTCCACTCCTGCCCTCCCTCTCCACTCCTGCCCTCCCTCTCCACTCCTGCCCTCCCTCTCCACTCCTGCCCTCCCTCTCCACTCCTGCCCTCCCTCTCCACTCCTGCCCTCCCTCTCCACTCCTGCCCTCCCTCTCCACTCCTGCCCTCCCTCTCCACTCCTGCCCTCCCTCTCCACTCCTGCCCTCCCTCTCCACTCCTGCCCTCCCTCTCCACTCCTGCCCTCCCTCTCCACTCCTGCCCTCCCTCTCCACTCCTGCTCTCCCTCTCCACTCCTGCTCTCCCTCTCCACTCCTGCTCTCCCTCTCTACTCCTGCTCTCCCACTCCACTCCTGCTCTCCCTCTCCACTCCTGCTCTCCCTCTCCATTCCTGCTCTCTCCTGTGCTCCCTCTCCACATTTTGCTGCTCCCTCCTACTCACCCCTCACCATCCTCGTACTCCCACCTGCCCCCCTCCGACCCCACCAGCTATCCCGCCCCACCCCTCTCTTTCTCACCCACCCCTCTCTCTCCCTCTCTCTCCCCGCCACTCTCTGTCTCTCCCCCTCTTCTCTCTGTCTATCCCCCCACCCCACACTCTCCTCTCTCCATCTTTACTACACCTACTGAAACTGATTTTATCCCCACTGTTAAACCAAATTCCTCCTCTTGTGCCATAATACATCAGTATATTTAACCCTCCTGTTATTTTTCACTTCCATGAGCTTTGAAATTTTCCCTCTGAAAGTTACTTTAATGTTTCCTCCTAAAGTCGCTTTAATGTTTCCTCCTAAAGTTGTTTTAATTTACTGTTCCCTCCTAAAGTTGCTTTAATGTTTCATGTGAAAGATTACATTTTCCACAATGCAGCACCCGACGATGGCCTGACCATGCAACAATATTGGTCATGTCTGTTAAGGTCTGGAAGTAAACTCAGGGCAGAGAGCTCAAAAGCAAACATGCTATCAATGAGATATCCTGCAAAAAAAGTTGTAGAAACCATAAATGCACCCACCATATTGTCCACGGTGCGGACGTTTCTGTTGACTGGGGCACATTGGCTGGCATGTCCATAACAAAAGCAGTTTCCACGGATCACCATGTCATAAACCGCGTAGTAGTACTTCTCCTGCACATTGGGGCGAGGGTCGAGGAGGTTGTCCCCAAGTGTGTGCAGACGGGTGAAGTTGATCCGCAGGTTGGTGATACGTAGGAGGTCTGTTTGGAAAACAAACTCAGTGTCAGCAGGAGCGCTTTCAATCATATTCCAATAACCTGTGATCATCTAAACCAGATGTACACTGCTTAACAGAAACTTTCCTCCTTCAAGATGTCTCTGATTCCTTAATATATCTTCCTGGTTACTCCCTCCTCCGCTATGATAGCCCTGAGCCTCGACCTGGTGGTGGGGTTGCTATCTTTACAAAAAACTCTTCCTCACCCTCCTTGCACTGCCCTCTCTCCAAACTACCCCCAGGATTACCTCTGGCTACGGCCTCCTCTCCGCTCCGACCTTTTGTTCATATGTGTTCTGTACCATCCTCCAAACAGTGATGACTCCATTTACATTTCTCTGTCTGACAACATGGACCAACTTCTATCCACTCATCCCAACTCTCTTTTCCTCATATGTGGCGAATTCAACTGTCATCATGCCAGCTGGCTGGGTGTGGATACCTCTCTCACCAGCCATGGCACCTCAGGAAAGGACTTCTGCGACTCATTCGGACTGACACAATCTGTCAATTTCCCGACCCGGATCTCAGTCATCGGTACATCGTCTATTCTAGACTTGGTTATGACTAACTGCGTGCAAATGCCTGCTGCTCTTCTTCTTCTCCAATCGGTTCTTCTGATCATGTGCTTGTTAAAGTGGATATCTCTCTGGCCATTGTCAGAGAGCATCCTCAGCGTCGACGAGTCTGGCATTTCACTCAGGCATACCGGCATGGTCTTCAAGCAGCCATGAATCATCTGGACTGGTTGGTCTCCCATCTTTACTGCCTCTGACATCAACTCTTCCTGGGAATTCTTCCAAAGTAAACTGCTCTCTCTCATGCACAGATTTATCCCATCTCATCTTCAGTTGTTTTACCCTTACTCCCATGGTACACTCCCATGGTAGACCTTACTCCCATGGTACATCCATGGTACACTGAATCTTGTGGTGAGGCAGTTGCCCTGAAAACTTGCCTTTGCCTCTTGGAATGCTAATCCAACTGAAGTAAGCCTCAGTTCCTTCCACCAAGCTCAGAACAAGTGTGTGTCTACCCTCAGGAGAGCCACGAAACAATATATCTCCACTCTCAAGACTGTACTCTCAAACCTGTCTCCTTACTCCAAATCCTGGTGGCGTCTGGTCAAATCTGTTCCGCTTTGCACAAAAATAGTGCAAAAACACATCCTTGCAACTACAGACCAATCAGCCTGCTCCCAATTATCAGCAAAGTCATGGAATCCATCATTGCTTCGGATGTCAAATCCTTCCTCTTCTCCAATGGCTTGATCTCTGATCATCAATTTGGTTTCAGACCAGGTCACTCTACTCTGGACATGCTGCTTCTGCTGCCTCAACAATGGATGGGAGGTCCTCAATGCCAAACAGGAAATCAGAACTGTCACCCTTGACATATCACGTGCCTTCGATACGGTCTGGCACCCCGCTCTGCTCACCAAACTCTCCTCCTATGGTATCCATGGAAATCTGCAAGCATGACTGGTGGACTTCCTCTCTGGTCGTACTCAACATGTGGCCCTGAATGGGTTTCTCTCATCTCTCCTTTCTGTTCTGGCTGGAGTTCCCCAAGGTAGTGTTCTGGGCCCTCTGCTTTTTCTGGTCTTCATCAATGATCTCTCCGACTCTCTGGAAAAATCCTGTCGATCTCTTTGCTGATGACTCCACTCTCTGCCGCTCCATACGTCATCCCTCAGATCGACAGTCTCCAGCCTCCTCACTCTCTGCATACCTGGACAAAATCACAGACTGGTCAAACAAGTGGAACATGTCTTTCAATCCTGACAAATCTCACACTCTTACTATGTCTCTCCGAAAAGACCGACTGGACAACCCTCCCATCTACTTTCTCAACAATCCTCTCCAAGAAGATCTGTCACTCAAGCTTTTGGGTCTCACACTCTGCCATGCTCTTTGCTCGGAAAACCACATTTCCAAGCTGGCTTCCCAAGCCAGTCACCGACTGGGCATCTTCCATCGTGCGGTCCTTCCTCGGCACAGCTGAGCTCCTCACCACATACAAGGCTTTCATCCGCAGCTCAATGGAATACTGTTCTCCCCTCTGGGCTTGTGCTCCTGCCTCACACCTAGCTCGGCTTCACGCTGTTGAAACCAAAACTTTCAGTATCATTGGAATCTCCCGCGATGAAGCTGATTGTGAGGGCCTTTCACTCACGCAACGCAGGCAGGTAGGTCGTCTTTCTGTCTTATACAGACTCCTCTCCAGCCTAGCTCCCCCAGCTCTATCTATGCTCTGTCCCCCAAATATTCCTACAGGTCGCTCAAGAAGTGCCAGCAACCCTCTTCTGGTGAAATTGCCAAAATAAAGACTCGCTGCTCACCTTCACTCTTTCATTCCTCTTTACCTCCGCTTCTGGAACAAACTCCCCCACTCCCTTCAATCCAACTCTTCTCTCCAGGTCTTTAAAACAGCTGTTCACCACCATCTCTTATCTTCCCCCATCCAAAACCTTTATCTTTTCTACCCCCGTTAATTCACCCCAGATCCACGTTTTTGAAATACCGACTTCTTTCCTGGAAGTCCTGGCAGTGTCCATGTGTTTTATACCTCTCCCACCACCCTCCCCTTTCGCACGCCGCCTCCCCCAAAGCCCTCTCCCTCCCACAGATCTCCCTATGTCCCTGCTCTTTGCTGTTGTACTTGTGTGCTTCTCTCTCTCTCTCTCCCCATCTTGTCTCCCGCTCCTTTTACTGTGTTTTGTGTGTCCGTTTGCTTTTTCTTTTTTTGTTGTGATTGATGTTAGCTCTTACACGAGCCTCGATTTTGGGGAAAAAAAAAGGTGAAAGTAAAAGAAATTGTTATGAAAGTGAAGAAAGTTGTTATGAAATTTAAGGTGAAAGTGAAGGTAAAAGTAAAGGAAATTGTTATGAAAGTGAAGGTGAAAGGGAAGGAAATTGGAATGAAAATGAAGGCGAAGGAATTGTTGTGTAATTGTAATGGATGTTCAGTTTGCTATCGCTACGGAAAGACCAAGTTATATTATTTGCAATGATTACTGGAGATTGAAAAAACAAGGGCTAACCATTCCACTGTTATACAAAACAATTCCACACTATGTACATTACCTTGTATCAGTTTGCTGTAGGGATCTGTTATTCTTATTGCAGGATCAAGAACTCTAAATATCACCTGAAAATGCATGGTCCATCAAGAAAAGACAACTCAAATGCCTATCTTTGAAAATATTTGAAATCATTTTACAGTACAACAAGGATACTTCACTCATTCAACCTGTTAAATGATGAGTCGGGTCCTTTCACCATTCTATAAAGCAGACTTACATTTGAATCCACACATTTGATTGTTTTAAAAGCCAATATCATCAGTATTATAGATTACAAATACCATAAAAGTAGTAAAGACCAAACTGATAAAACGGGGCAAGTGATATGAGGTGCAGCTGAGCCTGCCTCACCTCCCCATGAGAGGATGGTTCAATATCTGAGTAGCGACTTTCACAGACGATGTCATCCACCTGGATGAGGGACCGAGATGGCACTCCAGGGAAGGCGGAAGCGCAATTGTGGGCAAAGTACCGGTATGGCTTCCAGGTTTTACCAAAGTCGGCTGAGCGCTCGATTAGCATTGCTGCTGGTCGGAAAGTCTGTGGGAGAGACGCAAGCAACCAAACAATGAACAAAGTACATCTCTGGTAGAATGTTCAAAAAATGTATTTTTTAATAGATCTAATAGTTACAATTTGCCCTTTGCATGTAGATAATATGAAACAAGAATGACAACACTGTGGTCACAACCTGCGACAAAAATCCAGTTATGGACCAATTGGGAAATGCGCACTTGAAGCAATCGTAAAGGATGAACAGCATAATTGGGAAACAGACATTTAATGCGCTATTCAAAGATTAATCCGACACCTCTCACCCATGACACCCTCCGCCACGGTTTTATCAGAATGAGCTGATTCGTCACATGGTCAATGATTGTTTAACCCCAATATGGGGCCATTCAAAAATTATGTAACACTATTTCTTTAGGGAGCTATACATGCCATGCGTACTGACAGGCTTGATTAAACCTTGCTAAAAAAATGTATTCGACATTGATTTGATTTTTTAGGGGACAGCAATGAAAATCTGATGCAACAAACCCGGGCAGTATATAATCAGCAGAGGCCTACAGGCCTGATGTCTTGGGCCCACTATAAAACCAAGATGGCGGCCATATTCATTCATCTGGGTGGCATGTCCATGGTGGGTGGTCAAGTGACAAATGTAGGTGGGGTCCAACAGCTGTCCAACCAATGGGTACACATTTCAAAAATCAACCCCCAACAAGAACCACAACAACAAAAACAACAACAACCACCACGATGCGGAGCCCTTGTAGACAAACCTGTAACATGTCGCAGGTAAAAATGCACCACTAAACAATACTTGCAGTGAAGTGAATTTTCAAGAACTGTAATTGTTTTTGTAAGAGACAGCCATTTCTTGTCTTTGGGTGCCCTGATTTGGTGGAAAAAGCATGTGATGGAAATACGCATTCCACAGACAACCAGGGACCCAGAAAAGCAAGAAGAGGCTTTCTCCACGGAAATATAAAGTCAGAATTTAAAACTCAAAATTATTCGAATTTCCCATAACGAGACGGCACAACATATCATCGGCAGGTCATTTATCCCTGTTTTATACAGTATATTTTCCAAAATTGCTCCCTCTGCTCTCTCAATGCTCTAAATCTCCCCATCAACTCAAGGATGGACGTGTTCTTCCAGTAAGCCCCTCCTGGATAAACTTCAAAAATCCAGGCGGACAGCATGCACTTATTATGATTACGAAATAACAAGTCTTATGATTACGTTAGTATGATTGTACATGCTGCCCTGTCTTCTAGAAACCATTCAAATTGGTTTAGAATATCGTGACTGTTTAAAATACCTTTCGTCAGTGTGGTATACTGCTTTATTCCACCAGGTGAGCGCCCAGGGGTATTGCCCCTATTTTTTTAGATTGGCCCTAATAATCCTGTTATTATTTTTCATAATAAAAGATTTATTTTCACTATCACCATCCGAAAATAACGAGAACAACACTCTTCGACCTCACAACATCGACCGATATACCTTCGCCCGCATTATTACATCATCATACATACTTGTACCAAGGTTGATTTAAATCCATTAAGCTGTTCTCAAGTATCACATTTTTACCTGACATGACCTCTGACCTTTGACCTCTTGACTCCAAAATCGAATCAGTTCATCTTTGCATCATATAAACTTATAACAAGTTTGTTCAAAATCCCATCACTGGTTCACAAGTTGGCATGGCAACATTGGAAAATGAAGCTGGAATTCAATTGTGAAGATACATGTGCACATAAAACAATTTAATACGAAACTAATTAAATAACGCAACGATCACAGATCATTTACAGATCATGGTGAAATGAGTTGCGTGACATGAACAGGACTTGAGTGCCTATCCGGGACGGACCCTTCGGCTCGTAGTTATAAAAAAAAAAGTAAAAAAAAAAACAACGACCGTGACAGGATTCGAACCTGCAATCTTCTGATCCGAAGTCAGACGCCTTATCCATTAGGCCACACGGCCAGCTGATAAGGAGCGACTCAGGCAAGTCAGGAATGGGAAGGGAAAAGAGCTCGGGAAGTCAGGGATGGGAAAGGAAATAACTTTCTGAAATACCGACTTCTTTCATGGAAGTCCGAGCAGTGTCCACGTGTTTCTTTTTTAACTCTCCCAATCCCCAGCCCCCTTCCCATGCCTCCTCCCCCCCAAGCCCTCTCCCTCCCACAGATCTCCCGATGTGCCTGCTCTCTATATTGTTCTCCCACTCCCTTTATCATATGTTTTATGTGTCAGTTTGTCTTTTTTGTGATCATTGTTAGCTCTTACACGAGCTTCGATCTTGTATACAAAAAATATATACATAAAAAAACTTGGAAAGACAGTGATGGGAGTGGAAAATAACTTTGGAAATAAGGGATGGTAAAGGAAAAGAGCTTGGGAAGTCGGGGATGGCAGTGGAAAATAGCTTTGGAAGTAAAGCGATGGTAAAAGAAAAGGGCTTGGGAAGTCAGCGATGGGAAAGGAAAGGAGCCTGGGAAGTAAGGGATTGGAAAGGAAAAGAGCCTGGGTAAGTAAGGGATGGGAAAGGAAAAGTGATTGGTAAGTTAGGGATGGGAAAGGAAGGGAGCCTGGGAAGTAAGGATTGGTAAAGGAAAAGAGCTTGGGGAGTAAGGGATTGGAAAGGAAAAGAGCCTGGGTAAGTAAGGGATGGGAAAGGAAAAGAGCTTGGTAAGTTAGGGATGGGAAAGGAAGGGAGCCTGGGAAGTAAGGGTTGGTAAAGGAAAAGAGCGTGGGAAGTCAGGGATGGGAAAGGAAAGGAGCCTGGAAGGTAATGGTTGGTAAAGGAAAAGAGCTGGGTAAGTAAGGGATGGGAAAGGAAAAGAGCTGGGTAAGTTAGGGATGGGAAAGGAAGGGAGCCTGGGAAGTAAGGGTTGGTAAAGGAAAAGAGCTGGGTAAGTAAGGGATGGGAAAGGAAAAGAGCTTGGTAAGTAAAGGATGGGAAAGGAAAGGAGCGTGGGAAGTAAGGGTTGGTAAAGGAAAAGAGCGTGGGAAGTCAGGGATGGGAAAGGAAAGGAGCCTGGAAGGTAATGGTTGGTAAAGGAAAAGAGCTGGGTAAGTAAGGGATGGGAAAGGAAAAGAGTTTGGGAAGTCAGGCATGGGAAAGGAAAAGAGCCTAGGAAGTTGGGGTTGGTAAAGGAATGGAGCCTGGGAAGTTAGGGATGGAAAAGTAAAAGAGCTTGGTAAGCAAGGGATGGGAAAGAAAATAACTTGGAAAGACAGGGATGGGAGTGGAAAATAGCTTTGGAAGTAAGGGATTGCAAATATTGTTATTAAAACAACACCAGCTGGCCGTGTGGCCTAATGGATAAGGTGTCTGACTTTGGATCAGAAGCTTGCAGGTTCGAATCCTGTCACGGTCGTTGCTTTTTTGTACATTTTCTGTTTTTATAACTACGAGCTGAAGGGTCTGTTTCGGATGGGAATTCAAGTCCTGCTAATCTCACGCAACTCATACAACAATGATCTGTGATAGTTGCATTTTTAAATTAGTTTCCTGTAAAATTATTTTATGTGTTCATTGATCTTTGATTGTGAGTGAGGTCTTCGGAGTAATTAGGAGTGTTTAATACGATTTATGAATGAGTATGTTTATATAATTATGAACAATAGTGTTTATACGAGTAATTAGGAGTGTTTGTTGATTTGTAATACTCAGTTCCAGAAAGAAGATAATAAGCTTGTTACATACACGCCAGGTGGGTCGACGACAACCATTGACTACCTGATGGTGCGTAGGCGAGATAGGGGGCACCTCCGGGACACAAAGGTGATCCCGGGGGAGGAGGCCGTTTCACCGCACCACTTGGTTGTCTGCGACATAGGGGTGAAAGGTGCGAGGAGAGCTCGGCGGGTGAAGTACCAACCAAGAATGAAGGTGTGGAGGTTGAAAGAGGTGACAGTGAGGGAGGCATTTAAAGAGAGGCCGAGTACGGTAGAGGATGATGTGGTTGAGCTTGAAGGTGGTTGGATGTCAATGAAAGCTAGTCTGTTGGGAGCCGTTGGTGAGGTATGTGGATGGACAAAAGGACCACCGAGGCACTCGGAAACATGGTGGTGGGATGATGAAGTTGGAAAAAGGATTGACGAGAAGAGGAAGAAGTTCAAGGCGTGGCAGAAGGCGAAGGGTACGGGAGCAGAAAAAGCAGAGCATGAAAGTTATAAGGCAGCCAAGAAGGCTGCAAAGAAAGAGGTAGCAAAGGCGCAGGAGGCATGTAGGAAAATGTTCGGAGAACGCTGGGATTCGGAAGAGGGTCAGAGAGCGGTATTCAGGATTGCAAAGCAGATAGCGAAAGAGAGGTGCGATGTGATGGGGGTGAGTTGCTTGAAGGATGAAGTGGGACAAATCGTTGTCGACCCAGATGGAATTAAAGGAAGATGGAAAAGATATACAGAAATGCTGTTGAATGCAGAGAATGAATGTGATGGTAACATAGAGAGTAACCCAGTTTTAGGACCGGCAGAGAAGATAACTTAGAAGGAAGTTGAGGAAGCGATAAAAGCAATGAAGAGTAGAAAAGCGGGAGGGCCGACGGGAGTTGTGGGAGATATGTTGAAGGCAGCAGGAAGTTGGGGTGTGAAGAGAATGACAGAGATCTGTAATCTGGTGGTGAAAGAAGGCCGCATTCCAGTGGATTGGGAACTGAGTACCCTCGTCCCTCTATACAAGGGGAAAGGTGACCCTCTGGAGTGTGGCTCGTACCGAGCGATAAAGTTATTGGAGCATGGAATGAAGGTATTGGAAAGGGTGTTGGAGAGGAGGATAAGGAAGAAGGTGAAGATCGACGAAATGCAGTTTGGATTCATGCCAGGAAGAGGAACGACAGACGCGCTTTTTATTGTGAGGCAGTTGCTGGAGAAGTACATGGAGAAGAGGAAGAAGTTGTTTCTTGGGTTTTATCATCTGGAGAAAACATTTGATCGGGTTCCACACGAAGTCAGACGGAAGCCAAACAGTTCAATCTTGGTTTCATCAGACCACAGAATCTTGTTTCTCACAGACTGGGAGTCCTTTAGGTGCTTTTTTTCAAACTCCAAGCTGGCTTTCATGTGTCTTTCACTGAGGAGAGGCTTCTGTCTGGCCCAGATCGGTGGAGTGTTGCAGTGATGGTTGTCCTTCTGGAAGTTTCTCCCATCTCCACACAGGATCTCTGGAGCTCAGCCAGAGTTACCATCGGGTTCTTGGTCACCTCTCTTACCAAGGCCCTTCTCCCCCGATTGCTCAGTTTGGCCGGGCGGCCAGCTCTAGGAAGAGTCCTGGTTGTTCCAAACTTCTTCCATTTAAGAATTATGGAGGCCACTGTGCTCTTGGGAACCTTCAATGCAGCAGAGATTTTTATTGTAGGCTTCCCCAGATCTGTGCCTCGACACAATCCTGTCTTCTGAGCTCTGCAGGCAGTTCCTTCGACCTCATGGCTTGGTTTTTGCTCCGATATGCACTGTCAGCTGTGAGACCTTATATAGACAGGTGTGTGCTTATATAGACAGGTGTGTGCTTATATAGACAGGTGTGTGCCTTTCCAAATCATGTGCAATCAATTGAATTTACCACAGGTGGACTCCAATCAAGGTGCAGACACATCGCAAAGATGATCAAGAGAAATTTCCAGTGTCATAGCAAAGGGTCTGAATACTTTTGTCAATGTGATATTTTACTTTTTTCTTTTTAATAAATTTGCAAAACTTTCTAAAATCCTGTTTTTTCTTTGTCATTATGGGGTATTGGGGTATTGAGTGTAGATTGATGAGGGAAAAAATGAATTTAAACAATTTCAGCATAAGGCTGCAACATAAAATGTGAAAAAAGTGAAGGGGTCTGAATACTTTCTGAATGCACTGTATATACATACATTCATACATACATATTACATACCCACAAGCCACATAGACAACAGCAACTCTTTTACTCTTCACTTCTCCCATCTATGGACCAACCTTCCAGAGGTGGTTCTGTCTCACTCTTCCCCCCCAGGGCTTCAAGCAAGCAGGGCACTGTCATATCTTGTCATCCCCAGTTCTGACCCATGATCTCTATTACCCCAATTAGCCTTTTCTCACTTAACCATTTTCCTTGCCAGTTTCCATGCGTCTCTCCTTCTTCCTCTTATCTTTTCCTGTTCATTCATTCCCTAGATGTTTGGCCCACTGTCAATTCTAACTTGCTGTTCCATGAGCCTCGCTCCTATACAACATACAACAACATGCATTTTAAGGCCATTTTCCCTGCTAGAGCGGGGGTTAGCCTTGCGGTCCCCATGACAATCTTCTCCATCTTTCCCTATTTTCTGCATCTCTCCTTGTTAACCCCCTTGCCCGCATTTCTTCTTCCACCACCTTTAGCCAAGTCTTTCTCGGTCTTCCCCGTCCTCTACTTCCTTCTACATTCATTTCCATCACTCTTCTCAACCAGTCACTTTCATCCTTCCTCAACACATGACCAAACCATCTCAACCTGTTCCTCTTCACAACATCCATCACAGGCTCTATTCCCATCAACAACAACAACAACATGCATTTTAAAAGGCCATTTTCCCTGCAAGAGCGGGGGTTAGCCTTGCGGTCCCCATGACAGTCTTCTCCATTTTGCCCTATTTTCTGCATCTCTCCTTGTTAACCCCCTTGCCCGCATTTCTTCTTCCACCATCTTTAGCCAAGTCTTTCTCGGTCTTCCCTGTCCTCTACTTCCTTCTACATTCATTTCCATCACTCTTCTCAACCAGTCACTTTCATCCTTCCTCAACACATGACCAAACCATCTCAACCTGTTCCTCTTCACAGCATCAATCACAGACTCTATTCCCATCATCTTTCGCTCTTGCAAAGAAAAAATAAATGACTGGAAATCAATGTCATGGAATGGAAAGTTCCATGATATTGATTTCCAGTCAATACAGCTCATACAAATGGAAAATCAATGCAGTTGCATTTACTGCTTCATGGTATTTTGTTTTATGGGTGGAAAGCGAAAGATTGTATAATTTTATCAGAACTTATAATTCAGTTTGTCAAATTTTCATTAAGTGTGATTTTAAAAGGAATACGAGCATTAGTTGGTTCTTTCAATCAAATTGACAATTGTTTGCATCAAAGTGTCTCTAAAGATGGTTCGTGCTTGTAGATATTCTATGAAGAAAATCAGACAAAAAGGTCCCTGCAAGACATTCATGCTTGCAACAAATCTCAATCATGAATGCAAACTGCAGCATCTCAGGATCCATCAAAATGTTAAACACCTGATATGGATCAATCAGAGACGATTAAAATTGGATGGGATGAGTCAGGTAAGGCCACGGTCACCAGTCACTAGGGTAGACTTTATCAGACTTTGGCTAGCCCACCAGAAAGCATGCCATATATGCCTCAATAAGGAGGGAGGAGGAGTCAAAATGTTTTTTTCTTCAAAAGTCTGACACAACTTTTCTTTATAGTTTTCCAGGTAGTGACATATGTTCTTCGCAGTGGTGGAGGACTTTCCTGCTGCCATGAAATAAAATACAACCTTTTCACTCTACAAACATGTTTACCCCCTCCCCACAAATATATCCTTGTCCTCCGATCTATTCTCTGATCGTGCTCCCTCTGCTTCCCTGTAATCACTGTATGCACGAACATCAGTGAATAATTTCCTTTATCTAATAAAAGTGAAACCTTCATCTCATGCAAGGAAAAAATAACCTGCTTGCCAAAGGAGTTACTCTCCTTTCCTTCTGAATGAATCCTCCACCAGCTGCCTTCACCTATCCTGGCCCATGTTCCATTTGTTCCTCCTAATATTTCTTCCAAAAAAACATTTTTCCACTCATGTTTTTCTTGTTATTTCCGCTTCCCACTCATATATTGGAATATATATATATATATATACATAGACACACACATATATACAGTGCATTCACAAAGTATTCAGACCCCTTCACATTTTCACATTTTGTTATGTTGCAGCCTTATGCTGAAATCGTTGAAATTCATTTTTTCCCTCATCAATCTACACTCAATACCCCATGATGACAAAGAGAAAACAGGATTTTAGAAAGTTTTGCAAATTTATTTAAAAGAAAAAACGGAAACATCACATTGACATAAGTATTCAGACCCTTTGCTATGTGTTACGGCCTGAGGCACACCAAACCAAGCCTTCAATTACACTGTCTTTATTTATAGATTATCACACGAAAAATCTCTTCCTACACATAAAACAAAGAAGGGAGAAGGGAGGGAAAAACCCGAATAGGACAGTCCAAGTGTAGGCAGGTCCAAGAGTAGGCAGGTCCAAGAGTAGGCAGGTCCAAGAGTAGGCAGGTCCAAGAGTAGGCAGGTCCAAGAGTAGGCAGGTCCAAGAGTAGGCAGGTCCAAGAGTAGGCAGGTCCAAGAGTAGGCAGGTCCATTAGTAGGCAGGTCCAAGAGTAGGCCGGTCCAAGAGTAGGCCGGTCCAAGAGTAGGCCGGTCCAAGAGTAGGCCGGTCCAAGAGTAGGCACAACAGTAGGCCCCGGGGCAGGCCCCATAGTAGGCCCCAAGACAGGCCCAACAGTAGGCCCCAGGGCAGGCCCAGTGGTAGGCCCCAGTGCAGGCCCAGCACGAGAGGGTAGGAGTAGGCAAGTCCACGAGTAGGCCCCAAGGTGGGCCTAGTGGTAGGCCCCAGTGCAGGCCCAGCACGAGAGGGTAGGAGTAGGCAAGTCCACGAGTAGGCCCCAAGGCAGGCCCAGTGGTAGGCCCCAGTGCAGGCCTAGTGGTTAGTGCAGGCCCAGCACAAGAGGGTAGGAGTAGGCAACAAGAGTTCGATCAACGTCACCCTTCCGGTGGAGAGATTGCAGCTCGACATTCTACATCCCCCGAAAAGCACTCTGCCATAATCCCTCTCCCAAAATGGCCACTCACTCCTCTGAATCACCTTCCTGGCCACTCCCCTGCCCCATAGCCAATCATAGGCTTTATACCCATGGACCAAGCCACTTGGTCTAACTCACAGGGGGGTGTGGGGGAAGGAAGAAGAAAAAGGTCCCAAACCGTAACACCTCCCCCCCTTAAAGAAGAAAACTTTACCCCAAGAAAAGTTTTCTTTTGCAAAGACAGGATAAACAGTGCAAGCACAAACTTAACCCAGCATAAACAGTGCAATAAACAAACAGCCATCTCTCCTTGTGACAGTTGCAGGCATCATAGCTCATGCAGGGGCAGAAGAAAAAAAAAACATCTCTTAAGCTCGAGATAGAGCATCTGCAATGACATTATCTCAACCCGAAATATGTACAATTTTCAAGGGGTACGGCTGTACTAAAAGCCCCCATCGGAAAAGGCGTTGATTCATCATCTTGAACTTTTCCAGAAAAACCAGAGGATTGTGATCAGTTTTTACAGTAACATCGCTTGAGCCATTTGTAACATATATTTCAAAATGCTGTAGAGCCAAAATCAGACTCAAGGCCTCTTTCTCGATAGTAGAGTAATTCTTTTGATGTTTGTTCAGCTTTTTGGAAAAGTAACTTACTGGCTTTTCAATACCCAACGCATCATCCTGAAAGAGTACAGCTCCCACACCAACATCGCTTGCGTCTATAGCTAGTTTGAATGGCTTCCCAAAATCGGGAGCGGCCAATACTGGCTCATTGGCCAGAATAGCTTTCAATTTGTCAAAAGCCTTTTGACAGGATTCAGACCACACAAATTTTTCATTTTTCCTCAACAAGATGGTTCGGGGTACCACGAGCGAGCTGTAATTTGCACAAAATTTCCTGTAGAACCCGGACATACCGAGATACCGAAGCACTTGTATACGAAAAAGAAAAAAACTCTCGCTTATTGGTGGGGACAGGAAAATCGGCAATCGCTTGGGTCTTGGCCTGTCGAGGGGATACTTGACCCTGATCAACAACGTGACCGAGATATGTAACCCTAGCTTTGGCAAATTCACTTTTCTTGAGGTTTACAACAAGGTTGGCATCGGTAAGTCTAACAAACAGTTCTCTGAGATGTTTCAAGTGGTCTTGCCATGTATCACTGTACAGTATGACATCATCCAGGTAAGCTACACAATTTGGAAGACCCCTTGTAACCTGGTTCATTAACCTTTGGAAGGTAGCAGGTGCATTTTTCATCCCAAACGGCATTACCTTACACTGATATAAGCCATCTGGAGTCACAAAGGCCGAGACTTCCTTTGCCCGGTCAGTCAGAGGTACTTGCCAATAACCTTTAAGCAAGTCTATTTTGCTAACATAAGCAGCCTTGCCTACCCTGTCTATGCAATCTTCAATTCTTGGAATGGGATACGAATCAGTGCGGGTTACCACATTCACCTTACGATAATCTATACAGAATCTTGCGGAACCATCGGGCTTTGGTATGAGTACAATGGGCGAACTCCAGCTGCTCTGACTGGGTTCGATGATGTCATGCTCTGGCATATATTGTACCGCTTCACGAACCCTAGCTAACTTGTCAGGATTTAACCGATAGGGGTGTTGTTTGATGGGTCTAGCATTCCCTACCTCAACATCATGGGAAGCCAATGAGGTGCACCCAGGCTTACCGGAACAAAGATGGGCAAACTCCCCAATTAGAGCAATTACATCAGATCGTTTATCCTCCGAAACATGAGCTAATTCAGAGTCCATTTGTGTCAACACCTCCGAGTTTGATAGCTTAGCCCCCAAGGGTTCTCTCTCCGGTTGTTGCATAGCGACGCTGTCAGATTCGCTGGAGTCAATATCTGGATGGTTTATATGACCTACCAACTTAGCTAGCCCCACTGGCCGACCGAGGTCGGCCTCAAGCTCATAGTACCTTTTAATCATATTAACATGGCACACCCGGCGGGGTTTCCGTCTATCATGGGTCCGCACCACGTAGTTCACCTCACTCAGCTTCCTTTCAACCACGTAGGGACCACTAAACTTTGCCGATAGTGGCTCCCCAGGCAGAGGTAGTAAAACTAGCACCTTGTCTCCAGGCCTAACATTACGAGCTATCACCCTCTGGTCAAAACGGGCCTTCATCACTCGCTGAGATACTTTCAAATGCTCCTGGGCGACCTTGCAGGCGGTGGTAAGTCTTTCCCGGAAAGCACATACGTAGTCCAGAAGGTTAGGGTTCTCAGTCTCTTCGATGAATCTCTCTTTTACTACTTTTAGAGGGCCCCTAACCTCATGGCCGTACACCAACTCAAATGGGCTGAAACCCATAGATTCGTTTGAGGTGTCCCTGGTGGCAAACAACACAAAACAGATTCCTTTGTCCCATTCTTCAGGATACTTCATACAATATGCCTTCAACATAGTTTTCATGGTCTGGTGGTATCTCTCAAGGGCTCCATGGGACTGGGGGTGGTAGGCCGACGACTTTAACTGCCTGATCCCTAGCTGGTGTATGACTTCTTGAAATAGACCAGACATAAAATTCGAACCTTGGTCAGACTGCACCTCCTTTGGCAAACCATATCTGGTGAAAAACTGAACCAAGGCATCCACCACCACCTTAGCAGTAATCCTTTTTAAGGGGATAGCCTCAGGCAATCTAGTTGACATATCCATGATGGTTAATAAATACCGATGCCCCGATTTAGTTCTTGGTAATGGACCAACACAATCAATGAGTACTCCACTGAAAGGCTCCTCAAAAACGGGCAGGGGTACAAGGGGAGCTGGTTTCATCGAGGGCTGGGGTTTCCCTATCATTTGACAGGTATGGCAGGTCTTACAGTGCGCCACTCTGTCCTGGTGCAACTAAGGCCAATAAAAATGTGCCAGGATCCTAGCCTGAGTTTTCCTGATTCCCGCATGTCCGGCCATGGGAATTTCATGGGCCAGCCGTAGAATTTCAAGACAATAACGGGGTGGTACCACTACCTGGTGTACCACAGACCAATCGTCACTGGCGGGAGCACGAGGTGGTCTCCACTTTCTCATTAACACATCAGATTTCACATAGTAACAGTCTGAGACTTCCTTAGCTTCCAACTCCGTCATAGCCTTGTCTGAGGTCTCTTAGTACAGGATCTGCCTGCTGGTCCTTAACTCTTGAAGAATGATTCAACACGGGCACACAAGAAGCCCCATTCCCTATCCCTTCAACGCTGGTTAAATCATTGAAAAACGTCTCCGCCAACCACACCTCAGAATCTGGCACAGTTGTCAACTCTATGCCAGTCTGCTTCTCTTTCTGCGTTTGGGATCTCGTCACTACACAAGCAGGGAAAATACCGGGGAACTCCTCTTGCAAATCCTCAGTCTCTTGCTGAACTATAGGTTGTATGGAAACACCAACCCTATCCCCAGCCAAATCATTTCCCAATAGGAAACCAATACCTTCTATGGGGAGAGTGGGGACTATTCCTACTGTCACGGGTCCTGTGACCAAATCAGACTTCAAGTTCATCCTATGTAAGGGGACTGGGACATAACGACCTGCAATGCCCTGGATTAAGGCACTCGCTTTCACCGAACTACTCAAAGTCAATGGTAAAATATTGGACAACATCAATGACTGAGCTGCCCCAGTATCCCTCAAAATAACGACGGACCTGACTTCCCCGTCCCAAGACACTTGGCCCTTGGACAGAAAAGGTTTATAACGGTCCTGTCCAGGGCTCGTAAAGTCAGCAGTATCCTCAGCTTTAACTGAAAGGGCACAGTCATGGTGATTGTCCACTTTGGTTCGAACCAATGCAATAGGTCTAGCAGAGCCTCCCTGCTTCTCCTCCCTTTGCAATTTCCAACAATTGGACTTTCGATGTCCCCGCTGTTTACAGTAATAACACGTTGGGGCCATTCCCCGGCGAGATGCCTGACTCGACCACTCCAACTGTCTACTCAGAGACGGCTGCACCAATGGACCCCTATGGTTGGTGACTGGTCCCCCTCTGACTGGTCCTCACTAACTCCCTTCTTGTTATCCCAGGTAGTACCGTAATGAGGAAAACCAAGGCCTCTCTTATGGGTAAGTTCATAATCATCTGCACCAACAGCAGCTTTTTTCAACTCACCAACCTTATGATCCGTAAGGTGTGTCCTAATGTCCAAGGGGATACTGTTCCTAAACTCTTCCATCAAGATAACCTCCCTTAGATAACCATAGGTCCTATCCACTTGTGGAGAACGATACCACCGATCAAAACTCATTTCCTTCCCCCTCGCAAATTCAACAAATGTCTGCCCAGCCTGTCTTTTCAGGGTTCGGAACTTCTGCCGGTACGCTTCCGGAACTTGCTCATAGGCTGACAACACAGCCTTTTTAACAGCCTCATAATTCTCTGACTGATCCTCCGACAGAGCTGAATACACTTCCTGGGCTCTCCCTATGAACCCACTTTGTAGTAGCAGGGTCCAGTATTGTTCGGGCCACTGAAGGCGTTTTGCTATCTTTTCAAAAGACAGAAAAAACGTTTCCACCTCCTCCTCGTTAAACTTGGGAACAAGCCTAATGTTCCGAGCCACATCAAAGGAACAGGGGAGATCATTTTGACCCCCACCTGAATCGATGGAAACCGGTGGGGCCTTTCCCACCTGCATTTCTAATTTTTTAAACTCAAACTCTCGTTGTCGTTCTTCTTTTCCTCTTTCAAACTCTCTTTGCTGTTCTTCCTTTTCTCTTTCAAACTCTCTTTGCTTTTCTTCCTTTTCTCTTTCAAACTCTCTTTGCCGTTCCTTGTCTTCTAACTTTAGTCTGAGCTGTCTTTCTTCTGATTCTATCCGGGCCAATTCCAAGGCTTCATTCCTCAATCTTACCCATGGTTCTAAACCCATGTGACTGACAATAGCCGAAACAATCTCCGCCTTTTTCATACGAGATGTCCCACTAACCCCAAGATGATCAGCTACAGCTCGTAACTCTACCTTACGTAACAGTTCTACATCTTGCACTGATAGCCCCTTCTTCTCCAAAAATTCCTTCACTTCAAAATCCATCTCCTCAGCCATGATGTACGACGGTAGTAAATATGGAAGTATCAGCACCGTAAACAAAAGTCAAATTATTTGCCAATGACAAAACCTACTATTACGAAAAAACAAAAATCCAAGACAGGTATCATGTAATCCAGTATCCCGGACAGGCCCCCAATTTGTTACCGCCTGAAGCACACCAAACCAAGCCTTCAATCACACTGTCTTTATTTATAGATTTATCACACAAAAAATCTCTTCCTACACATAAAACAAAGAAGGGAGAAGAGAGAGAAAAACGCGAATAGGCCAGTCAAGAGTAGGCAGGTCCAAGAGTAGGCAGGTCCAAGAGTAGGCAGGTCCAAGAGTAGGCAGGTCCAAGAGTAGGCAGGTCCAAGAGTAGGCAGGTCCAAGAGTAGGCAGGTCCAAGAGTAGGCAGGTCCAAGAGTAGGCAGGTCCAAGAGTAGGCAGGTCCAAGAGTAGGCAGGTCCAAGAGTAGGCCGGCCCAAGAGTAGGCAGGTCCAAGAGTAGGCCGGTCCAAGAGTAGGCACAACAGTAGGCCCTGGGGCAGGCCCCGTAGTAGGCCCTGGGGCAGGCCCTGTAGTAGGCCCCAAGGCAGGCCCAACAGTAGGCCCCAGGGCAGGGCCAGTGGTAGGCCCCAGTGCAGGCCCAGCACGAGAGGGTAGGAGTAGGCAAGTCCACGATTAGGCCCCAAGGCGGGCCTAGGGGTAGGCCCCAGGGCCGGCCCAGCACGAGAGGGTAGGAGTAGGCAAGTCCACAAGTAGGCCCCAAGGCGGGCCCAGTGGTAGGCCCCAGTGCAGGCCAAGCACGAGAGGGTAGGAGTAGGCAAGTCCACGAGTAGGCCCCAAGGCGGGCCTAGTGGTAGGCCCCAGTGCAGGCCCAGCACGAGAGGGTAGGAGTAGGCAAGTCCACGAGTAGGCCCCACAGCAGGCCCAGTGGTAGGCCCCAGTGCAGGCCAAGCACGAGAGGGTAGGAGTAGGCAAGTCCACGAGTAGGCCCCATGGCAGGCCCAGTGGTAGGCCCCAGTGCAGGCCTAGTGGTAGGCCCCAGTGCAGGCCCAGCATGAGAGGGTAGGAGTAGGCAACAAGAGTTCCATCAACGTCACCCTTCCGGTAGAGAGATTGCAGCTGGACACTCTACAACCCCCAAAAAGCACTCTGCCATAAGCCCTCTCCCAAAATGGCCACTCACTCCTCTGAATCACCTTCCTGGCCACTCCCCTGCCCCACAGCCAATCATAGGCTTTATACCCATGGACGAAACTACTTGGTCTAACTCACAGGGGGGGGGGGGGGGGGTGGGGGAAGGAAGAAGAAAATGGTCCCAAACCGTAACATATGACACTTGAAATTTAGTTCAGGTGCCTCCCATTTCTCTTGATCATCTTTGAGATGTTTCTACACCTTGATTGGAGTCCACCAATGGTAAATTCAATTGATTGGACATGATTTGGAAAGGCACACACCTGTCTGTATGAGGTCTCACATGTGACAATGCACATCAGACCAAAAACCAAGTCATGAGGTCGAAGGATCTGCCTGCAGAGCTCATAAAGGATTGTGTCGAGGCACAGATTTGGGGAAGCCAACAAAAAAATGTCTGCTACATTGAAGGTTCCCAAGAGCACAGTGGCCTCCATAATTCTTAAATGGAAGAAGTTTGGAACAACCAGGTCTCTTCCTAGTGCTGGCCGCCCGGCCAAACTGAGCAATCGGGAGAGAAGGGCCTTGGTGATAGAGGTGACCAAGAACCCGATGGTCACTCTGGCTGAGCTCCAGAGATCCTGTGTGGAGACAGGAGAAACTTCCAGGAGGACAACCATCACTGCAACACTCCACCAATCTGGGCTTTACGGCAGAGTGGCAAGACGGAGCCTGTCCTCAGTGAAAGACACATGAAAGCCCGCTTGGAGTTTGCAAAAAAAGCACAAGAAGGACTCTCAGACTGTGAGAAACACTATTCTGTGGGATTTAATGTGCCTTTCACTGAGGAGAGGCTTCTGTCTTGCCACTCTGCCATAAAGCCCAGAACGGTGGAGTGTCGCAGTGATGGTTGTCCTCCTGGAATTTTCTCCCATCTCCACACAGGATCTCTGGAGCTCAGCCAGAGTGACCATCGGGTTCTTGGTCACCTCTATTACCAAGGCCCTTCTCCCCCCCAATTGCTCAGTTTGGCTGGGCGGCCAGCTCTAGGAAGAGTACAGGTTGTTCCAAACTTCTTCCATTTAAGAATTATGGAGGCCACTGTGCTCTTGTGAACCTTCAGTGCAGCAGAATTTTTTTTGTAGGCTTCCCAAAATCTGTGCCTCGACACAATCCTGTCTCTGAGCTCTGCAGGCAGTTCCTTCGACCTCATGGCTTTGTTTTAGATCTGATATGCATTGTCAGCTGTGAGACCTTATATAGACAGGTGTATGCCTTTCCAAATCATGTCCAATCAATTAAATTTACCACAGGTGGACTCCAATCAAGGTGTACAAACATCTCAAAGATGATCAAGAGAAATGGGAGGCACCTGAGCTAAATTTCAAGTGTCATATCAAAGGGTCTCAATACTTATGTAAATGTGATATTTCAGTTTTTTCTTTTTAATATATTTGCAAAACTTTCTAAAATCCTGTTTTCTCTTTGTCATTATGGGGTATTGAGTGTATATTGATGAGGGAAAAAATGAATTTTAACGATTTCAGCAGAAGGCTGAAACATAACAAAATGTGAAAAAAGTGAAGGGGTCTGAATACTTTCTGAATGCACTGTATATATATATATATATATATATATATATATATATATATATATATATATATATATATATATATGTATATATATATATATATATATATATATATATATATATATATATATATATATATATATATATATATATATATACACACGACATGACCAAAAGTATGTGGACACCCGAACATCACACATGTCATTCCAAAATCATGGGCATTAATATGGAGTTGGTCCCCCCCTTTGTTGCTATAACAGCCTCCACTCTTCTGGGAAGGCTTTCCACTGGATGTTGGAACATTGCTGTGGGGATTTGCTTACATTCAGCCACAAGAGCATAAGTGAGGTTGGGCACTGGATGTTATGCGATTCGGCCTGGTTCACAGTCGGTGTTCCAATTCAGCCCAAAGGTGTTTGATGGGGTTGAGGTCAGGGCTCTGTGCAGGCCAGTCAAGTTCTTCTGCACCTATCTCGACAAACCATTTCTGTATGGACCTCTCTTTGTGCACAGGGCCATTGTCATGCTGAAATGGGAAAGGGCCTTCTCCAAACTGTTGCCACAAAACTGGAAGCACACTATTGTCTAGAATGTCATTGTATGCTGTAGCGTTAAGATTTCCCTTAACTGGAACTAAGGGGCCCAGCCCGATCCACGAAAAACAGCCCCAGACCATTATTCCTCCTCTACTAAACTTTACAGTTGGCACTGTGCATTCGGGCAGGTAGCGTTATCCTGGCATCCGCCAAACCCAGATTCATTCGTCGGACTGCCAGATGGTGAAGCATGCTTCATCACTCCAGAGAATACATATCCACTGCTCCAGAGTCCAATGGCGGTGAGCCTTACACCACTCCAGCCGATGCCTGGCATTGCGCATGGTGATTTTAGGCTTGTGTGCGGCTGCTCAGCCATGGAAGCCCATTTCATGAAGCTCCCGACGAACACATGTTGTGCTGACGTTGCTGTCAGATGCAGTTTGGAACTCGATAGTGAGTGTTGCAACCGAGGACAGACGATTTTTACGTGCTACGCGCTTCAGCACTCGGCGGTCCCATTCTGTGAGCTTGTGTGGCCTACCACTTCACGACTGAGCTGTTGTTGCTCCTAGACGTTTCCACTTCACAATAACAGCACTTACAGTTGACCAGGGCAGCTCTCGCAGGGCAGAAATGTGATGAACTGACTTGTTGGAAAGGTGGCAACCTATGATAGTGCCACGTTAAATGTCACTGAGCTCTTCAGTACGGCTCATTCTACTGCCAATGTTTGTCTATCGAGATTTCATGGCTGTGTGCTTGATTTTATATACCTGTCAACAATGGGTGTGGCTGAAACAGCCGAATACACTAATTAGAAGGGAGGTCCGTATACTTTTGGTCATGTAGTGTATATATATACATACATATACACATATACGTATATGATGTGCTTCCGTCGCCAGTAAACCTGAGATTGTGGGGGTTATTACAGGAGGAGAGATGTTATTTGTGTGGAGGTTTGGGAACGATGCAACATGCACGCACTGATTGTATGCTCTGTATCATTGGCAGCAGGACAATACAAGTGGCGGCATGATCAGGTGATGGCGGTGGTAGCGCAGATAGTGCAACAAGAGGTGCTGAGATCGAGAGAGAGAAGAGTGAAGGAGACCGATGGGGGAGAGGTGTTGTTTGTCAGAGAGGGCCAAGTGGAAAGATGAGGAAGAGGAGGAGGAGGTGGAAAGCAAGAGGTGGAAAGCAAGAGGGCTGTCAGATGCTTGTGATTGGCAGGTGGTGGCAGACCTAAAGCGACAATTGGTATTCACAGAGCAGATCTGTGTGACAAGGTTGCGGACTGACATTGTCATCTGGTCAGGTGCAACAACAGGTCATCTTTGGGGAATTGTCTGTACCTTGGGAAGAGAACATGGAGGAGGTGCACGAGAGGAAGAGAGGAAAGTACAGTGAGCTGGAGGCAGAGTGCCAGGAGAAGGGTTGGCGAGTTTCTTGTCAGCCATTTGAGGTGGGGTGTAGAGGGTATATTGGCAATTCCTTTTCTGCATTTCTTCCTCAGCTTGGAGTGTGTGGGACAGAAAGAAGGAGGATGGGTGACAAGGTGGACAAGGTTGCCTTGAAAGGCTCATTTTGGATATGGAAGAAGTTTATGGAGGCACGTCAAACGGTGTAGGTTGAGGTTACGGAATAGAAATGGAGGTGTGTGTGTGTGTGTGTGTGTGTGTGTGTGTGTGTGTGCGTGTGTGTGTGTGTGTGTGTGTGTGTGTGTTGCAGGAGTGGGTCATAAGTGGGTGTGGTTTTGCACGAATGGTTTTGCATGTTTGCATGAGTGGTGCATGTTGGTAAGGGTAGGTGGTTGGTTGTGTGTGGGTTTTTTTTTTGTTACTATTATTCTTTCTTATTTTGTGTATGTGAGTGAGTGAGTGGGTGAGGGTGTGTGTTTTTGCATGAATGATTTTTTGCATGAGTGTGTGTGTTTTTGTATGTTGAGCGGTGCACGTTGTAAGGGTAGGTGGTTTGTTTGTGTTGTGTGTGTATGTGTGTGGATGTGTGTGTATGAATGATCTGGTGTGTTTTGTTGGTGAGTCCAGGTGTAGTTGCTGCATGTGGATGTGTATGTGCCCCTGCTGGCCCACCTTAGCTGACCGTTTCGAGGTTGAAGGGCCGAAACGGAATGATGCTGAGGACCTCGACTGAGGACCCGGTCAGTGCGGCACACTAGTGACCAGGTGTGTTCTGAACTTATATATGTGTGTATATATATATATATATATATATATATATATATATATATATATATATTGTTATGGGTTCGTCACTTCCGTTGTGGTGGTTTGCATCCACTGTAAATATTTCTGATTCCATGTACTATTATTGTTTTCAAAAGATTTATTGTCCATGAACTGTTTTCAAAAGGTAAAAAGGTTAATGTTAAAAGAAATAGGAAACCGGATCGGGAACCGGACGACGAAGAGGAAGAAGAGGAGAAAAAAGGGCGGAGCGAGGGAGTCGGACAAGAAAGCCGAGTTGCTCCGAGTTCGGAATCGAATGTTGGCGAGCAAGAGTCACTAGCGAACTTTCGGGTTTCCGGGAAAGGAATTCCTGCGACAGAGTTGTCATCGCTGTGACCGATGAACCTGCGTGTCAAGGTTTTGGCGGTGGATTCTGAGGAGAATTATCGCTGGGCCATTATGTCTCAACAGTGGGTCGTCGGCCATTTTGACTCGTGCAGGACGTGTGCGCTCGCGGTTTCGTCTCTTTTCGACCATTTTCACCGCATTCATACGTCGATCTGGTGCGTGTGTGTGACGTGGCTTTTTGAAGGTTACTTCGTCCACACCCGAGGGTGTGATCTCTCAGTCGCCTGTACGGTGCCTATGGATTTCCCAGTCGCCTTGAGAGCGCCTTTGTACAGCTTCGGCGGTGTGACTGTACTTGCCATCCGCACGGGATTCTGGTCTCGATTGGACATCGTTCTGGCGATCGCTGGAGCGAATCAAGTTCGTCTTGAAGCCGGGAATAAGAGACATTGGGGAATGTTCTTGTTTCACTCACTTGGAGCACAGTGAGTTATATATTACAAAACTGATGGTACCATCATAGGACATATTGATTGTCCTTTTGAATACTATTGTTGTTGTACTGTTATTCTTGTGTGATCTCAATACAATATTTGTTTGTGAGTAACAATTGGGGTGGCTTCTCCGTTGATCTTTGACACACAGAATAACACATTTTTCTGCTGTGACTCCTCTCGGGGCTCGGAGGTACACCGTGACAAGGGGGTCGGGGAGGAGCACGTCACAATATATATATATATATATATATATATATATATATATATATATATATATATTGTTACAGACGCGGTTTTGGATGTTAGTTTACCGAGCGGTTTGGTATGACCGCGTCTGCACAGTTTACCCGATTCCACTCGAACGTTGGCCAAATCGCGCTATGCTAAATCAATTAAGGAAAGGACACAACGGCTGGGTTAAATGACACGACACCAGGGGTACAGTTCTCAAGACCTCCGGAGGAGGTTATAATATTTGTATGCAGAACGTTTAGATTACACTGACAAGAGGTACAGCATAGGAAGGTGGGCACTTAATCACGGTCTTATAGTAGCCCCGACAGACCACAGATAAACAGGACAAGACTGACTCACACAGGGATTGATGGCAAGGAAGGGCAGGTAGTCGATGGATAGCACAAGGTGCACCTTGGCTCAGGGACAGGATAAAGCGCGGTCCAAAAGATGCAGGGAGGTCTCTCAGCGCTCGGAGGTGGCGACTTCTCTTTCCAAGCTGGGGGCGCATCTTACGTCACCTCCGGTAAGTGGCTGCGTATATCCAGCGGGGAGTGACACGCCCTCGGCTCGTTAGCTCCGCCCCAGATGGAATCGGCCCGCCGCTTCTTATTGGGTGCGGGGGGGTTACCGGGCTCCGCCCTTGACGAGGAGCTGACAGTCAGCCCCTGCGTGGTAACCCCGTCGGAGCTCATGGGCAATGGCGGCTAACCAAGCCGGAGTGAGGACGCCCACTCCCCGCGCCGCACCGCGCCGCCCCCCTCTGTTGTTGTAGTTGTTGTTGTAGTTCCATGAGATGATGGGAGGATGCGGAGATGAGGTTGTGGGGAGGTATTGGGAGGTCCTAAACTCACTACTGGTGCCATACAATCACATTCTGGTGCAACGAAGAGTCAGAATTAATGGAAACGAGTCCTTAACTGACATAGACTAAGAATAACTAGCAAGATGTCCTATAGTTGTCTACGTGAGATGCGGTGAACCTGGGCACGACATTTAATGGGGGAAAAAGGGGAAGGTCGGTTCTACAGAGTGTTGTTTACAGACAATGGGACTAGGGAATGGGGGATTGGGGATAGTTGGGGAGTATTGGGGAAATAGGGGAATATTTACAAGCGGATATGGATGGAGGCCAAATCCCATATCCGCAACAATATATATATATATATATATATATATATATATATATATATATATATATATATATATATATATATATATATATATATATATATATATATATATATATATATATATATATATATATACAGTGCGTATCAAAAAAAAAAGGTAATCCGAATTCAAGGGGTTAATATGCAAAGGTTATTTAGTTTGACAATTTACATGTGTTTTTTTTTCTTCTTTTTTTTTCTTGTATACAGAGTCGAGGCTCGTGAAAGAGCTAACATTTATCAAACAAACAAATCAAACAAACAAGCAAACAAAGTATATAAAAAGGGGATCGGTCGACAAGATGGGGAGAGAAGGGGAGGAAGCACACAAACACAACATTTGAGGGCAGGGACATCGGGAGATGTGTGGGAGGCAGAGGGCCTGGGGGGAGGCAGGATAGGTATAAAACGCAAGGACACCAAGGACTTCCAGGAAAGAACGCAAAAGTCACCTCAAAAAAGTGGATTTGGGGTGAAATTAGCGCGGGTAGAAAAGATCAAGGTTTTGGATTGGGGAAGATAAGAGATGGTGGTGAACAGCCGTTTTAAAGACCTAGAGGGAGGAGTGGGATTGAAGAGAGTGAGGGAGTTTGTTCCAGAGGCGGGAGAAAAGAGGAATGAAGGAGTGAAGGTGAGCAGAGAGTCTTGATTTTGGCAGCTTAACCATAAGAGGGTTGCAGGCAGATCTTGTGCGACCTGCAGGAATATTTGGGGGACAGAGCCCAGAGAGAGCTGGGGGAGCAAGGCCGGAGAGGAGTCGGTAGAAGACGGAAAGACCACCAACCTGCCTGCGGTGAGTAAGCAAAAGGCCCTCGGAGATAGCGTAATCGTGGGAGATTCCATTGATTCTGAACGCTTTGGTTTCAACAGCGTGAAGACGAGCTAGGTGTGAGGCAGGAGCACCAGCCCAGAGGGGAGAGCAGTATTCCATTGAGCTGCGGATGAAAGCCTTGTATGTGGTGAGGAGCTCAGGTGTGCCAAGGAAGGACTTCGCACGACGGAGGATGCCCAGTCGGCGACTGGCTTTGGAGGCCAGCTTGGAAATGTGGTTTTCCCAGGAAAGATGATGGCAGATAGTGAGACCCAAAAGCTTGAGTGACAGAACTTCTTGGAGAGGATTATTCAGAAAGTAGATGGGAGGGTTGTCCAATCGGTCTTTTCGGAGAGACATCGTAAGAGTGTGAGATTTGTCAGGATTGAAAGACATGTTCCACTTTTTTGCCCAGTCTGTGATTTTGTCCAGGTCTGCAGAGAGTGAGGAGGCTGCAGACTGCCGATCTGAGGGATGAGGAATGGAGCGGCAGAGAGTGGAGTCATCAGCAAAGAGATAGCGAGGATTTTCAAGAGAGTCAGAGAGATCATTGATGAAGACCAGAAAAAGCACAGGGCCAAGAACACTGCCTTGGGGAACTCCAGCCTGAACAGGAAGAGGATATGAGAGAAACCCATTCAGGGCCACACGTTGACTACGACGAGAGAGGAAGTCCACCAGCCATGCATGGAGATTTCCATGGATACCAAAGGAGGAGGGTTTGGTGAGCAGAGCGGGGTGCCAGACCGTATCGAAGGCACATGATATGTCGAGGGAGACAGCTCTAATTTCCTGTTTGGCATTGAGGACCTCCATCCATTGTTGAGACAGCAGAAGCAGCATGTCCAGAGCAGAGTGACCTGGTCTGAAACCAAATTGATGATCAGAGATCAAGCCATTGGAGAAGAGGAAAGATTTCATATCCGAAGCAATGATGGATTCCATGACTTTGCTGATAATTGGGAGAAGGCTGCTTGGTCTGTAGTTGCTAGGATCTGTTTTTTCACCTTTTTTGTGCAAAGCGGTGATGTTGGCTGATTTCCAAGCAGATGGCAGTTGACCTTGAGCAAAAGAGAGGGTGAAGAGAACAGAGAGAGGGAGTGAAAGAGCGGAAGAACAGGATTTTAGGACACGTGGGCTGATGCCGTCAGGTCCAGTTGCAGAATCAGAGTCGAGGGTTGACAGAAACTTTTCGACCTTGTCAGGAGGAAAGGACACAGAGCCCAGGAGCAGTTGGGTACGACTGGGTATGGTGGGTACAGAGAGGGATGGGTTTGGGACACAAGATTTAGAAGCAAACACAGAGTTGAGGCATTCAGCTTTTTCACGTGCGGAGTCAGCTGTGTAGCCGTTTGAGGTAAGGGAGGGGATAGAGGGGGAACAAACACCAGAAACAGATTTGACCAGACGCCACCAGGATTTGGAAGAGGGAGACAGATAAGAGAGTTTGGTCTTGAGAATGGAGAGATATTGTTTCCTGGCTCTCCTGAGGGTGGACACACACTTGTTTCGGGCTTTATGAAAGGAAATGAGATTTCCTTCCGTTGGATTTGCTTTCCAGGAGACGAAGGCAAGTTGTTTCTGGGCAACAGCCCCACCACAAGATGCCGTGTACCATGGACGGGAGGAAGGGTATGACAACTGAAGATGAGATGGGATAAATGTGTGCATGAGAGAGAGCAATTTACTTTGGAAGAATTCCCAGGATGAGTTGATGTCAGAGGTGACGCTGTACAAGTGTGGTGGTTTACCAATTATGAGGAGATCCTCAGCTTTCCCTTGATGCATTTCATGCATCATTGCTGTCACACATGACCGAGTACATGTTCATTGAAAATGACAAGTTCAAATCGCATTTTTACAAATTTGGCTAATCGGTGCAAGACAGTTTGAAATGGACACTTACTTGTCGACTGCCAAGTTGATTATGTAAAATTGTTAAGCTGGTCTTGTAATCATTGGTTGCATCATCCTTTGTTTAAGATGGGTATTAAGATGGGCCTACAGTGTATGGGTTTAGAGACAGTCTGTGTTGAAAAGATGGTTCAACTTACGACTGAACAGCGGACCTTCGTGGTTACAACCTTTCACCAAAATGGAAGTTTGCAGCAAACTCGTGATGCGCTCAGGGAACGTTTCCCAGAAAGGGAGCCTCCAGCAGCCAAAACCATCTGGGCGAATGTTAGAAAATACGAAGAGCATGGCACTAGCCTCAACCGCAACAAGGGGACTTCCGGTAGGAGGCGCACTGGGCGATTGGAAATGAACATTGCAGCAGTAAGGCAGTAAGTTTTGGAGCATCCGAGGGATACCAGTGCAAGACAAAATGGGATGGGATTGCCATTGGCAACATTCAACCGAATCACAAGACTGGACCTCCACCAACATCCATATCGGATTCAAATCCGGCATCAACTTATGCCAGGGGATTTTGCCAGGAGGCTGGTGCTTGCCAGATGGTGGACAGCACATTGCGAAGCAGATGTCAATTTCCTGCGGTATCTCGTTATCGGCGCCGAAGCTTCTTTCGCCATGGACGGCAAGGTCAATACCCATAATGTTCTTGAATATGCACCAACAGGACAACCCCTGGAATTTAATTTTGACACCAACATGAATCGACAAAAGTGGACTGTTTGGTTGGGACTTTGTGGAAGTGGTCAGGTGATCGGACCATTTTTCTTTCAAAGGAATGTCAATGGTAACAGGTATCTGCAGATGATCAATGATGAAGTTTTACCGCAGCTGGAGAAAACTTTGAGCGACAGGTTTGTGGTGTCTTCAGATATCTCTGGTGGGCTCAAGACGGCACCCCAGCACATCGTCTTATCGCTGTCCAAGATCGACTGAGGGAACTCTTTAGAGACCGAGTCATCACCCTCAACCATGCAGTGGAATGGCCGCCAAGATCACCTGACCTCACACCATGTGACATTTCCTTTGGGGACATTTAAAGAACATGGTGTTCATAACTCCTCCCTGTGATCTTGACGAATTGCAGGGCCATATTCGACATGAAGTGGATGCTTTGCGCAATGACCCGGCTATGGTGAGACGAGCAGTTCAGGGCATGCTCCGCCACTGTGAGCTTTGTGTTGAAAGGGGAGGTGGACATGTTGAAGGTGTGGGTGCATAAATGCCAATCATTCCTGAGAAAAGTTCACATCTGACGTTCATTTTGCACCAATTATCCTGACTTGCATCGATTAGCCAAACTTGTAAAACTGCGATTTGAACTTGTCATTTTCAATGAACATGTACTAGGTCATGTGTGACAGCAATGATGCATGGAAGGTATCAATGGAAAGTTGAGGATCTCCTCTTAATTAGTAAACCACATGTAAATTGTCAAAATAAATAACCTTTGCATATTAACCCCTTGAATTCGGATTACCTTTTTTTTGATACGTACTGTATGTATGTATATATATATATATATATATATATATATATATATATATATATATATATATATATATATATATATATATATACAGTCATGTTAAAAAGTAAGTACACCCCATGTAAAGTTTTGACTTTTTCAACATATTTCAACATACAGCTATTTGATCTTCATTTCAACAATATTGATAGATAAAGGTGATATAATATAACAAATATCATGAAACATTTACATTTTGTAGTCCATTGTATAATTTAAATAAACATAAATGCAAATTTCGCATGTGGAAAAAGTAAGTACACCCTTGGCTCTAATAGGTGGTATTGCCCCCTTTGGCAGAAACAACCACAACTAAGCGTTTCTTATGACTGTCTACCAGTCTCTGACATCGACTGGGAGAAATTTTTGCCCACTCCTCCATACAGATTTCTTTCAGCTGTGCGATGTTTGTGTGGTTTCTTACATGCACAGCTCGTTTCAAATCCCCCCACAACATTTCAATGAGATTTAGATCCAGGCTTTGACTTGGCCATTCCAGAACCCTCCATTTCTTTATTTTCAGCCATTCCTTGGTGGATTTACTGGTATGTTTAGGGTCATTGTCATGTTGTAAGGTCCACCTTCGGTTGAGCTTCAACTTTCCGACAGATGGCCTCACATTATCCTCAAGCACCCTCTGGTACAATGAAGAATTCACAGTGGATTCTATGATGGTGATCTGCCCAGGTCCTGATGCAGCAAAGCTGCCCCAAACCATAATATTTCCACCACCATGCTTTACAGTTGGTATCAGGTTCTTGTGGTCAAATGCTGTCTTTGGTTTGCGCCAAACATGTCTTCTGGTACTGTGGCCAAATAGCTCTACCTTTGACTCATTTGCCCAAAGCACATTGTTCCAGAAGTGCTGGTCTTTGCCTAGGTGTTCATTGGCAAACTTTAGTCTTGCCCTGATGTTCTTTCTGGACAGGAAAGGTTTCCTCCTGGCACACCTCCCATGTAGATCAAATTTGTGCAGCCTCTTTCTAATGGTAGACTCATGCACTTTGACATCAACAGTGGCAAGAGCTACCTGTAGGTCCCGTGATGACATTCTGGGGGATCTTAGAGACTTCTTTCAGCATCTTGTGGCCTGCTCTTGGGCTGAACTTGCTGGGGCGGCCTGGCCTGAACAAGTTGGCAGTTGTTTGGAATCTCCTCCACTTGTAGATGATCTTCCGGACAGTCAAATGATTGATTTAAAATTGTTTGGAGATCTTTTTAAATCCCTTCCCAGACTCGTAGGCATCTATAACCTTCTTTCTGAAGGCCTCAGAGAGCTCTTTTGATCTAGGCATGGTGACGCCGCACACTTCAACAACAAAGAGCAAACCAAACTAAATGTCTGAGGTTTAAATAAGACATGTTCCTCCAAGATCCTCTCTAACGATGTTCTAATCATTTGCACCTGAGCTGGTGCACCTGATTCTAATTTTAGGTATTTGAAGTAGTGATAAATGTAGGGGTGTACTTACTTTTTCCACATGCGAAATTTGCATTTATGTTTATTTAAATTATACAATGGACTACAAAATATAAATGTTTCATGATATTTGTTATATTATATCATCTTTATCTATCAATATTGTTGAAATGAAGATCAAATAGCTGTATGTTGAAATATGTTGAAAAAGTAAAAACTTTACATGGGGTGTACTTACTTTTTCACATGACTGTATTTGTATATTACATACACACCAACATAATGGAAAAAAACCAGAATGGTGCTCTTTATAAAAACATTTCACGTATAATATCTGTCACTGTACATCATCTAGCACAAGATTCCTGATCACATTAATCGGCTCATTGTACTACTTCAAATACCTTGAATGTCATCACCAGGTGAGTAAAGTGGAATTCTGCTTCCAGGTCAAGTTGGATTGAAACATTTTCCTCTCCTGCACAGCACACAATGCATTGTTTAACGTTTGCAAAGTCTTTGAAATTACATTCTCAGCTGTACCATTACCATTTAGGAAGTTAGTAAATCATACACGAAGCCCCCTCCAGTCCAAGAAAGTGTGATGTTCACATTTCTGCAGTGGGAATAGGAAAAACAGATGAATGGGTTTTGCTATGGTTTGCCTGAATGAAAACAATATTTCAACTCGGCTAATGTGCAAATTCTGCAAAAGAAACGACATAAAACTTGAACATTTGCTTATTGCCAATGAGCTTCAATTGTTAGATGTGAAACAATGCCTAGATTACGGTAACCAGAAATACACTACCGGTCAAAAGTTTTAGAACACCTCAATTTTTCCAGTTTTTATTGAAATTTACGCAGTTTAATGTCTCAATGTACACTGAAACTAAGCATAGAACTAGAACGGGCACTCGGTAGAGCGCATACCTTCGCCGCAGCTACTGTTCTGTACTTGGCATGGGAGTGTAGGGAACAGAACAGTGAACAGTTTGGTGCTGATTTCATGCAAATCGGATAAGAATTGACCGAGTTATGACAAAAAACGCACATTTTGCAAGGTCGTGACCCCCCTGACCTTTGACCCGATTGCTCCCAAAATCTAATCAAATGTGTCCCGTATAATAACCAATCATCCCACCAAATTTTATGCAATTCGGTTGAATACTTTTTGAGTTATGCGAATAACATACACACACACACACACACAGACATACAAATAAATACACAGCGATCAAAACATAACCTTCCGCTTTTGCGAAGGTAACAAATAAACAATTGGAGATAAAAAAAGAAATCATAGAATCATTTTGTTTAACTAAATGTAATTTAAATTTTTGACTCAGCAAAGTAGCCACCTTTTGCAGGTGTAACCGCCGAACACACTCGTGGCATTCTTTCTACAATGGAAATCAAATATTGTTCGGGAAGTTTTTCCCAACACTGTTGCAGAGGTTCCCACAAATGTGTTGCACTTGTAGGTTGCTTTGCTTTCACCCTTCTGTCCAGTTCATCCCAAACCAGCTCGATGGGGTTTAAGTCTGGAGACTGTGTTGCCCATTCCATGATTTGAAGCCTACCGTCTTGTTCTGTTCCTCGAAGGTAGTTTTGACATAGCCTGGAGGTGTGTTTCGGGTCATTATCTTGCTGTAGGATGAACCGCTGACCAACTAGACGTATACGAGCGGGTATTGCATGGCGCTGCAAAATGCTGTGGTAGCCCTTTTGGTTCAGGGTGCCAGTCATTCTGTGCAAGTCGCCGCCGACTCTGGATCCAGCAAAAGAGCTCCAGAACATTACGCTTCCTCCTCCATGTTTGGCAATTGGTGTCACACACTGAGGAATCATCCTTTCGCCTACTCGACGTTGTACAAAAACCCTGCGTGATGAACCAAAGATTTCAAATTTTGATTCATCGTTCCATAAGACCTTCTTCCAGTCTTCAGTAGTCCACTGGCGGTGCTTCATGAACCAAGCAAGCCTCTTTTTCTTATTTTGCCATCTTAGCAATGGCTTTCTTACTGCCACTCGACCTGTCAAACCTGCAGCTCGAAGTCTTCTCTTCACAGTTGAAACTGAGACTTGTTTACTTCGACCAGTGTTAAGCTGTGCTTGAAGCTGTTGTCCTGTGAGCCGCCTATCACGCAAGCTGTTGACTCTCAGAAACTTGTCTTCTGATTCTGTTGTGGCTTTGGGTCTGCCAGACCTCTTCCTGTCAGAGTTTCCTCCAGTTTCCAATATACTACTTCCTGCAGTGCAATATTGTCCAAATAATGCTTCAGAGGGTGTAATAACTGTCTGTTCCAATACTGCTTTATACAGACAGGGGGTTTGTCATCAAGTAATCAGCAGAGGTTGGGCCACCTGTAGGAATTGTTTGCATCAACTTTCAAGGTTTAATTTACTTCCATTTCTGCAGAACAGCTGTAAGTTGTTAACCCATTACATATTCACTGAAAAAGACCATTTTTACCTTCGCAAAAGCGGAAGGTTATGTTTTGATCGCTGTGTATTTATTTGTATGTCTGTGTGTGTGTGTGTGTGTATGTTATTCGCATAACTCAAAAAGTATTCAACCGAATTGCATGAAATTTGGTGGGATGATTGGTTATTATACGGGACACATTTGATTAGATTTTGGGAGCAATCGGGTCAAAGGTCAAGGTCAAGGTCACGAAAAGGTCAAAATCGTATTTTTACCATAGCGCGGTCAATTTTTATCCAATTGGCATGCAACTAATGCCAAAATGTTCAGAATTCAATGCCCGATCTTGTGATATACGACATGACCCAGTGAAGACATTACCCTTGTTAGCGGTTGGGGGTCAAAGGTCAGGGGGGTCACGACCTTGCAAAATGTGCGTTTTTTGTCATAACTCGGTCAATTCTTATCCGATTTGCATGAAATCAGCACCAAACTGTTCACTGTTCTGTTCCCTACACTCCCATGCCAAGTACAGAACAGTAGCTGCGGCGAAGGTATGCGCTCTACCGAGTGCCCGTTCTAGTTTACAATATAACTCTGCAATTTACATTATTTTCCCATGTTTGCTAACCTAAACTTTTCTTCTCTTTTTTTAACCTCGTGCAGTTTACTGCTTACCTTTGTACCATATCAGGTTATTCACTGGACTTGAATTGCTTAAATTTCAATAAAAACTGGAAAAATTGGGGTGTTCTAAAACTTTTGACCGGTAGTGTAGATTATAAACAATTGCTTACAATGTTGAGCACGTGTCCCTTCTGTGCTTTTGCATCGGGGTCACCATGGGGTTAGAATTGCCCCGATAATGCAAACATAAGGATGACAGATGGAAGGAGGCAAGCGATTTTTCTAGTATTCTAAAATATGCAGTAATGCTTTCTTTGTGATGTTTCAGTCTTGTCACACATTTTCCCAGTATTACAGCTATGTGAAAGCTATATACTTTCACCTACATTTTCACACAGTGCTGCTAATATTCTGAGAAGTGATTCATTCTACTAATTATGTTTGTCTGAACTAACATGGAGAAGAATATACAGTAGGTGTTTGAAACACCTTGGTCGTAGGAGGATAACTATGTGGTTGTGAGGTGGGACGTGAGGGTGAAATGTTGCAGAGATCCAACAACTTTGTTAAGACGTCTTGAATGTCTGCTTTTCGGTGGAGATACAAATATCAATCAACAGTGAGAAAACAGAGACTGTATAAAAATCCAACTAACCGTTTTCCGACTGCCACCAAGTGTTCTTGGGATGAGGTGCGAAAGACGTGACCACATTTTCAATACCATGGCTCAACGGGCTGATGACTGGATGGTACGGTCTTCGGGAGTCACACTGAAAGCATTTTTTGGCCACCTGAAAATAAGGAAGTTGAAAACAAAAGTAACAATCTCAACACTGAATAATAAAATATTTTGTATTCTGCGGTCGAGGGTGCAGAGTGAGCGAGTGAGCACCCCTCTTCAAGAAGCATAAATATTTGGCCCTGAAAGAATTAAGTAACTCTGCAGTTGGTGCCAATGAACACACTCAGAATCATTCATGGCACAGTGAGGTGGCACACTGAAACTAGTTCTCGCTATTATTTGGTTAAGAGTATGTTAGCAGAGCAACCTTAATCACAGGCAGTATGTTAATGGCCATTACAAATTGATCTGAGGGCATTGAAGTTAGATGTTAAAGTATGAACTGGCATCATATTTTACATTTATACTTGACCAAGTAGGGCAGGCAGAATACCTGAAAGCTATTCATGAACCATCCAGGAGATTTGCTGACAACATGACATGAATATACCGTATTTTCCGGTGTATTAACCGCACCCCTGTTTTTCACCCGAAAAAAGAAAAAAAATAATGTTCCCGGAGCAGCTTGATGATGTAGGACTGGAAGTGTGACGTCTTATCAGCCGTGTCATCGGGTACATGTTGGGAGATGTGTGCGCGCGGCACTGAACCAACAGATCATGGCGTGCCTTGAACCTGTAGGTCCACGATGGTCTTATCGTGAAATTCCCAAAGTCATCCCTAAGCTCCTCACCTTGAGCCTGAGAGCAAGTGTTGAGTAAGTGTTGTAAATGAAAAATGTGAATATTTCAAACTAATTTCCCATTATAAGAGGTTATGATGAGTGCTGCCTCAATCCTAATCTTATTGTCCTATTTTTACTATTACGGTGGTTTCTTTTATTTAAATTATAATATTTAAGATCCACCTGGCGTTCCTTCTCCAGCAGTAGAAGGTCCTCATTTGACATCTCCCGGTACGAGTACAGCAACTCCTCCACATCACCCTCCTCCTCCTCATCAAAGCCGACATTCTGTCTTGGCCATTTGACGATGTTATGTCGTGTTTTCAACACATCATTATTCTCAATGAAACCCTTAAAGCTGTGAACAAATTGAGGGCAAAGTTTCCCCCATACAGCATTCATACAGGAACGGATGACTTCCCTCCAACACTCCTCAACATTACATAGAGCATCCCTTATTGTAAAGTCTTTCCAGAATTCCTTTAGTCATCGCGTCATTATCAATTGATTTCACCTGCAAATCATTAAATCATTATCAGGAGCATCGACTTGTGCAAATATTAATCTTAATTAGGACAAACAAGATGCATGCATTTTTTTCCGATAGAATAGACCCCCTTACCCAAGCATACATCATAAACAGGTAATCATAAACATCTGTGTATCTGGGGTGTGCCAGGTAAGTACAACAAGGCCATTTCCTGCATGCCAGAAATTTTGCTGGTGTACAGGTGTAATGGAGGTTGGCCGAGACAGAAACGGCATTATCACTTTGCATTTTTAGATTTTCATGTTTGAGGGGGAAACATGAATTCTTGTAATCGAAGATTATATGTATCATCACAAACATTAATTCCCTTAAAGAGAAAAACAATAACTTTTCAAACATCCCTTGTCTACCAGGATGTTTTGGTCGAACTTGGTGCCACGGAAACAAAAAGTAACTTGGGCCGAATCTGGCGGCTTCACAACGCTTGAATTTGAGTTGATGTTGTCAGTTTAGAAAAGAGGAATTTTTGTCACTGCACTGTCAGCTGCTCGGAATCAAAAGGGATAGTGGTGACTGGAGTGAGATTTAGAAATGAGCCGCTCCGTCTCTATAAAAAGCCCCATATAGTCCAGGGCAATATATAGTCTCTGATATCAAAACTCCAACTGTGCGGATTATATCTGTGTATCAAGTGCGGATTATATTGCTAACTGAAGACAGAGGTGTGCAAAGCAAATTGCTCGTGCCTTAAAACTAGCTTGCTCACACGCACCCTTGTGATTTAGGTTGCTTAAACAAATGCTAAGGGTACGATCCCTAAAAGAAAAACGGTTAGTGTCAAGAAGGGCATCCGGCTGTAGAAGGGTCGAAATCAATTCATGATGATAGCTCAAAATGATGGGTGTGGTACAGCCTGAAGTATTCCATGGGTTCATTTATCTGCCTTCGTCAAAATGAGTGGTGAGCGACTTGGAGAAAGAGAGCGATGTCACCTCAATCATCGTTATGATGGCCTGATGAAGCTCAGAGTAGCCAGTTATTAAAGGGAGAGATAGTTGTGAGAGCAGGAACAGCAAATGGTAGAACAATAAAAGGTAGATCCAGAGGTGGTAAAAATGATAAGTCAAAGGAAGTTACAGTATGCATTTGACATGTTCAAGAAGTGAGATGGAAAGGACATGGAACTAGGAGAGTCGATACAGGAAAGGAGAAATATAAGCTATTTTGGTCTGGAGGAGAGGAGACAGAAGCAGGTGCTAGTGAAAGAGAAGTTTATACAGGATGTTTCAGAAGTGAAGTGATATAATGTAAGGATCATGAAGCTTAAGCTTATTATATCATGGGAGTAAAGGTCATGTCTGTTATTTCGGCATATTCACCTCGAGTCAACTTAAGTGAAGAGGAGAAAGAAAGATCTTGGGATGAACTTGGGATATTGTTCATGAATTAGTTGTCACTGATGTCTCTTGATATTGAGTGGAAACCTCAATGGACATGTTGGGGAAAATGAAGATCTCTGGTTTTGAAGGGGTGCATGGAGGTTTTGGTTATGGTGAAAGAAACGTGGTAGGTGAGTATATACAAGAAATGGCTGCAGCAATAGACATGCACATACAGACTTGGCATTTAATATGCAAATTTTATTTTTCCTTGACTTGGGTTTACTTTCTTAACTCAGTATATCAATCTGGTGAGTTTCTTTTACACTTTGGTGATTTATTTGTTGAAAGAACCATGTCACTGATTGTCTGTTGCAGCAAGAAGTCAACAACAGGATTATATCACATGTGGCGTGGCAAAATGTACTGTGGAAATGTAACTCATTGATTGGGACTGGTAACTCATTGATTGGGACTGGTAACGAAGCAGATAGACGATTTCGTAAATGAATGTCAGGAATGTGCATGAACATGGTAATCTCTTGTCCACCTGGTCACAGCCCCAGGCTGGAGCACCCCCCTATTGTTTGGTAAATGGAACTCGCAGCAGGAGGGGAGCGAGCTGGTGCCAGTGAGGCGACCGAGTAACGTTTGCGGAGAACGGATTAGGATTAGCGGAGGAAGGATTAATACTGCGGTGCCCATAAAAGAGTGAACATCTCCTTGACTCATGAGCACTCATCCTCAGAAGCCCTGCCCGACGGAATGAACGCGTACCACGAGTACGGCGCTGCAGAGAAGACATCAGCCACGAAAGAGGGACTATGCGGATAGAGTTACCTGGTCCATTGAGTTAAACGGTAGTTATTTGGTATTGGAATGAAGTGAACAACCAGTTAATAAAGTTGTGATCTTTTGTAAACCTGTGACATCATTGGAGTCTTGAGTCTCACAACACTTCCTCGACAATCTGGAGGCACCGCTGGATTTCGAGTGGACTTCGCCAAGGTAAGCATGGCGTCTTGGGGATGGTCCATTATGAAATACGAACCTGTGTTTAATTCTGAACATGGTGGAGGATGTGTGTGTGGGGCTTGCCGCGATATAGGTAACATAACGACAATCCAAGGAGTGTAAACGTATTTTTGTCACGACCGTCCGAGGTAAAAGTCACGGATGGAACGTTTTAAATGATTCTATTATTCGTGTGCTTGCGAGGATGCGTACGTTATACGCTTGGTGTTAAGAGCCTTACTCTGGTCTGCAGGCAAATCGGCTCATGAAGTGCACCATGAGGCGATTTGTTTGCCGGTTCGGTAAGGTCCGTACACGTGTACAATCGTGTACACCCGTTTTAAATTAATAAATAAATAATTTTTTTTCAGTTTTCCCGCCATGTCTAAAACTCGTTTGATCAACGTATAAATTAATGACAGACAACGCCATCTCATGCCGGTCCAGAATTATTGTGAAAGATGGCGATTGGATGAAAATTGCATACCGACACTCCCTCACTGTCCCTCATTGTCCCTCATTTCCATTTCGGCTAACTGTCTCTTGCCCCCGCTCTTTCTTGCGAAATGAACGTTCTTTGAACAAGTGGAATGATTTAGGAATGTTTAGAGGTCATTGCAATATTAATTACTTGGGATCATTTGTGAAATTTCATGAACAGATATGTGCAATGGATCTAATTTGAGTGAGTATGAGAAAATTTGGTGCAGGATTCGTGGAATGTACAAGGCTGGTACATGTGTTTAGCACTTGAAGACGTACCCCTGAGCTGCCCGCTCAAGGTGTGCGATTAAGGCGGCGGACAAAGAAAGTATTATATACAGATATTTTTTCTCAGTCAAATTGGATGGGAAAAATGCACTTTTATATTTTCCCCCATTGCAATGTGCTTATATTTTGGAACGGCTAGGGGGATTTAAATAAAATAAAAATGAGTAAGCTTTTCAGACATGCTTCACGGTTAAATGAAAGACAATAATTAAGCGCTTTGGGGAAGGCAATGGCAAACCACCCAATGTCGTACACGATATTTTCAGCACGATCATGGATTTGAGAATGCATGTAACTTGCAGTGTTGAACAAATTAATACAGAGAGAAAGAGATAGACAGGGAGAGAGAAAGACATAGAGAGAGAGACAGAGAGAGAGAGATAGACAGAGAGAGACAAACAGACAGAGAGACAGAGAGAGAGAGACAGAAAGAAAGAGAGAGAGACATAGAGACAGACAGAGATAAAGATGATATTCAGACAGATAGAGAGAGACAGACAGACAGACAGAGAGAGATAGACAGAGAGAGACAGAAAGTGAGAGACAGACAGACAGAGAGAGATAGACAGAGAGAGACAGAAAGTGAGAGAGAGACAGACAGAGAGAGATAGACAGAGAGAGACAGAAAGTGAGAGAGAGACAGACAGAGAGAGATAGACAGAGAGAGACAAACAGACAGAGAGACAGAGAGAGAGAGACAGAAAGAAAGAGAGAGAGACATAGAGATAGACAGAGATAAAGATGATATCCAGACAGATAGAGAGAGACAGACAGACAGACAGAGAGAGATAGACAGAGAGAGACAGAAAGTGAGAGAGAGACAGACAGAGAGAGATAGACAGAGAGAGACAGAAAGTGAGAGAGAGACAGACAGAGAGAGATAGACAGAGAGAGACAAACAGACAGAGAGACAGAGAGAGAGAGACAGAAAGAAAGAGAGAGAGACATAGAGACAGACAGAGATAAAGATGATATTCAGACAGATAGAGAGAGACAGACAGACAGACAGAGAGAGATAGACAGAGAGAGACAGAAAGTGAGAGAGAGACAGACAGAGAGAGACAAACAGACAGAGAGACATAGACAGAGAGAGACAGACAGAGAGAGACATAGACAGACAGAAAGAGAGACAGACAGAGAGAGACATAGACAGACAGAGAGATAGACAGACAGAGAGAGACAGACAGAGAGAACCACAGCCAGAGAGAGAGAGATAGACAGACAGAGAGAGATAGACAGAGAGAGACAGAAAGTGAGAGAGAGACAGACAGAGAGAGATAGACAGAGAGAGACAGACAGAGAGAGACATAGACAGACAGAGAGATAGACAGACAGAGAGAGACAGACAGAGAGAACCACAGACAGAGAGAGAGAGATAGACAGACAGAGAGAGAGATAGACAGACAGAGAGAGACAGACAGAGAGAGAGAGACAGACAGAAAGAGAGAGAGATAGACAGAGAGAGAGACAGAGAGAGAGAGACAGACAGAGAGAGACATAGACAGACAGAAAGAGAGACAGACAGAGAGAGAACATTTTTGGGAACGTTTTGGGAACATTCAAATGTTGGGTTTTGCTGACGTTTCCACAACGTTGTTTCAACGTTTTCACATTACTTTCCTGCAACATTGAAATAATGTTGTTGTAAAACGTTTCCACAATGTCGCTACAACTTTTCACTTTCGTTGTTGCAACGTTTTGCTCCAACGTTTTGGGAACATTCAAATGTTGGGTTTTGCTGACGTTTCCACAACGTCGCCACAACGTTTCACTTTCGTTGTTGCAACGTTTTGCTCCAACGTTTTGGGAACATTCAAATGTTGGGTTTTGCTGACGTTTCCACAACGTCGCTACAACGTTTCACTTTCGTTGTTGCAACGTTTTGCTCCAACGTTTTGGGAACATTCAAATGTTGGGTTTTGCTGACGTTTCCACAACGTCGCTACAACGTTTCACTTTCGTTGTTGCAACGTTTTGCTCCAACGTTTTGGGGACACTCAAATGTTAAGTAAATCGGATAAGAATTCACGAGTTATTTAATTATTAGCGATTAATGAAGTACTTATTTAATTAATTACATTTCTTATTACATTACAGTAATTACATTACAGTAATTACCTGAGGTAATTACAGTAATTACAGTTCCGGTAATTACAGTAATTACAGTAATCATTACAGTAATTGCAGTAATCTTATTACAGTAATTACATTACATTAACTCAGGCACCTTTTGAGTAAGGAAGCTGATATTTGGACATGACACTGACCAAGTGATGTGGCTGTGAAGGAAAATTTTGATTTATTGATTAATCATTTAATAAATTAACTCGTTGATTTATAAATGACTTATTTAATTAAAATTCCTCAGAGATACATCTTCGGATGAAATACTTGCAGATTGGTTATGCTATGAGCCAATTGATTAAGGAAAATATTTTGTGATGGCCATATTGGCAATTTCGTGGCCATATTCGTGGCAACTCAGTTAGTGCCACTGCACCTTTAAAATGCATCCCTGCGTTCATTTTTCGATCGATTGAGTTGAAATTTTGAACAATCGGATCTGGACTGTCGTTGTTAACGACTCTAGCACGCACCCATCCAATCAGGATGGAGCGGTATGGTCCCCGGATCATCACTGCCCGCAGTTTTAATTAGTTTTACTTTTTCTCTTGGTCATATAATTTTGAAGACATGCATGTCATGATATAGGAAATGTTTGTTCTGTTGAACGGAATAAATGTTGTTTATTTGTGTGGGTGTGTATTTTTGTATATTTTGTATATATTTTCACGGCTAATTCCAGTTAACATCCTGCAAAATTTGCTCGTTTTTCTGGCCGAGTCGAAATTGCGTTGAGTTCCTATGGCATGCGCCATTAAAAGCGCTGTGTAATGGTTGAGCTCCCTTTATTTCGTTTTGGTCATGGGGATGAGCAGACAAAATGACGAATGCTGCGGCTGGAGAAGTAGAAGCGATGTTTTTTTTAATTGAAACGATGTAATTTAATTAAAAGTGGGAGGGGGCAACACCACGCATACCTCTTTTAAGGTGTGTATAAACCCTGGAATAAACGTGGGAGGGGGCAACACCACGCATACCTCTTTTAAGGTGTGTATAAACCCTGGAATATTTCAGCAATCAATACAATGCTGAAACTATGTAAGTTAATTTAATGAGTAATTTAATGAGTAACTTAATGAGTAATTTAATGAGTAATTTAATGAGTAATTTAATGAGTAATTTAATGAGTAATTTAATGAGTAATTTAATGAGTAATTTAATGAGTAATTAAAAGTGGGAGGGGGCAACACCACGCATACCTCTTTTAAGGTGTGTATAAACCCTGGAATAAATGTGGGAGGGGGCAACACCACAAAGCATACCTCTTTTAAGGTGTGTATAAACCCTGGAATATTTCAGCAATCAATACGATGCTGAAATGATGTAATTTACTGTGTAAGATGGTCGACCTTGGGTTTGTTTGGGTTTTGTTGTTTATTTTTGTGGGTGTGTATTTTTGTGTATTTTGTATATATTTTCACGGCTAATTCCAGTTAACATCCTGCAAAATTTGCTCGTTTTTCTGGCCGAGTCGAAATTGTGTTGAGTTCCTATGGCATGCGCCGTTAAAAGCGCTGTGTAATGGTTGAGCTCCCTTTATTTCGTTTTGGTCACGCGGATGAGCAGACAAAATGACGAATGCTGCGGCTGGAGCAGTGGAAGCGATTTTTTAATTGTTCAATGATTATTCGATATTGTTATGACTTATTGTCAATAGGTATACTAAGTGGCCATGAGGTAGCCTGTTGCTATGTACAGTTTTATTCTATTGTTGATTATACCACATAGCTGTGGTGATAAAGGAAATGTTCGTTTTAAATAGATGATTATGATAGGACCATGACTATAAAATCATGATGATTATTATGAATGATATCATAGGGTTCAAATGCAGAATGATTGCATGAACTTGGGAAAGAACTTTCAAGCCCTATGGGATAAATTGGGTGTTACAAGCGATGGAGTTTCAAAATTTAGCATGATTGAAGGAATTTTACAGTCTTATTTCAGGAGTTTTACAAAAGTTATATTGCCAAGAGATTTGGGTACTATTAAAAGAAAAATGATGAGATATTTTTCCCAAAGAACTTTAATATCTGCCATCCATTTTGGCAGTCTCACGAATGAAGGATGAGTTGCCTTTAGTGGTTGCAAAGAAAATTTGTGAAGACCAGGCAAAATGGAAAAATAGGTCAGATATGACCCTAGGACAGAACAGTGATTCGTCAATTGACATGAGGTATGAACCAGAGGTGACGACCGATGAGCTTCGATCTCAGTCAATAGATGGACCTGTCCTGACATCATTGGGGAAAGGGCTTATGCAAGGAGTCATCCAAAATGATTAATTTGATTTATTGATGAATATTGATAAATTAATTGAAATTGAATAATTGAATTGAACTGAATAAATTTAATTGAATAAATTTAACTGAATAAATTGAACTGAATAAATTGAATTGAATATATTGATTGTTTGATTGATGAAAATGCGGTCTCAAGAAAGAAGCTTTGATATCTTTGTGAGATATTATCAATGTGAAGACAACCTTGGAAAATTGAGCAAGGTGGTGAGTTTATATATAGATATATATGTGCGGTTACCATTGTGTGATTTCCCCTTCAACAGAGCGGACACCTGAGGATTCACCCATTTCATACTGACCCTCTGGCTCATCTGCAAATACTGATCTGTGAGATTGGATTGTGCAAAAGCCACAGGTGAGAGAGATTCTCTGGAAATCACCGTTTGAACAGGTGGAGAGATCCTTCCTGGAGGTACGAGTGAAGTTTTAGAGGAACAAACTACAACACATCCAACGCTACTTTGATAAAAAGCAGAATGGGAAATGGAGCCTGCAAGAATACACAAGGACAACCAGAGATTCCACAAAAAGGTACTTGTACACATCATATGTACGACCGTTATGGTGCCGAAGCTATAAGGCAGGTCGAGAATTGGTATTTGTGGACAAAGGGACATGATGAGGAGTTTCCAAGAGATGGTACATTTGAGCGAAGTCGATTGGAAAGATTGGAACAAAGATTGAAAGCCAGGAAGAGACAGAATCTAATGGTAGACTGGCTTGCATTCCATCTTTGGGATGGTGAATCCAGAGAACGGGAACAGCAAGAACGGATAACGGATCTAGAACTTAAAATAAAAAGGATACAGGATACAGTGGAGGAGACAAATGCACAACTGCCCTCGAAATTAGGAATGAAAGTGACAGTTGTCCCATCTGATTTCCAGTTGTCTCCCCAAAAAGGACGGTACAGAAAATTTGTTCGTGTTTCAGGAGATAACGAGAGATTGCAGTGGCAACTCAGGGATGTAGAGATGCAGCCCAGCAATACAAGTGCACAGGTGCACAGACCAGGCAACGACAGAAACCGGTGTTTCAAGTGTGGACGGATGGGACATTGGAAAAGAGGATGTCCGTATACCAAAAGGAAGACAAGTTCATAGGGTAAACCAAGATCAAGGGTACCAGTGCTGACCGATACCTCAGACAATGATTAGGCCTTCATTGCGACAAATCCCAAATGACGATTGGCCTCAACAAATTAGATTACTGGACAAACATGAATAACTGTCGATGATTCTTGGGTCTAAAAAGTTTTCGGAGCAAGAATTATTCATTTTTCTTTTGCTTGTAAGCAAATTGATAATTAATTGATCAAATGCCAAAATTGGATCTTTTATGTTGGGCACAAAATTTTAAATTTACAAAGTTTGGAACAATTGCTTTGCAATTTTTTTGGCAAACCAAGTGACAAGAGTCACATCATGATCAGGTGGGAATTTCGGACTATTGTTCCACACGATTGATAGGTCAGTGGTCGACTGACATACAAATGGGTGGGTAGTCAAATTTGGATAAATTATTGTGGGAACTGAAAGGGTAATGTCAATGTGACGTCATAGGGGTTTTCTAAGAATAAACTTTTTGGTCCATTTGTGTATTAGCGCTTATAAAATTGAAGGACAAATTTTGAGAAATTGAAATAAAGTTGACACCCATCCGGATCTGTAAATAAGGGTTCCAACGCAAACAAATACGCATAATGCATGTGTGTGTGGGTATTTTGTGTGTCAGTGTTTTTGTTTTTGTGTATCAATCTTACAAGATTGTTGACACCGACAGTGTGCCTTGTCTGAAAAATAGATAGTTCCATGGGGATGGGATCGCATATCGAGAGAATTCATAAAATAAAAAATAGAAATATAATTTGATTATGAAAATTATCACTTTTGTCAAGGGAGATGGAGAATAAAGATTTGATTTGCTGAGTTATGAGCAGCTATTCATTAATAGTAAAAAATTGGAAGTAATCTTGGGATTCCATTGTGATAGAATTTATATGAGAATCAAAGCTATTTATGGATATGAGCTTCATAAAAAATGTGGGAGTACAAAATTAGCCAAATTTTGGAGAGGTCTTACACTGACTTCCCAGAGTACTCTGCTCACGGATTTTATATATATATAAACTTGAATTTTATCAGAATATAAATTGGGCTGTATGTATGGATGTGTATAAGGCATAGATGATATGGGAAAATAGTAAAGGAAATTTTGCTGGTTTGAACTATTGTGAGTTTTGAGTTCTGGAGTTCAAACAAAGTCACTGGTTAACAGATGAGAATGGATAGTAAATAAATTCTTCGATGCTGGGTAAATTAACTACAATATTACTAAGACTTATGAGAGCTATTGTTCTTCCTTACACCAGTGCGAAATTATTGGAAAAAATATATATATATATATTAGATCCAACATAATGAATCTATAAATGAATGTCAGATGGATAATATCCTCAATTTGTACTAATTATTTGATTGTGGGTAAAGGAATTAATTTATCATAGTGGATTGTTAACAGCAGCCTGAAAATGTCCTGAGAGTGCATCCATGTAATCGGAAATCCCAGATTTGTTTTTACAAACAACATTTTGGTAGAGGTCTTGTGTGGACGAGCACTTCCTTGGTAGATAAAAAACGGTACTGCATGCTGGCAGCCACTTTTGCGGCCAGTTAGGCCAAACAAATTGAGAGGAAATTGTAGTTAAATACGTAAGTTACACATGGCTATTTGTAAAAAGGAAATTTGTTGAGATGGGAAACATTTTTCGAAGGTTTATTAAAGTGTTATAATATGACATGTGGCAAGGCAAACTATTGGATGGGAAAATTAGATCTGGCTATAGAATAAATTTATTGACCCCTTGAAGTTAATTCTTCGAATCATTGTTTCACTGGCATTTTTTGTTCAAATTGGAAATAGTTTGGTAGAGCTTTGGTTAAAACCTTTGGTTGCGGTATCTTGGAACGAAATGATAAACCATAGGAGATTGATAAGAATAGGGAAAAAAATATGGACCCAAAATAGAAAGTTGGATTCATGCCCCTCATTGCAAACAAGCACATGGGGCTAAGGTGGACGATCCCACAGAAAATGAGGCTGCACCTAGCAGCCCAGCAGAACATTCAGTGGCAGATAAATGATAGTCGTGATTTACAGTCATTTGAATTACATTTTAACACCCCTTGCATTGATAAACATTACATTTTCAACATGTGATATTCCTACTTGGGATAGTGACATTTATTTGCCTACATGACATACAATTACCTGCTGATATTAATACAACATGAGTGAAAAATGTATCACAACTACACTCATGATCAGGGGATTGAGTTCAACCCCGGGAGATAGGGGGATCAGGGTAAGACAAATAATCTGATTTATGTTACATATTAAGGGATTTTCTTTATTTACCTTTTAGGAAGCTTGTTAGTTTGGTATATAATGTTGAATGTCATCGACATATAATTATGTCATAGGTATGAATATATACAAGGAGTAGCAGACTTGTTTGTTGGTTTAGTAGTTATATTGGCAATTGTTTTAGTGGTGGCTTGCTTGAAAGCCTTAGTGACGGTGTGTTTGAATAAGGTAACCAACAACACGATGATAACGCATGAAGTGACAAATGAGGAAAGAAATGTGGAACCAGAAAAGGAAGACTTTTATGGCGACATAAATACTGAGATTAAAAGATTAAATCAAGTGATGTTGCAAATGAATACAGTAGAATTAAGATAATGGCATAACGACAATGTTATGAGTTGTGTCAATTACAATATCAGTGAACTCATATCACCACGAGTGACACACTGTTAGGGGAAAAAAAAAGGGAAAAGAAAAAGTGGAGAGGAATTATGGTAATAATACATTATGCTTAATTTGTTGGTTTGGGAAAATTGTTGTTGGGAATTAGATATTCCCGTTTGTGATTGTAATCATATACAATTTATTTTCTTAGAGTAGTGCTAAAATACCTGCATGAGTTAATTTTTGAACTATATTAACCTGAAAGCAATTGTGGATGCTATTCTTAGTTTAGTAGTGAAATACATACCTGATTGAATATTATTTGTGTGACGCATATAAATGAATATAACTTTTTTGTGTTAAGGAAAAACAACAAATTGTTGAATGTGAAACTATCGGAAGATATACATGATTATGCTGATTTCATGGTAAGATGTACCCTATCTGATTCAGTGTGTGTGGAAAGCAGATTCAGATGTGACTGAGCATAAGGATAAGACGAGATCACATTTGAAGGGGGTGCTAACGGAATTGGGAAGAAGTTCGAGAAAGAAAATTTGTGGCTAAAAAATGAAGTTAAACGTGGCATACACCCTCTTTCTCAAAGAATGATGAAGACATTCTCCCGTGTAACTTGGAGATGGATGCTTACCTTCACCAAGGAAATTTATGTGACCATTTGCCTGGATCACACTGCAACATATGAAAGAAAGGCGATCACTTACTCTTGTTCGAAGGCTTGGAACATTCATCACATCAGAAGTTGCAGGACAACGACACCTTACCTGCAACCTCTGTGAAATGCGGGGACATATGTTATTACTTCACCAACTTCCGGGGAGCCAGCATGGAGCTGCAAACCAATGGCTGTGCCTTTTCACAACAGCTGTGCACGATTCTGCGGGCCACTCCTGGTATGGACCATGGATGACCTGAACACCATGGTCCCAACATCATTGTGGATGCATCCGGCATCCCTGTTCCACATCTTGCTGGCCAATCAACGTCACACCAATACTTGCTGCCCACTCACAATGAGGGAGGAGGCAAGTCGACTACAACTGGGTGAAGGCCTTGTTCAGGAATTACTATGGTTTACAGCAAAAAGTGGCAAGAATGCTACATGGAGAGCAGGGTCAGTCTATGACTCCGCAATGTTACCACAACAGCGAAATCCTACACGAAGTAGTGCAGGTGCTATGAAGACATTAGGAGAAAATGTTTCATTCCTGGATTCAAACACAAGTGATCAGCCCTTCCTTTCAAACAAAGTCAACATTTGTGTGGAGGCAAACGTTTTTGCCAGATGGTGCAGATGCTTTACAAAACTTGAAAATGAAGTGAAATTGTTGTATCTTGGTGATGGTGAAGTGTTGTTTTGAAAAGATATTTGTGATGCAAATGCAATAGATTGAACAATATGGAAGGAGTCAATGACCAATGAAATGTTTTGTGATTCTTGCAGGATGACGGTGTATGCCTAAGGGAATTTGATTACCAAAGTTATGGTTTGAATACTTGTATTGATATTTACTTGTAGATATTGATTATTTACTTATACTTGTAATGATGTTTACTTGCAGTGATTGATTATTTACTTATACTTGTATTGATGTTTACTTGCAGTGATTGATTGTTTACTTATATTGATGTTTAGATTAATGGTTAATATAAACAAAAACAAAAAGATGAGGGAATTGTGGAAATGTAACTCATTGATTGGGACTGGTAACTCATTGATTGGGACTGGTAACGAAGCAGATAGACGATTTCGTAAATGAATGTCAGGAATGTGCACGAACATGGTAATCTCTTGTCCACCTGGTCACAGCCCCAGGCTGGAGCACCCCCCTATTGTTTGGTAAATGGAACTCGCAGCAGGAGGGGAGCGAGCTGGTGCCAGTGAGGCGACCGAGTAACGTTTGCGGAGATCGGATTAGGATTAGCGGAGGAAGGATTAATACTGCGGTGCCTATAAAAGAGTGAACATCTCCTTGACTCATGAGCACTCATCCTCAGAAGCCCTGCCCGACGGAATGAACGCGTACCACGAGTACGGCGCTGCAGAGAAGACATCAGCCACGAAAGAGGGACTATGCGGATAGAGTTACCTGGTCCATTGGGTTAAACGGTAGTTATTTGGTATTGGAATGAAGTGAACAACCAGTTAATAAAGTTGTGATCTTTTGTAAACCTGTGACATCATTGGAGTCTTGAGTCTCACAACACTTCCTCGACAGTACGGACAGGTGCATTTGATTATTGGCTTCACAGTCGGGTATACAAGGGTTGTTGCGTTCTGTATTAGTGGAAAACAACTGCTGCACGTCTCCAAAAGTTATTGCCACTTCCTCTGGAGATGGTCCGTCAACTCGACAATGCTGTTTGTCATGGAGTGGTGGCTTTAAGAAATTACGGCATGAAACAGTGTGCTATTGCTCGGCAGTATGGCATCACTCAAGGTCAGGTGTCAAAGATCCTGAAACGAAATGCTCAGAGGGGTGACCCTACTCCAATACCGAGGCCAGGACGTCCCCGCAGAACCCCAAGGAGGGATGATCACCAGCTGCACCGGTTAGTCCGCAATGGCCGTACCAAGTCAGCTAATTGGCTTTGGGCTGAGTGGCAGCAACTGACAAATGTGCCTGTATCCAGAAGGCTAGTCAACCAACGACTGGTTCAAGCAGGCTATCGTGCCAGGCGTCCCCTGAGAAAGCCACGCCTGACCTGACAACACCGCCAGCGCCGATTGCAGTGGGCCAGAGAGCACCGTCTATGGCAGCCAGGACACTGGAATCACGTGATCTTCAGTGACGAGTCTAGATTTCTGGTCTATCCTCAAGATGGCCGCTTCCGAGTGCGCAGACAAGTGCATGAAGCCTACAACAAAGATTGTATAGTGCCAAGAGTCCAAGCTGGAGGTGGTGGGGTGACCGTTTGGGCTGCTTTTCATGCAGGGGGCAAAACTGACCTGGTTGTTCTGAATGGAAACCTGAACCAGTTCAAGTACAGGGCCATTCTGGAAGAAACATTGCTTCCATTTGCTCGTGCAGCCTTTCGAGGAAACTTTGTCTTCCAAGATGACAATGCACGGCCTCATCGTGCTCGCATGATCCAACACTTTCTTGCTGACCGTGGTGTAGAGCATATGGAGTGGCCTGCCATGTCCCCGGATATGAATCCGATAGAGAACTTGTGGGCAGAATTAACGCGTCAAATCGACCACTTGGACCAGCAGCCGATCTCTGTGCGTGAATTGCAGCAGGCTATTGTCACTGCATGGCAAGCGATTCCTGTCCAAACCTTGGCAAATCTCGTGAACAGCATGCCTCATTTATTGCCTCAACGTGTACGTGCTCTCCTGAATGCTCGTGGGGGTTACACGAAGTACTGAACTGTAATTTTATGGTCCGTAATCCCAGTCGTAATTTGAGTTTTGTTTTTGTTAAAAAAAATTTGGCTAATGTGCAAAATAAAGACATACTTCTGGAAAACGTACAGAAGTTTAACACAGTACTGTCCATGAATTGAGTTCGATATCAGTTTACATCCCTTTCAAGGATCAATTTATTTGTTTCGAAATGTCAAATGTGGTTTTGTTTCTTTTAAAGGTGACATTAACAAAATCTAGAATAATTTCAACATAATTCCAATGAACTTTTGGTTCGAAGACATCTTGAAAAGTAAGTTCACCCCCACAAAAAAAATATTCCATATTAAATGCCAAGTCTGTATATACTCGATACTTATTATAGAAAGAGGTTAGAGCATTCAGTAACTTGATGTTTGTGGAGTGGTGAATCAAAGAGTCAGGCTGACTTCGTGCTAGTACATACTTAAGAGGAAGACCAAATACTGCATTGGAGTCATCAGAAGAAACCCGAATAAACAAAGAGAAAAGATGGAGTCGTCAGGAGGAACCTGGATAGGATTCGGGTTTCAGCCGCTACTCCACTACCCTCAAACCCACCCAGGCACAGCCAAGTGAACCTTTCATTTAAAAAACATTCTGCAAGAATTCACTTCTCCCTGACAGATAGATAAAGAAAGAAAGAAATAAAGAAAAAGCAGGAATTAGAATGAATAAAGAGAAATGTGAAAAAGTATAAAGAAGTGTGAAAGGTATGTAAGGGTCAGAAGAAAGAGTAGTTAATGTTAAAGTCATTCCAAGGGCGGAGGGTCTGACTCAGCACAGGTTAGGTGTAGCTGACTTGAAAATTATTACTGAACGAAAGTCGAAGAAGAAGAAAAACACTCTGAAATTAAAAGTCTGGAAATTGGAGGGCCAAATATATTCGGTAAGACTTTCAAGAAAAGTAACAAATAAAAAGACATAATTTCCAATAGGACTGATAATTATTAGGGAGAAATGAGAGATGCCTGTAAAAGTGTTGCTAATGATAGATGAGGTGTTAGTATGGGTGAATAGCAATACGAATGAGATACTGTACATGGTTGTGGAATACAGCTGTTTAGTAGCAATAGCAAAGAAATGTGCATGTAAAAAGTGGAAAATAATGAGTCAAGAGGACGGAGTAGAATATAATCGTGCAAAGAAGGGTTTAGAGAGAAATAGCAAAAGCCAGGAAGGAAGAGTTTGAAGAATTGATTAAGTATCTCGAAGCACTTGATGGAAGGAATAGAGTTTTCAAGATTGGAAAGCAAATTATATAGTACAGGCAGTCCCCGGGTTACGAACGCCCGACTTACGAACGCCCGTACTTACGAACCGACCTCCGTAAAGCCTATTGTTTAAAAAATAGAGGTACCATAAGATTGGTTTTGTAGCATTATTGTACCTATCTATAAGATGAAGGGAGAGTCATTACTCCCCTCATCTTATAGAGGGATCATATTTATGGAACAAGCGTTGAAAATATTTGAAAAGGTGATTCAAGAGAGATTGAGGGAGGTCACAACGATAGATAGGAACTACTTGGGATTAGTGAAAGGACGATATACAATTGATGCAATCTTCATTGTGTGACACATCAAAGACAAATATATGGCAAAAAAGAGGAAATTGCATCATGTATTTGTAGATCTTGAAAAATCGTATGATCAAATATCAATAATAGTTGTTGCATGGGCACTTCGGAGGCCGGGAGTGAAAAAGGTGCTAGTGCGAGTAGTAATGTAAATGCATCAAAGTCCAAGTATCAGCAATGAGAACAAAAGATGGATGTACAAAATCCTTTCATGTGAGGATTGGCTGTTGGAGTACATCAGGGATCCATACTAAAACCAGTATTGTTTATTCTCATGTTGGAGGAACTCACAAAAGAGGTTAGAGTAGAATTTCCTTGGGAATTATAATATACGGATGATTTAGTCTTGACATCTGCAACAGAGCAACAAGCGGAGATGATGTTTCACAGATGGAAGGAGGCAATGGAGAATAAATGACTTAAAGTAAATGTGAATAACACCAAGTTTATGGTACTAGTGGCAAATAAAATGAAAAGAAGGAAAGTGGAAAGTGGTTAAGTGTCCTCTTTGACAAATGTGTTGGGGCAAACTCTATTCAGTGCTCTGTGAAAGGTGGTGCCACAATAAATGTAGTGGAGTGAATGAATGAATAGTAGTTTGAATAAATCAGCTATTACATTGAAAAGTCAGGAATGTTGAAAAGGAATGAATCAGATTGATGACACCATATTGCAGGAAGATGTGGGATTTGGAGTGGAAATGAAAGGGTGAAGATATTTTGTTATTTATGAGGCATGTTGATGTCAGTGGGGGAGCAGTAATTGCTGCAAGGACTAGAATAAAAGTAGCTTGGAATAAATGGAAGGAGTTCGGAGGTATTTAACCAAACAATGTTGTATCTAGGGCAGTAACGGCAAAAGGGTTCAAAGACAGTTCTCCCCTCCCCCAAGTTTCTCCCACCAAGCCATCTCCCTCCCACAGATCTTCCGTTGTCCCTGTTATCTGCTGTTGTACTTGTGTGCTTCCCTCTCTCTCCCCATCTTGTCGCCCGCTCCCTTTATTGTATTTTTTTTGTGTCCGTTTGTTTGTTTTTGTGATTGATGTTAGCTCTTACACGAGCCTCGATCTTGTATACTAAAAAAAAAGAAAAGGGTATTTATGCTGTGTATGGCCAGCGCTATTGTATGGTAGTGAAACTTAGGCCACGAGGATGGAAGATAAAATAAGAATAGAAAGAACAGAGATGAGGATGCTAAGATGGCCGGATATATGGTATTCCATTGAAAGATTAATGCTGGAGTGAAGATCTTATTTATATGCTAAAAATTGCAGCGGAAAGATAGAATTGAGAAAGAGAAGGCTTAGATGGTTTGGTTACGCATCCAGTCGGACAAAAGTTGGACATATTATGGAAATAGTAAGTTTAGAGGCACGCCAAAGAAAACATGGCAGGATTGTGTGGAAGGAAACCTTGTGAAAAGATTAGGTCTGCAGAAAGGAGATGCAAATGAAAGAGCCCAATGGAGATGTGCAATCATTCAAACAACACCCGAAAGGCCTAAAATATGAGAAAAAGCAGATAAACTTATATTATGATGATGAGGAGGATAATGTTAATGATGACTATAAGCTACTGATCATGAGATACTACAAAAGTGAGACCAATTGTTGTGGACACAAGAATTACCAGATTTTGGCACCCTTCCCCCCACCGTCCCCAAACCCACACCCTGTATACCCCAAACATTCGAGAATTAGCCCATCCCACATCAACTCTCCTTACTCATATATACACTTTCAGCTTCAGTTTCCCTGCTTGTCTCACTCCTCCCACACATTTTTCCACATCCCCTCTCTTTTCTTTTTCTCATTATTTTCTAAATGTACCACATAACTTCCCATGCATAAATGATAAATGGATGATGCTCTATAATAATTTGTGGTGTAGAAGGGTTTTTAGAAAATTACCAGGAAATTTATTGGATGTATATGAAACATTGTCTGAGTATCGTCTGCACAATATTTAAAAGCCATCTGCCTTTGCGATAAAATTGTGCAAATCAAAATATCAAACTGCTAAATAATGTGAACATGAAAATAATGCATTAACAAATTTATATGTACTTTATGTTTTGGATTATGTTATCTTTATGTTATGTTTAGGATTGTATTATATGTACTAGTGGGGTCACCCGTGTGAATCCCACGGGCATGGAGGTGCATCGTTGCGATCGGTGCAGCCGTTTGTGCGGTACCCGGGACAATAACGTTAGGCGGGAGTCCAAACCTGAAAATGCTGGAGACCAAAGCTGAAATTGGAAAAACAATACAGCCTATTTTACTCCAGGGGGTCCCAGGATTACCCACCCAAAATTTCGTTGCGATCGGTTCAGCCGTTTTTGCGGTACCTGGGAATGGACGGATGGATGGACAGACAGACAGACAGACGGTCCGTCCGTCCGTCTGTCTGTCTGTCTGTCTGTCTGTCTGTGACGGACAGACAGACAGACATTTGGTGAATTATAGTAAGACACTTATAATATCAGCCCAGCTATAAACTGTCATCCTTTGTATTTCACAGGCAAAGTGACTCATTGATTTGTGTGCCATCCCTCAGATGGACGTTAAGCGGGCATCCTGTCTGTCAGCATTAGTTAGTGGACATTAAAGATCCCACAATGTCCTTCAGTAAGAGTAGGTTGGCTATGGCTGGCACCCTGGCCAAAAAAAAAAAAAAAATCCAAACTCTTGCCCTAACCTACCTGTCTGAAGGGAACGAGGTGTAAAAAGGTCAACCGCCCAAGTAGGGGTGTCACCATGCCCCATTATCTGGGCATATGGAGTAGTAGTAGTAGTAGTTGAAGTAGTAGTAGTTTTTTATGATGAAGGCTGCAGTCACGGACTATATAATTCACATTGAGGCCAGGCCTTAAATACAGTAGTGCCCACTGCTGAGAGAGAGGCATAAGAAAGCCTGACTGGAGTTTGCCCAAACACCCCTGAACAAGACAAAATCCTTCTGGGAGAATGTCCTGTGGACAGATGAGACCAAATTAGAGCTTTTTCGTATAGTACATCATCTCTATGTTTACAGAAAACAAAATGAAACCTTCAAATAAAATAACACCTTCCCTACAGTCAAACATGGAGGAGGTTCAGTGATGTTTTGGGGTTGCTGTGCTGCCTCTGGCACTGGGTGCCTTGAATATGTGCACGGCATCATCAAATCAGGAGATTACCAAGGCATTTTGGAGCGTAATGTCCAACCCAGTGTCAGAAAACTTGGTCTCCGTCGAAGGTCATGGGTTTTGCAGCAGGACAATGACCCCAAACACACTTCAAAAAGCACCCAGGAATGGTTCAAGACAAAACGTTGGACTGTTCTGAAGTGGCCAGCAATGAGTCCAGATCTAAATCCCAATGAACACCTGTGGGGAGATCTGAACACAGCAGTTGGGAGAAGGCACTCTTCAAATCTTGGAGAACTGGAGCAGTTTGCACAAGAAGGGTGGGTCAAACTGAAGGTAGAGAGGTGGAGGAAGCTCATTCATGGCTAGAGGAACCGCTTGGCTGCAGTTATTTTGTCCAAAGGTTGTGCTACCAAATATTAAGTATACGGTGTCAATAATTTTGTCAATGCCAATTCTTTTTATCTTCTGATTTGAAAGGATGTATTAAGTTCTGAATCAAAAACAACGGTAATGCTGATTTTTGAAGCTGTGGATGTTATATAAAGTATTCAACGAGAAGTGTGTCAATTATATCAGACATCGAGATGTTTAAGTCAAAATACACAGTTTCAAATAGACCTGGACTACTTTGGTTGTTAATATATTTAGAACCACAAATGACACGATACCTTTTGGTTTATATGATAGAAAAACTCAAAGTTTTGTGTGCACCATCAATACACTTTAATGTGAGCTGCGTTTGTCACAGGCAGGACATCAAGGAGGTACACGAGATCTTGCCATGTTCGGCTCAGCATGTATGCGTCCACCAGTGCGCATGCAGCTGTGATCCGAGAACGAAGATCCTGCAGGTTTGGCACAACATAGTTGACAACCCCCCACTGAAAGAAATCAAGGGGGGTTTATGTCTAGTGATTGTGGGGGCCAGGCAGTTGGTCCGTCTCAGCCAGTCCGGCGATCTGGAAATATTTAATTCAGTACGGCTAAGGCCAATGAAGAGGGAGCACCGGCCTGTTTAAAAATGATATCGGGTTGCAGGTCTTCAGTCTTCCAATATATTCATGTAAATTGTTGGTCACTGTATCCTCCGCAAAGAAAAACGAACCAACCAAGCGGTCATGGGGAAGGCCACAGCACACATTGACCTTTGGACTGTCATGTATATGTTCAATGAACACGTGGGGGTTTTAAGAGCCCAGATCCTCACATTGTGCCGATTGACCTTCCCCAATACGTAAAAGCGAGCTTCCTTTGTAAACATGACCTTTTTCAGGTAGTCTTCATCATTCTATATGCGACAGCATTTCCAAGGTAAACGCCTTGTGTTTGGGTCCATCATTTGGTTTGAGTTCCTGCAGAACCTGCACCTTATAGGCAGAAACCTTCATTCTTTTATACAAAATCCTGTGTACAGCGGTGGTTGGTAGTCCCAGTTCTCTTGATGTGTGTCATATTTGTTTTCTGGGATTTTGTTGAAATGATTCACGCACTCGTGCAACGTTTGCTGCATTTGTGCTTGGTCGAGCGGTACTTTTCTGTTTCTAGCAACTACCAGTCTCCTTAAACCCCTTGTAGCACTCTCTGATACAAGTCCGCGAGGCGGATTCCTTCCATACCTTGAACGGAAATTACGCTGAACTTGCATGTCAGATCTCGTGTGGAAGAACCATTATGAAGCACTGAGCTTTCTCCTGAGTAGTCGTCATATTTCTTTAAAATTAAACCACCAGACCTGAAAATAAAGAAAACTTTATGAGTTTCTGTATCATACAAACCAAAAGGTATCATATCATTTGTGGTTCTCAATATATTAACAACCAAAGTTGTCCAGGTATTTTTGGAACACCCTGTATATTCAAAGTATGGGTCCTGAAGGATTAATTATATCCTGTTGAACATTGGAAAAGTTAAATTCATTTTGTAAGCATTTTCATTACAAGAGACGGACGATATATCAATACTGAGCAATACATCCCATTGCATGGTGACTGTCATGCTTGGAAGTTGATGATTTGCTGATGCATTCTCAAGTTAATTTCTCTGTCCCTCTGGATGCAAAAAATGTACAAGAATGTTATATAAAAAAGTTAAAGAATAAAAGAAACTCAACAAATTTGATCTTGCACTATTTTGGAAATGTTGAGGCAACCAAACTATATTTTATTGATGTTCAGGCTTAACTCATGATGGGATTGCAATGACCAATTTATCTCCTATAACCCTCTATAGACTCTGTACAACGAAAACATTTTTTTATACCAGCAATAAGTGATGTCGTTACTCAAGAGCCTTGCAGAATGTGCTTGACAAAGGAAACACGAGAGCATGGAAGCATATGGTTTGGCAGCAAATAAAACGATGCTCGTCAACTATCCTGGGCACTAAAATCGTTGTTAGGGACATACACACAGGGTTGCCCAGGAAAACGTAAGCTATTGCTCAGGGTTAGGGGTATTTTTTGTCAGTTGCTATATTTACTATTGCCATCGGAAGCTTGTTTCTGTAATGGGTTATATAAATAATTTACGTATTTATATGTAGCACTACCATACGTCTTTATAATATTTGTCTCTCATATACTTTATTTCTCCTTGTTGCAGGTTATTAAAAAATAATGCTTCAGTCACCTTTGGGGGTGGAGGCACATAAAAAGCATTGAAACACCCATAATAGCTTACTTTTATTCTGAGCACCCTGGAATCTACAGTGCCTTCAGAAAGTATTCACACCCCTTGTTTTTTTCACATTTTGTTGTGTTACAACCTGAACTTAAAATGGATCAAGTTTAAATTTTTGTCGCGGATCTACACATCCGTAGATCCGTGACATGGATCTACGGATTAACCAAATTAACCAAATCATCCACCGAGTTTTGTCAGAACTCATGCACAACCTTTTGAGATATCATATGCTATGTATCGTTTTTGGCCCCATCTCTCAATTGTGAAGAATCGCTTACAATATTAATAAAAATTCTCGTATCCAGATCAGGATTCAGATCTTCACCAAAATCGAATCGATTTGTCCTTGTTACACACCCAATCTATCCACGAAGTTTCATTTGAAGCCGTCCATAACTTTTTTCAAATATCATGCTATATATTAGTTTTAGCCCCCGTCACTCAATGGTGAAGGTAAAATCACTTTTAAAAAATCCAGACTCAACATTTTACGTTTTCTATCCCACTGATAGGCCAGATGTAGATCCGGACCTGAACCAAAATCTAATCCGCTTGTTCTTGTCGTCTAACAAACTCATTCACCTTGTTTTGTTACAAGTCGTCCGCAACTTTTTTTAAACACCATGTTTTATATCGTTTTTGTACACATCTCTCAATGGTGATGTCTGCGTAAAAAAATTGATTTTTTTAATTCTCGTATCCAGATCCATTTTTTTTAAATCAAGATTTTTACCAAAATCGGATCAATTCTACCTTGTCACACACCCAACCTGTCCACCAAGGTTCGTCTGAATCCATCCATTGTTATATATCGTTTTTGGCTCCATTTCTCAAAGGAGAATAATCACGTTTATAATTCTAATATCCAAATCCATATCTGGATCTTCACCAAAATCTAATTATTTCCTCCTTGTCCCATACGCAAACTCTCCACCAACTTTTGTCCAAATCCGTGCACAACTTTTTGAGTTATCCTGTTCACAGACAAACCAGACAAACAAATAAACAAGACAGACAGACAGTGGTGAAAGGATCACCTCCGCCAATGAATGCAGTACAGCAAACGTCGACATATAAACACGCACCGACAGATGTCCCACAATGCAATACTTCTGTGGAAAGTGCAATCCGCAAGTTGAGGAGGAGTGCAGGCGATCAGTTCGTCCCAAGAGGAGATCTCCAGTGGCTGGGTAACAGCTGCGTCGAGCACAAGTATCCATGCCAGCTTGTCTCCTCCACGCCCCATCCACCCAAAGAACCAATTCAAGCAGCAGCAGCAGTGCTGTGCTCCAGCCTTAAAGAAAAAGTTGTTAATTTTTTTAAATGAAGAAAGAAAGGTTTTTCAAGGTTATTCAGGAAGGCAAGTCATGCAAGTATTTTCATTCACAATTATCATGTTTATATGCAACTGCCATATATATATATATATATATTGGGTGTATAAAATAAACTATATGAACAAGGGCCTCAATAGTCCAATAAATGCCAAAACTTAGGAGAAGTTTTCAAAAGTGTAAAACAATTGTCTATTTTCCAAATACAATATATACTTGTACTGTATGTTGGAAAATATAAATGTTGGAGTGTGTTGAAGTAGTGTGAATGTCTGGCTTGTAGATGGATGTGAGTGTGTCTAGGCGTGGCATTTTAGAAGTAACCAGCAAATTTTGGGGAGAATGGAGTAACCCATACACAACGCTTAAGGACTATCCCAATTCAAACTTGTGGTGGGCTTTAAGGGCTTTATCAACATACGTGGGCTGGCATGATGGCCAATGAGTACGCACACTCGTCCCCAAGGTGCAACTCTAAACTGTCATCCTGCTCTTTCACCGGCAGAGTGGTTCATCAATGTGTGTGCCATCCCTCGGATGGACGTTAAACCGTGCGGAGCATCTGCCGGCATTCGTTCATGGACGTTATAGATCCCATTGTGTCCTTCACAAAGAGTAGGCGAGATATTTCCAGCACCAGGAACAAATTCCAAATTCCTGCCCTAACCTAGAGAGGGCACTGCATCAGGGGCACAGCTGCGCCATTCTAACAACGAGCAACGGTACCCACCCTATGGGCGGGGCTTCAATTGGGATGCCCAAATGAAAAGGGAAAATATCAGAAATTGAAGGCTTTTTTTATTTTAAACGATTCATATAAACATCCGTTGAATCATATCAGACGCAAATCATCAAAATCTAAACAGTACATGGCGCCCATTTTGAAAAAAGATTGAATTCTGCAAAATGGAAGCGGCCGCTGCACATCTTTCTCAGTCGCACGTTTATGTGTGAAGAGTGTGCGCCGAATCTGCAACACGGAAGCGGCCGCTGCACCTGTTTTTCAGTCCCTCCTGGTACGTAGAATAAACAGTATTTGTAGAATTTCAACAAAAGCCACATCACTGTTCATATCGGTAAATATTATTCCATCGTGTTTGGGAAAACTGGGAAATTGGAAAACTTGGAAAAACAATATAGCCTCCCAGGGGTCCCAGGAATACCCACCCAAATATCGTTGCGATCGGTTGAGCCGTTTTTGCGGTACCTTCGAACGGATGGACGGACATTTGGTGAATTATAGTAAGATGATGCTACACCGCAGCCTTGTGCTGCATACAAAAGAAGAAGAATCAATATATGTGGACATAATACTTGGATAGATCGACTCGCCCCAAAATGAACACGATAACATGCCATGACGTGCCAACTAACGAGATGACATGCCATGACATGCCAACTAACAAGATGACATGCCATGACATGCCAACTAACTAGATGACATGCCATGACAGGCCAACTAACTAGATGATATGCCATGACATGCCAACTAACTAAATGGCATGCCAACTAAATAGATGATATGCCATGACATGCCAACTAACTAGACGACATGCCATGACATGCCAACTAATTAGATGACATGCCATGACATGCCAACTAACTAAATGACATGCCAACTATGCCAACTAAATAGATGATATGCCATGACATGCCAACTAACTAGACGACATGCCATGACATGCCAACTAATTAGATGATATGCCATGACATGCCAACTAACTAGACGACTTGCCATGACATGCCAACTAATTAGATGATATGCCATGACATGCCAACTAACTAGACGACATGCCATGACATGCCAACTATGCCAACTAACTAGATGACATGCCATGACATGCCAACTAACTAGATGACATGCCATGAAATGCCAACTAACTAGATGAAATGCCAACTAACTAGATGACATGCCATGACATGCCAACTAACTAGATGACATGCCAACTATGCCAACTAAATAGATGACATGCCATGACATGCCAACTAACTAGATGACATGCCATGACATGCCATCTATGCCAAATAACTAGATGACATGCCATGACATGCCAACTAACGAGATGAAATGTCAACTAACTAGATGACATGCCATGACATGGCAACTAACGAGATGACATGCCAACTAACTATATGACATGCCAACTAACTAGATGACATGCCATGACATGCCAACTAACTAGATGACATGCCATGACATGCCAACTAACTAGATGACATGCCAACTAATTAGATGATATGCAATGACATGCCAACTAACTGGACGACATGCCATGACATGCCAACTATGTCAACTAACTAGATGGCATGCCATGACATGCCAACTAACTAGATGACATGCCATGAAATGCCAACTAACTAGATGAAATTCCAACTAGCTAGATGAAATGCCAACTAACTAGATGACATGCCATGACATGCCAACTAACTAGATGACATGCCAGCTATGCCAACTAAATCGATGACATGCCATGACATTCCAACTAACTCGATGACATGCCATGACATGCCAACTATGCCAAATAACTAGATGGCATGCCATGACATGCCAACTAACTAGATGAAATGTCAACTAACTAGATGACATGCCATGGCATGCCAACTAACTAGATGACATGCCAACTAACTAGATGACATGCCATGACATGCCAACTAACTAGATGACATGCCAACTAACTAGATGACATGCCATGACATGAAAACTAACTAGATGACATGCCATGACATGCCAACTAATTAGATGACATGCCATGACATGCCAACTAACTAGACGACATGCCATGACATGCCAACTATGCCAACTAACTACATGGCATGCTATGACATGCCAACTAACTAGATGACATGCCATGACATGCCAACTAACTAGATGAAATGCCAACTAACTAGATGACATGCCAAGTAACTATATGACATGCCAACTAACTAGATGACATGCCATGACATGCCAACTAACTAAATGACATGCCGTGATGACACCTAAAGCAAGGTTGAAAGATGGCAAAAAGTTCCACCAGAAATGACCCAATATCAAATTTTGAGGAAAGAAAACCCTCTATTTTGATCGCTGTAGCCCCAAGTCCCCATCTCCTGGGGCATGAACCAGGGGGGGGGGGGGGGGGGACAAATCCAAATAATTGTTACATATCTCATGCATCCCCCCCCCCCCCATGTTGATTGTACTTTAAAAGTTTCATTAAAAATGTTTTTAAAATGCGTCAGAAATAGCATTTTTTTTGTACTTGACCTTTTGACCTAACTTCAGGACCTCAGGGGGTGGGACCATAAATGACATTGCTGTCGTACCTTTTTACCATGTGGTGATCACAACTACCATGTTTGGTGAATTTCTGAACTGGTTAGGAGGAGATAGTGTGACCGACTAGAATATTACTCCCGTTTTATATTCAAAAGAGCGTTGCGATCATGAAATACGTATCACAAAGTTCCTGAATGACTCCAAAAGTATTTTTATACCAGCCATGAATTATCAGGAGCTTTGAAGTGAAGGTAGGAGAGGCTACCCTCACTTCAAACCCAGTTCATTTCATAATCACAGCATAAACAATATTATTCAAGCACACAATGCCATACAATTGTTGCTCAGCAAACGTACGTAACAATTGCCGTGCGAGAACCGACCAAATCAATCTTTACCTCCGTCACCAAAGGCGGATGGAGGTTTTGTTTTTAACCCCTGTGTTTGTCCGTTTGTCCGTTTGTGAACAAAATATCTCAAAAAGTTGTCGACGGATTTGGACGAAATTTGACAGAGATGTAGCGTATGTGACACGGACGAAATGATTAGATTTTAGTGAGGATCCGGATTCGGATCCGACTGCTAGAGTTTTTGACGTGATTCTTCACCATTGGGAGATCGGGCCAAACCAATACCTAGCAAGATATCTCAAAAAGTTGTGGACGGATTTGGACGAAATTTGACAGAGATGTAGCGTATGTGACACGGACGAAATGATTAGATTTTGGTGAGGATCCGGATTCGGATCCGACTGCTAGAGTTTTTGACGTGATTCTGCACCATTGGGAGATGGGGCCAAACCAATACCTAGCAAGATATCTCAAAAAGTTGTGGACGGATTTGGACGAAACTTGGTGGACCAGTTGGGGGTATGAGAAGGGCGACTCGATTCAATTTTGGTGAAGATCTGAAAATGGATTCGGATATGAGAATTATTTAATTTCTTAAGTGATTCTTCACCATTGGAAGATAGGGCCAAAACGATACATAGCAGAATATCTCAAAAAGTTATGGATTTATTTGGACGAAACTTGGTGGACCGGTTGTGTGTTTGACAAGGAAGAATCGATTCAATTTTGGTGAAGATCCGGATCCGGCTAGTATAATTTTTTAAGCGATTCTTCACCATTGGGAGATAGGGCCAAAAACGATATATAGCAGGATATCTCAGAAAGTTGTGGACGGATGATTTTGATTAAATGTGATTCTGTGTTGTGATTTTCTGGTCTACTCTGATATACAAAACGTAAACTGTTCACCTGGCGGAGGTATGCTTTCTACTGAGTGCCGTTCTAGTTTAAAATGTAACCGACAACAATGAGCACACCGGGTAGGCGGCAGGTATTCACATTTGGGTTACACAAATTGCCTTTGCGAAGAACTCATTCCATTTAAATCAACTCATTCGTGCCAAAGGAATTCACAAACTTCCACCGAGTCAGAATAATCCTGGCAGGTGTCTTTATTTAAAAGTACGTGCAGAGTCAGTAGCAAACAGGACCTGCATGACTACCCACAGTCCACCTACTTTATACTATGAACCTGAACGAACTCACCTGGTAAGTTGGAGAGCTCTCGCATCACTGCACTTCGTTACAATCCCACAAGAAGTCTGATGAGAGAAACACAAGCAGGAGAGCTCTCCGAAACCGGGCTGTGCACGCCCGGAATAGCGAGCGAGCCTTCCCTGCTGCTTCCTATAAGCGGCCTCTTTATTTTTGGGAACCCCGCAACGTCCCGCTCCTCTTATTGGCACCAAAAGTCCCGTTCTGCTACAACTCGTGTACGAGACCAAAACGTGTCTGTTTGGAAAATCGTTTTGTCTTCACGAGCTCGATCCCATTGCTGTGTTCGCCAATTCGCTGCGATTCAAACACTTCACTCTCAAATTGGCGAAAACGAGGAGGATGACCTAGACCTGGATGCTGGAGGTCTGCACACTCACCTGGGTTAGAATCCCAACAAATGGGAATCAACAATTTATCTTTTCTACCCCAGTTAATTCACCCCAGATCCACTTTTTTTTAGATACCTCTCCCACCCCCCCCCCCCCCATGCCTCCTTCCCCCAATCCCTCTCCCTCCCACAGATCTCCCGATGTCCATGTTCTCTACGGTTGTACTTGTGTGCTTCCCTCTCTCTCCCCATCTTGTCTTCCGCTCCCTTTATTATGTTTTATGTGTCAGTTTTTTGGGGGGTTGAGGGGGCGGGGTGATTAATGTTAGCTCTTACATGAGCCTCGATCTTGTACACCAAAAGATAAAAAAATTTAAAAAAACCTGTGTAAAACTGCCATCCTGATATGTCAGAGCAAGTCATCATTGCGCATGCGCAGTTTTTCAGATCGATATAGACGCCAAACTGGGGCGTTCTGTCTCACAGCATCAGTTGATGGACGTTAAATATCCCATATGGCATCCTTATATCGGTAGAGATCCGTTAAAGATCCCGAGGTGGAAGAGACGAGCTATCGCCGCAGCACCTGCCAAATTCAAAATGGTCGAACGTAAAGGGGGCACTGCATCAGCGGCGTTGTCGTGCCTCTGCAAGAAGCGATGCAAACACGTCCAACAAAGAAACAAATTAACTGGCGAACTCAACACCAAGAACTGTCCAAGGTTTTTCCGTGAAGATATTTATGGCCGTGGAGTATTCGACAAACTTTCCCGAACTTTCATGGGTTCTATTTGCTGAAGATGGCGTTATCTATCTATATAAATAAAACACAGTTTGTGTGTGTGTTACCTATAGACTCCTAAACGGAGAGGCTCAAGGACTTGAGTTTTGGCATAGTCATGGCCATTGGGCCTGGGAAGGACATGGCCGACCTAAAAATGACCTCTGATGACGAGATCCATATTTTTTATTCATATTTAACTTAGCACATTTCAGCGAGGAACATTATACACTGATCTCAGCCTGTGCCAGAGCAGCTCGCTGATTCGCTCAGAGCGATCATGTGATGTTCCATCCTCGACACCAGACTCGCTCACATACTTGATTTTTGGCATAGACATGGCCATTGGGCCCGGGAAGGACATGGCCTACCCAAAAATGACCTCCGATGACGAGATCCATATTTCTTATTCATAGTTAACGTAGCGCATTTCAGCGAGGAACATTATACACTGAATCTCAGCCTGTGCCAGAGCAGCTCTCTGATTCGCTCAGAGCAATCACGTGATGTTCCATCCTCGACACCAGACTCGCTCACGTACTTGATTTTTGGCATAAACATGGCCATTGGGCCCGGGAAGGACATGGCCTACCCAAAAATGACCTCCGATGACGAGATCCATATTTCTTATTCATATTTAACTTAGTGCATTTCAGCGAGGAACATTATACACTGAATCTCAGCCTGTGCCAGAGCAGCTCGCTGATTCGCTCAGAGCGATCACGTGATGTTCCATCCTCACCGCCAGACTCGCTCACGTCCCTCCCTCCCCATCTCCTCCTCTCCTCTCTCCTCCCTCCCCTCCCGTCCCCTTCCCTCTCCCACCCCGTCCACCCTCCCCTCCCTCCCCCCAACCCCCTCCCCTCCCGTCCCCTTCCCCCCTCCATCCCCTTCCCCCATCCCCTCTCTCCCCTCCCTCCCCCCTCCCCTCCCGTCCCCTCCCCTTCCACCCTCCTTCCCCCTCCTTCCTCCCCTCCCTTTCCCCCCTCCGCCTCCTTCCCCTCCTCCTCCCCTTCCCCCCCCTCCCCCTCCCACTCCCTCCCTTCCCTCCTCCTCCCCACCCCCTCTCCTCCCCAACCGCCTCTCCTCCCATCCCCTCCCCTTCCACCCCTCCACATCCCCTCCCCTCCTCCCCCACCCGGAAACGCCGGGTACTTCTGCTAGTATATAATATTCTTACACAAATTCTAAACTTAATCTTTTGATTCCTTAACTTTTACAGAGATGAAGAACTTCATCCCATTTAACGAGCAAAGAGGCTCAGTGGACTTCAATGAATGCATTTTGGAACGAGAAGGGCACGCAGTAGAGAGCATACCGCCACCTGGTGAACAGTTTGTTTTGTATCCCACTGATAGGCCGGATCTGGATTTGGACCTGAACCAAAATCGACTCAGATTGTTTTTGTCACCTGACCAACTCATCCACCAAATATATTCATAACTCATCCATAACGTTTTAAATATCATGTTATATATCACTTTTCAGCCGATCTCTCAATGACGAAGAATAACTTATTAATTAAATAATTCTTGCAGCCGAATCCATATTCATATCTTCACCAAAATCGAAACGATTAGTCCTTTTCACACACACAATCTCTCCAGCAAGTTTCGTCCAAATCCGTCCACAACATTTTGAGGTATCCTGCTATATGTCATTTTGGCCCAATCACTCAATGGTGAAGAATCACTTAAAAAATTATACTAGCTGGATCCGGATCTTCACCAAAATCGAACGAAATCGTCCTCCTCACACACACACAACCTGTCCACCAATTTTCATCCAAGTCCATCCATAACTTTTTGAGATATCCTGCTATATGTTGGTTTTAGCCCCATGTCCTAATAGTGAAGAATCATTTGAAAAATTAAATAATCCTCATATTCGAATCCATATTCAGATCTTCACCAAAAATCGAATCGATTTGTCCTTGTCAGACACCCAACCGGTCCACCAAGTTTCGTCTAAATCTGTCCATAACTTTTTGAGATATCCTGCTATATATCATTTTGGCCCTTTGTAGTTGGTGAACACCCTGGTGTTGGTGTAGCGGTTAGGGTGCCGGCTTAGGATCCTAGGATCCTGGGTTCGTAATCCCAGTAGATCGCTGAATTAACGCCAGGGGGGCTGACTCAGCCTGTCATCCTTCCGAGGTCGGCAAATTGAGTACCAGTTCACTGGTAATTCCCTGGTTGTCGTTAAAGGCGGCAAAAAGGGTTGGCGTCAGGAAGGGCATCCGGCCGTAAAACATTGCTTCAAAAAGGGGACCGAAAAACAACAACAACCACGGTTCCCGAAAAAGGCCAACCCCCGCTTTGCGGGGAAAAATGGCCTCTAAAGGTGGGTTTTTTTTTTTTTAATATCATTTTGGCCCTATCTCCCAATGGTGAAGAATCACTTTAAAAATTATACTAGCTGGATCCGGATCCTCACCCAAATTGAATCGATTCTTCTTCGTTACACACACAACCTGTCCAACAAGTTTTGTCCAAATCCATCAATAACTTTTTGAGATATCCTGCTATATGTTATGTTGGTTTTAACCCCATCTCCCAATGGTGAAGAATCACTTAAATATTAAATAATTATCATATCCGAATACATACTCAGATCTTCACCAAAATCGAATCCTTTCGTCCTTGTCACATACGCTACATCTCTGCAAAATTTCCTCCGAATCTGTCCACAACTTTTTGAGATGTCCTGCTATATATCATTTTGGCTCTTTTAAATTAAATTAAATGCCTTTAAAATTAAAAGATTGGCCCTATCTCCCAATGGTGAAGAATCACTTTTAAAATTATACTAGCTGGATCCGGATCCTCACCCAAATTGAATAGCTTCTTCTTGGTTACACACACAACCTGTCCAACAAGTTTTGTCCAAATCCATCCATAACATTTTGAGATATCCTGCTACATGTTGGTTTTAGCCCCATCTCCCAATAGTGAAGAATCACTTAAATATTAAATAATTATCATATCCAAATACATACTCAGATCTTCACCAAAATCGAATCTATTTTTCCTTGTCAGATACCAAACCGGTCCACCATGTTTCGTCCAAATCCGTCCATAACTTTTTGAGATATCCTATGTATCGTTTTTGGCCCAATCTCCCAATGGTGAAGAATCTCTTTAACGATTCTAGTGCCGGATCCGAATCCGGATCTTCATCAAAATCTAATCATTTCGTCATTGTCACATACGCTACATCTCTGTCAACTTTCGTCCGAATCCGTCCACAGCTTTTTGAGATATCTTGTTCACAAACGGACAAATGGACAGACAATCGGACAGACAGGTGTGAAAACATAATCTCCATCCACCTTTGGTGTTGGAGGTAATTATATTGATTTTTCACTGTGACGTAAGGCTCTTGGGGAGAGTTTGTACATTGATCACATGCGAGACTAACACCAGCAGACATCAGTTAGGCTTGAATTACAAGGAGATTAGTAGACGATGGGCAAACATCTGATATGCTGCATTTGAACCATCAAGAGCCAGAGGATCAGATGGGAAATCGGAATCCCTTGCTCATATCATCAGCTGCCCAACAGATGATTTTTCCTGCTCCAAGGCACAATGTAATAAAACAGCAGAAAAGTCTCATTGCTATATTTCGGTAAAGGTAACGACAGAACAGGTAGCCGTGATCAAGCATGCATTGGTAAAGTGAAGGTTGGGGGATAAAACCCAAATTCAACAGCTTAAACTATCCAACCTCTGAGCCATTCTATCATGCAGCCCGGTGCGAAGATTATATCGACTGCAATATAAGACCCGTCGCATCGCTGACGGACATACCAATCTTTACTGCAATGGATAATCTATGGGGGAAGAAAAAAAAAGGATTCCTGCGAGATCCTGCTCTCCGTGCAGGGATAACCAACTTGGTGTTGGCATTTGCCGTTTTGACACGCGTGTCTATGTCCCCCCCCCCCCCCCAAAAATTACATTTTTTATTATTTATTTTAACATTTTTTACATTTTTTTTTTACATTTTTTTTTCTTGGATTACAAACATTTTTGGGTTACAAAAGAAAAATTACTTTTTTTTTTCTTGGATTACAAACACTCCTGGGAGTTACCCGAATCCACCATAGTTGGATTTATTGGAATCCGTTAATCCGTTCTCAAGTTATAACATGACAAACAGACAAACAAGAAGACGACATGCATAGCACGATACTTGCAAAATCCGCCCCCCCCCCCCACCCCACCAAAAGCTTTCCATTGATACAACAAATTGTCCATTTCATGAAGATTTAAATTTACAATCTTGATCAAAGCTCGGGTCAACAGGATGAAAAGTGACGATTTTTCAGATGAAAAGTGATGATTTTGGAAGGTTGACCTTGAGTTGACCTTTGGACCTCAAAAATAGTTAGTTTCCATATTTAGTGACTCAATGTGCAAATGCTGTTCAATTTTCAAGTCAATCAGATGAAAATTGAGGATATTAAAAATTTGGCCTATGTTGACCTTTTGGCCTATGTTGACCTCAAAAATAGATGGTGGTTGAATTCAGTGACCATATATATAAATCCTCTTAGAAGTTCAAGTCAATCAAAATTGGTGATTTTAGAAATTTGGCCTATGTTGACCTTTTGGCCTGTGTTTACCTAAAATATAATACGTGGTTGAATTCAGTGACCAGATATACAAGTCCTCTTCTAATTTCAAGTCAATTGGATGAAATTTGAGGATTTTAGAAATTTGGCTTATGTTGACCTTTTGGCCTATGTTGACCTTTTGGCCTATGTTGACCTCAAGTATACTTGATGGTTGAATTCAGTGACCAGATATGCAATTCCTCTTCAAATTTCAAGTCAATTGGATGAAAATTGAGGATTTTAGAAATGTGGCCCATGTTGACCTTTTTGCCTATGTTGACCTCAAATATACTTGGTGGTTGAATTCAGTGACCAGATATGCAAGTCCTCTTCAAATTTCAAGTCAATTGGATGAAAAATGAGGATTTTAGAAATTTGGCCTATGTTGACCTTTTGGCCTATGTTGACCTTTGGACCTATGTTGACCTAAAATATAATTTGTGGTTGAATTCAGTGACCAGATGTGCAAGTCCTCTTCAAATTTCAGGTCAATAGGATGAAAATTGAGGATTTTAGAAATTTGGCCTATGTTGACCTCAAAAATACTTGGTGGTTGAATTCAGTGACCAGATATGCAAGTCCTCTTCAGATTTCAGGTCAATAGGATGAAAATTGAGGATTTTAGAAATTTAGCAAAGTTGGTGACCTTTGGCCTATGTTGACCTTTTGACCTATCGACCCCAAAACAATAGGCTTCTTGCTTTTGACCAACTCTACCATTTGGTGAAGTTTCGTGAAGATCGGTTGAAAATTGTGACCTGTAGGCCGGTGACAAACAAACAGACAAACAGACAAACAGACAGCCAAACAAACGGACAGACAGAACCACAAACACAACCGACCAATATACTTGAAAAATCTTCGATTTTGCAAGTAACAAGTAGACGTCATGCAGAGCACGATACTTGCAAAATCCGCCCTCCCCCCAAAAGTTTTCCATTGATACAGCAAATTGTCAATTTCATGAAGATTAAAATTTACGATCTTGATCAAAGCTCGGGTCAACAGAATGAAAAGTGACGATTTTTCAGATGAAAAATGATGATTTTGGAAGTTTGACCTTGGGTTGACCTTTTGACCTCAAAAATAGTTGGTTTTCCTATTTAATGACACTGTGCAAATGCTGTTCAATTTCCAAGTCAATCGGATGAAAATTGACGGTTTTTCAGATGAAAATGGATGATTTTGGAAGTTTGAACTTCAGTTGACATTTGACCTTTTGACCTCAAAAAGTTGGTTTCCCAATTGATTGAGGCAATATGCAAATGATGTTCAATTTTCAAGTCAATCGGATGAAAATTGACGGTTTTTGAGATGAAAAGTTATGATTTTGGAAGTTTGACCTTGAGTTGACCTTTGACCTTTTGACCTCAAAAATAGTACGTTCCCCAATTTAGTGAATCGATATACAAATGCTATTCAATTTTCAAGTCAATCGGTTGAGAATGGCGATTTTAGAAATTTGACCTCCAGATGACCTTTGACCTTTGACCTCAAAATCAATAGGCTTCTCAATTGGGACGACCTATACAACTTCGTGAAGTTTCGTGACGATCGGCTTAGAACTGTGACATGTAGGCCGGTGACAAACAGACAAGCAGACAGACTGAACCACAAACGCAACTGACCAATATACTTGAAAAATCTTCGATTTTGCAAGTAACAAACAGACGGACAGACAGGGCGCCGAATCCTTTTATAATATACAAGGACCAGTCAATAAGTAACTTTAAAATGGCGATATAAATTCGAGAATATAATGTGTGTAGCTGTAGACGACATATGTTATATCTATGGGTAAGTCATGTTTTGCCTGTTTTAGATCTGGCAACATTGAGCGTATGGCGTCAGTAGTGCAGTTCCAACATGGCGGCTCCCTAAGAAGCATGCACCAGGGAGAAGCAACGTTCTGTCATCTTGGAAAATTCTTGGAAAATGAGGGTGTGAATCCCAGTGAAATCCATCGCAGAATGAAGATGCAATATGGTGACGCATGTTTATCGCTGCAGCAGGTGTACGACCGGGACAGGAAGTTTAAAAGTGGAGTGTCCAGTGCGGCAGACGCTGCTCGCTCGGGCCGGCCTCACACAGCCGACATACCAGGATTTGGTGCAGGAGTTGAGCGCATGCTAAGGGAAAACCGTCGCATTATGCTGCATGAAGTGGTCTCCGAATTGAACATTAGCCATGGTTCAGCACACCATATCATTCACAACGTGATGGGTTCCGCAAAGTGTCTGCAAGGTGGGTGCCTAGACAACTTAAACTCAAACTGAAAGAATGGCGAGTGGACGCATGTGAAGAACTTCTGCGACGTTACGAAACAGAAGGTGACGATTTCTTACAGCGCGTAGTGACTGGGGATGAAAGCCGAGTCCACTACTTTCAGCCAGAAACGAAGAGGGCAAGCAAAGAGTGGCGCTATTCAACTTCACCGAAGCCCAAAAAATTCCGCACTCAGCCGTCCGCTGGAAAAGTGATGCTGACGCTCTTCTGGGATAGCCGAGGCCCACTTGTAGAGCATTACCTGCCCAGAGGGACCACAGTCACCAGTGCATCATACTGCGACCTCCTTAAAAATCATCTGCACCAGCAATCAGATCAAAACGTCGTGGACTACTCACTACCGGTGTTTTGCTGCAGCATGACAATGCTCGGCCCCATACTTATACTAGTTGTATAACAACTAGGGCATGCCCGTACTATATATATATATCTAAAATTATATCCCCCCCCCTCTATTTACATGAAATGGTTTGGTTCATGAAATGTTTTGGTCCATTCGCAACGCCAAAGCGAACGGCGAACGCTTTACATGAAATGGTTTGGTGCATGAAATGTTTTGGACCATTCGCAACGCCAAAGCGAACGGCGAACGGCTTGCGAGTACAGTGACAATCCCCCCCCCCCCCCCTATTTACATGAAATGGTTTTTATTAGTTTTAAAACATAGTTTAACGCCAACATAGCGCCAACATAGTTTGCAAACGTGAAATAAATGAATACGCTCTCAAATGTGCCATCCGAGGCAGAGTGTGTCCGCCACGTTCGGCACACGCGATAGCTCGCTGCTCTCTGATTGGTTGAATCGTTTTTTGGACATAGCTCGGTAAGTAATTGTCCGATTAATATGAAACCTTGAAAAGGCACATCCTCGGGTCCCCAGCAATATACCTGGCAAGTTTAAAGTATATCGGACCCGTGGTTGTCGAGAAACAGCGGTCACAGACAAACAAACGTACAAACAAACACACAGAGATTACTGGAATTATAGATAGATGACAGCCCACATGCAGGTTCTTCAGCTCAACCTTTTAATGGCATTTCCTTTTCCACTCCTCACCACGGCTCGTACACGTCACTAACGGTCAATTCTCATCCTTTCCGGTTCATCATGCATTCATTAATATTGATGTAACTCTCAATACCACATATTCCTTTTTTCATGAAGATAACAACTAATAATGAAAACAAACAAAGAACATAGTAAGCATGTAATTTATGGTAAATATAATGAAAACTGAATCACCATACCTCATATCCCATTATTCCTTTTTTCGAGAAGATAACAACTGGTAATGAAAAACAAAAAACATAGTAAGCATGTAATTGAAGGTAAACATGTCACATGACAAAGTCCTTGGTCCATTCAGTGGCTCGACGATGTCTGGTCCCATGACGAAAACCTGAGGTAACAAGCATTCTGAGTATTGCGCTGCAATACATGTCCCCTACCAAAGTTCAAAGTGCCATAACTTTGTCGAAAATGATCGAATATGCAAATTTCTGCACGGTTGATGCTGGTTTTCAAACTTGATCTGAGGTATGCTGAGACACATGTGTGTCACGCCTCGCCTCGTTGTTAAGCCCGCAAGGTCGCTCCGTGGAGCGGCCTGCACATATTGCACTGTGTGAATTATATAATTACCAACTCACGGTCTGAGGTACTAGCGATTCAAGAGATATCCATTTTTAAAATATTTTCGTTTAATTAACAATATCTGCCAAACCACGTGCCCTATCGCAAATTCCAAAAGGACATTTTAGTAGACTGACATGCTGGACAGATCTGTGAAGTTTCCCCTCGATTGGATCAAAAATGAGGGAGGCGCTCGGTTTTAAAGGTTCATGCTTAAAAACGTCATAACTCTGAAACCATGTGACGCATGACGTCATGCTCGCTGACTTTTTTGTTCGTCATGGGTATGCGATTCTGCCTGCAAAGTTTGGCCTCGATCTGTTCAGTCGTTGCAGAGAAAAAGGGGTTTTCGTGTTTTCACGAAAAACAATATGGCGGCCGAACCACGTGACCCGTGACGTCATAATTACCATTAAAATATTCTAGAGACCGAGTCCTCCCAAAGGTGAAAATTTGATCTCAATCAGTCCTATTATTGCAGAGAAATTGGTTTTTAAAGGAAATTAAAACTTAAAATGGCACTGAGTTAAGGATCATCAGAATTATTAGAATTACCAAAGTTCAAAGTGCCATAACTTTGTCAAAAAGGATCGAAACGTCGTGAAGTTCGAACTTGATCTGTAACTTATCATGAGGAAACCATGTGCCAAGTTTGAAATCATTAGCATTAAGAGTTTAGAAAAAAAAAGTCCGGAAAACTGTTCTTTGCGTGACGGACTGACGGACTGACAGACTGACGGACTGACGGACTGACGGACGGAGGGACGGCGTGCAAACCTATAGTCCCCTCCGGTGTACACCGGTAGGGGACTAATAACTTGTGGAGGCATTTGTTCGACATGGTTATGCGCACTATAATCCTCAAAACCTGTCATACTTTCAGAAGCAGGTCTGAATTGGGGTCTGAATTGCAGGTGCGAGATGAATTGCATTCCACACTTTCCCATCAGAGAGTCTGTAGGTAGTAGGACCTCTCTGTTCAATGTTCTTGGGGGGTTGAGTAAACTTGGTTTGTTCTTTCTTGTGAAGTCCAGGTTTCTGAACTCGCACCAAAGAACCACATTAAAAGGTGGAAGGTTTTGCTCCCCAGCGCTTGTCTGTGTATCTTTTAGACTTCTCTTGATTCTGTTGAACGCAGCGTCTCACATCCTTGAGTCTTGCATCAGGTACGCTTATTCGACGGTCCCCAAGGTGCAACTTGGTGTGCAGTGTAGGTCCATGTAGAAGTTCAGCAAGAGTCTGTTGCATGTCTGGTAACTCGATACCTTTACAAGAAGTCGGGTACGAATGATTTCCAAGGCTTCCCTTCGAGATTTTCAGTGTGTTAACAGTCCTTAAGCACTCTGTTGAGGCGTTCTATCTCCCCATTGGCTTGTGGGTAATCTATCTATAATTCCAGTAATCTTTGTGTGTGTGTGTGTCTGTCTGTCTGTCTGTATGTATGTATGTATGTATGCGACCGCTGTTTCTCGACAACTACCGGTCCGATATACTTGAAACTTGCCAGGTATATTGCTGGGGACCCGAGGATGTGCCTTTTCAAGGTTTGAAATTAATCGGACAAGTGGTTCCCAAGGTATGGTCACCGTACTCGCAAGCCGTTCGCTTTGGCTTTGCGAATGGACCAAACCATTTCATGTAAATAGAGGGGGGGGGGGGGGGTGGTTCTGTGGTCGTTGCGAATGGACCAAACCATTTCATGTAAATAGAGGGGGGGGGGGTTCTGTGGTCGTTACTGCCACGTGGTTTCAAAGTTTTTTTTTGTTGTTGTTTGCACGCATGTTTTTTTGCACGCACGTACGGGCAAGCACGTACGGGCGTGCCCGTACGTGCGGGCACGCCCTAGTAGATATAACTACGGCAGTGCTTGATGTTTCTTTCCTGCAGGAATGTTTCAAACTCAGTTGAAACAAACTGAGATCCATTGTCAGAGATAAGTTCCTGCGGGTTTCCTTTACGACTGAATACTGTAGTCAGGAACTTGACAACTGTAGCAGATGTTACTTGAGACGTAAAGGCTACTTCCGGCCATTTGCTGAAGTAGTCATGGTAATGGCCTAGCGACAGTCCATTTGGCCATTATCAAGTGGTCCCACAATATCGATTTCAAGCTTTTCCCATGCAGCATGAGGGAGAGGAACTGGTTGCAAAGGTGGAACCCGAGTGACGGCTGTTTTATCATCTACTTTGCAGGTAATACACGACTTAATGGCAACTTCTACTTGGGAGTCCATCCCTGGCCACTAGTAGAGGTTACGCAGCCTTTGTTTAGTTCCTACAATTCCTTGATGCGTATCATGGGCAAACTGGATTAACCTGGGTTGAAGTTAGGGTTGTTAGTTGTTAGTTAGTTCACAAAAAAAAAAAAAAAAAAAAAAAGTCGTTTTTTGAGTTTTTTGTCAAGATTTACGCGAGGTTCATCATTTTATGTTTCTGGGTTGGGTAATCGAACTCTGACCTTATTTTTGACAATTAGAGGAAATATTTACATGTCTATTTCCTAATTTTCAGGCATATGCAGTTCATCAGTCTAATTACAAAGGTACGGATTTTGATGTTTTATGAACTGTATGCCATATCCTTGTGTTTAATTTTTGTGCGATCATGATCCAGGTTCATGTATACATGATTGTATACATGTCATAAATATGACGTCATAGGTCATGTGACCTGGCGGCCATATTGGATTTTATGAAAACCTTAAAAATGGATCCCTGCCTTCATTTTTCGATCGATTCATTTTGAACTTTGACCACTTATAGTACGCCATGTGATTGGATGCATATCCTAATTATGACGTCATAGGTCAGGTGACATGGCGGGATGGACCGGTATGGTCCCCGGATCATACCGCCCTTGGCGCCCGTCAAAAATCGAAAGAGTATGGCATGGGCAACATCTGCGCCAAATTTGATGCTTTTGGAAGAATTTGAACCAAAATATCCCTAAGGGCCCTGACTATGCATCATCTAAGATTCTAAGCTGACTGGTTTCCCTCTAACTTAGTGCATCCCCAGTCATCCCTTACACTATTGCACATACCACGTCGTTAACAACCATTCTAACCTACCTACGTCCCCTACTACCTGTACCCTGTGTTACGTGGTCCCCTCGGTGAATACCTGGTCTCGGTGACCCCCGGACCGTGAGAGGAACTTCGCCAGAAAGCTGTATTATATATGCGCTTTCGCCACGCAATCCATATGAATTTCACCCAAGAGACAACTGACGTTCAAGGATATATTTCAATGGTAATGATACCATACAATTTCAATGACACCACCACGGAGATTTTCCCCGAGCAATCAACCATACACAACCATCAACAATTCCCAATTCACAAGCACTTCCCTATGAGTAAGATGGCCATCTTATATAGGTGTGTCCCGGTGAGTACTCACAACCCCCTTTTGGTCTCGGTCCCGCACAATGTCTCTGGGCCCCTCCTGACCAAGATGATGGTCGGCGTCGCCGCACTCGGGCGGTTGAACGAACCCCGGGTGGACGTGTTTCCACCGGGCAGGTATCGTACCAGGCACCCCGGTTACAGCCCCTCGTGGCCACGCGAAGCGGGTACGGGAAAGCAAGCCAAAAGCCCCACGCCGCTTGCCAGGCGTGTTAGGCCCCAACGGGCGACCCGTACGCGTCTTTTTAGACGGTGTCACGAATGGCGCCAAACGCTGGGTCGGTGCACGGCCACACGACAGTTTGACGTCCACCGGGCAGGTATCCGTCCCGGTAACTCCTCTCGCCAGACAGGCTCGGGAACGCCGCTTTTCCACACGGCTCAATCAATCCCACCTTTCGTCGGTGCGGGGCGAGGAAGAAGAATACTCGTCCTTTTTTCCTCGTGTCTTTTTCTCTTCCGTTTCCGGTCACTTCCGTTTCCGGCCACTTGTTCAGAAGGGCTCCTGACCCTCCAATCACAACAACCCTTAATATACTACACACGGATAAGCAAAGACCTGAATGGTAATCCACATACATTCACATAAATATGTAACACTCCCCCCCTTCAAGAAAGAAAGTTTGAACCCAGCGAAAACTTTCTTTGCCGGCCAATTTGGAGAAACAAACCAGATAACTCAACCCCCCCCCCCCCCCCCCCACATTATCAATTCCCCCCGGGCACAGTTATCACTTAAAAATAAAGCAACCAAAATTTCACCACAACCCCTCCAGATTACTCACTCTGGACTAAGCACCAGCAACGACATTGTCCTGGCCAAATCAAACTCCATCTCATGACCCTCTGACTTTGACCATCAGTTTCTTGTGAATGAAGGTTAAGGGGTTGATCAAAGATCCAAAGTTAAGCCACTCGATAGCACTTTTTCCGGGAGGCCAAGCCGAGTATTCACTACATGGATGCCTTTAGGAACGTGGAGTTCACGGTTAGTCCATGCAGGAAATTCTCTACATGGGCGCCTTGAGGAACGTGGAGTTCACGGTTAGTCCGTGCATGAAAGTTCACTACATGGACGCCTTTAGGAACGACGTTCACGGTTAATCCGTGTAGGAATCTTGGCTCGGCGGCTCCGCCGCATTCAGTGCTTCAACTTCTCAGAACTTCCCTAATAATTAGGGTGGGCCCACTTGTCCCTGTAGTCCCATGAATAGCGGTCTCCTTCTCGGCCACTACTTTGCCAATCCTTCCTTCGGGAGCGGCCGTAACTCAGGGAGCCTCCATAATAATATTGATTGCGGCCACCACCAAAACTACCGCCCAGTTGTCCTCTCCTGTAGACCTCTCGACGCCTACGAAATGCCTTCCCTACTGTTATGGTCCGACCCTCCAAATCCTTGCCATTCCAATTCTTCTCTGCCTCTCTGGCGTCTTTTGTGCTGGCAAACGTGACAAAGCCGAACCCTCTTGACTGTTGCATTTCCCAGTCTCTTACCAACCGCACTTCCACCAGCGGCCCATATCTGTTGAAGACAGAGGTCAGAACTTCTTCCTCTGTTTTGAAGTTCAGTCCCCCTACAAATAACTTGGCCCTTTTGTCGCCATCCCGAGCTGGTGTGGTGTTATTTTCCCTGCTGGGCTCTTTACCAACCCTCAGGTTACCATAAACTTGACCCCCGGCCAAATCATTCCCGATAACCACAGATACACCCTCTACAGGAAGCGTGGCTTGTAAACCGACGGTGACCGGTCCTGACACCAAATCGGACTCCAAATGGATGACATGAAGGGGAGCAATAACACCGCCCCCGATCCCCTGTAAACGAACACTATCCCCCGTTGCGGTCTCCTCGGACCATGGCAAAATGCCTTCAAGCATTAAAGATTGATGTGCCCCTGTGTCTCTCAATATCCTAACCGGTTTCCGGTTAGTCGAGGCTCCATCCCGTGACACAAACCCCTCTGAAATAAATGGTTGGTAACCCTTTTGATGGCGATTTCTCACAATGGCCATTGCGTTTGGAGTCGTAGTAGTCGGACTCCGCTCTGGGTCTTCGCTTTTCATGCGGTAACAACTGGACATCAAGTGTCCAGGTTTCTTGCAAAAAGCGCAAGTAGGCCTGGAGGAAAAACTCGTGGTCTGCCTCAGGCCCCCCGAACTATAAGTTTGTCTTGGGCCCGCATCCCTCTGATTTCGAACAGGTGGGGTATCATAGTTGTCCCCATAATCATCTCGAGGCTGCCGCCATGTATGGTCGTTCTCCGCACCTGCTGTTCCCCACCTCCCCTGCGGAGATCTAGGCGAGGAGTTAGGTTCGTGGACCCCTATTCGGTGGGTTAAGGCATAATAATCTGCCATGGTGGCTGCGTCCCACAACTTTGGTACTTTCTTTTCCTGCAGGTACACTTTGATGTCCTCGTGGACACACTGCTGGAATTCCTCCACCAGGATCAAGTCCCGCAATGTCTCGAAGTCTTTCCCGACTCCTTTTGACTCACACCACCGATCAAACATGTTTTCTTTCACTCTGGCAAACTCCACATGGGTCTCACTCTCCCTCTTCCTGGCATTCCTGAATTTCTGCCTGTAAGCTTCCGGAACCAACTCATACGCTTTGAGGATGTGCGTCTTCAGTACCTCATAATCTGCACATTGGTCCATTGGTAGCGCCGAATAAATTTCCTGAGCTTTCCCCACCAGCACACTTTGCACGAGTATGGTCCAGGCCTCCTCCGGCCAGTTTAATTGTCGAGCCACTTTCTCAAAGTGTGGAAAAAATTTCGCGACTTCTTTTTCACTGAACGGTGGAACCAGCCTCACATGTCTGCCCACATCCCAGGTTTTCTGGTTAGGTGTCGACCCCGTCAGCAAGGGTGGTGCCTCTCCCCGTTCTCTCATTAACTCCAGCTCCTTGAATTTGATTTCTTGCTGAAGCTCCATGTCACGTTCCTTTAATTCCCTTTCCGCTTTTCTCTCCTCTGCTTCGAGGTCCCTTGCAGCTCTCCTCTCCTCCGCTTTTCTCCCTTCTAACCTTTCCTGGAGTTCTCTTTCCACTCTCCTTTCCTCTGCTTGTTTCTCTTCTCTCCTCGCTTCTGCTTTCCTTTCCTCTTCTTTTAACCTTTCCTGGAGTTCTCGTTCCACTCTCCTTTCCTCTGCTTGTTTCTCTTCTCTCCTCTCTTCTGCTTTCCTTTCTTCTTCTGCTCTTTCCTTTTCTGCTTTCCTTTCTTCTTCTGCTCTTTCCTTTTCTGCTTTCCTTTCTTCTTCTGCTAACCTTTCCTGGAGTTCTCGTTCCACTCTCCTTTCCTCTGCTTGTTTCTCTTCTCTCCTCTCTTCTGCTTTCCTTTCTTCTTCTGCTCTTTCCTTTTCTGCTTTCCTTTCTTCTTCTGCTCTTTCCTTTTCTGCTTTCCTTTCTTCTTCTTTGATCCGTTCCTGGCTCCGTAATTGCAACTCCAGCTTCCGGAGCTCAACGTCTTCTGGCTCTTCGGGTAGCCACTGCCAGGCTAACTCGTCCCATGTTCCTAATCCCACCATAGATCCTATCACCGTGGCCTGCAACTCTGCCTTCCTCAAATTAGTTCGGACCTCCAAGTTAAAATGTTTGGCCAATTTCAAGAGGTCCGACTTTAGCAACGCTCGGAACTGTGCCTCACTCGGGGTTACCCCAAAGTTCTGTGCCACAAACGCCATGGTGCCTATCGTTAACACCTGTTAACCTTCACCCAAGACTTTACCCCAATTTCTCAAAAATATTTTCCAATTAATAATTAATTAATTAATTTTAATTAATAAAAAAATTATTATTTTATTATTTTATACAATTTTAAATCCCGGACGTAGACCCAATTGCGAAACCGCAAATCGTAATTTGGACGAGCCCCCAATTCTGTTACGTGGTCCCCTCGGTGAATACCTGGTCTCGGTGACCCCCGGACCGTGAGAGGAACTTCGCCAGAAAGCTGTATTATATATGCGCTTTCGCCACGCAATCCATATGAATTTCACCCAAGAGACAACTGACGTTCAAGGATATATTTCAATGGTAATGATACCATACAATTTCAATGACACCACCACGGAGATTTTCCCCGAGCAATCAACCATACACAACCATCAACAATTCCCAATTCACAAGCACTTCCCTATGAGTAAGATGGCCATCTTATATAGGTGTGTCCCGGTGAGTACTCACAACCCCCTTTTGGTCTCGGTCCCGCACAATGTCTCTGGGCCCCTCCTGACCAAGATGGTGGTCGGCGTCGCCGCACTCGGGCGGTTGAACGAACCCCGGGTGGACGTGTTTCCACCGGGCAGGTATCGTACCAGGCACCCCGGTTACAGCCCCTCGTGGCCACGCGAAGCGGGTACGGGAAAGCAAGCCAAAAGCCCCACGCCGCTTGCCAGGCGTGTTAGGCCCCAACGGGCGACTCGTACGCGTCTTTTTAGATGGTGTCACGAACGGCGCCAAACGCTGGGTCGGTGCACGGCCACACGACAGTTTGACGTCCACCGGGCAGGTATCCGTCCCGGTAACTCCTCTCGCCAGACAGGCTCGGGAACGCCGCTTTTCCACACGGCTCAATCAATCCCACCTTTCGTCGGTGCGGGGCGAGGAAGAAGAATACTCGTCCTTTTTTCCTCGTGTCTTTTTCTCTTCCGTTTCCGGTCACTTCCGTTTCCGGCCACTTGTTCAGAAGGGCTCCTGACCCTCCAATCACAACAACCCTTAATATACTACACACGGATAAGCAAAGACCTGAATGGTAATCCACATACATTCACATAAATATGTAACACCTGTCACTACTTAAATCTAAAGTTACCTATGTCATTTATAAGTCCCTAACAATTATCCAAACCCTCCCTGGCTTGGTTTGCACAGCCAAAACCCCATAACTAATGCTCATGTGCCCGGTGTGGTGTGAGGGATGGTGGTTTTACCCTCCCTCTACATCGGGCATCTCTCACTATCAATTTTGCCCATCCACTTTTTTGCCAATCATTTTTACCCATCAAATTTACCCATCCAATTTGCCAATCAAATTCACTATCCCTACCCTCGTCCATTAAACTCCGAGCCTCGGTGCGGGAAATTACATTTTCAAAGCGCGGCTTCGCCAAGCCGAGCAATGAATGCGGGTGGTTTGTCTACTGCGGTTGGGTCCGTCCGGCACTCGATGCAGGGGAGGAGGTTTACTCGGGCCGAGATTCCAAGGTCCACCTCGGCGCGGAGCCTTTCGGTCTCAATCTTGGCCCAATCTTGGCCCAATCTTGCCCGGCCGGAACGCCACAACCACAAGGGGGCGCCGTTCCGACCCTTCCTACCTTCCCTCGAACCGGGCCGGTCGCCTTGCCTCGCAAAGCTCGGACTCAATCGTGCAGGGTGGGGCCCGGCGCGGATCGCGCACGGTGGTTCTTTTGAAACCGCCATGATTACGACCCTCGCCGGTTCCCGCAGTACCCAAAGCCTGGCACGGACCGAGGGCTCGCGTCGACTATCTGTCAGCCTGAACGCTGTCCCGTTTAACGTCGATGCTCCACGTACATGCTCACACCCACACGTGACTCTTCCCATACTCACACATCCAGGTGTCTTCATACACTCCGTTATTGCAATTTATCTTACACACCACCCAGGTACACTCATTCTGCTCACAGACTTCGTTACACACCTGACCACCGCACACCTTGGCGCACACTCGTCGTTCGCACACGTCATCAACACACCTCCTCGCGTCCACTCCTCGGTCACATCCTCTGTGACAACCATGGGTGTGCACTCTTTTGCACACCCAATCACGCGCTTCACCACCAACTCAGGTGTGCATTCCCGCACATGCTCAACCATTCCAGGTGTGCATTCTTTCTCACTTGCCACAACCAACTCGCACTCCGTGTCACTCTCACCACCACTCTGTCGTGCATTCTCGCTCACTCTCAACAGCACCCTCACTCCTCGGCGCACACTTTTTCCTCACACACACCTCCGTTCCACACCTTCTTGCACACCTTCTCCCGGCACATACTCCGTACCACTCATGGGGGTGCATTCTTGCACACACCCAATCACCACCGCACACCCTTTCTCACCAATACCCCTCGCACTCCCCATAGCCGGACATCCTTGCACACATCCTCTTTCCACGCACTCTGCGCCAGTCACACACCTCACCAGCGGCCTCTCACAAACACCCGGGTCTAGACCAACACCCAAGCTCGCTGAATCTCCCCTCACACCAGATACATTTCTGAGCATATCGCCACTCACCTCGGCGCCTCTTCTCCTTCGCTCCTCCTCCGCCACCTGCAAACTCTTTATTTGGTCAGTAAGCACATCATCACGCTGTGAGCACAGACCTTGCACCAATTCCATCACCTCCTCCTTTATCTCTTTCTTAGTCTCCCTCTGTCTCTTTTTAATTTCACTTACCTGGTGTTGGGCTAGCGGCTAGGGTGCCGGCGTAGGATCCTAGGATCCTGGGTTCGAATCCCGGTCAATCGCTGAATTAACACCAGGGGGGTTGACTCAGCCTGTCATCCTTCCGAGGTCGGCTAATTGAGTACCAGTTCACTGTTAGTTCCCTGTTTGTCGTTAAAGGCGGCAAAAAGGGTTGGCGTCAGGAAGGGCATCCGGCCGTAAAACATTGCTTCAAAAAGGGGACCGAAAAACAACAACAACCATGGTTCCCGAAAAAGGCCAACCCCCGCTTTGCGGGGAAAAATGGCCTCTAAAGGTGGTTTTTTTTTTGGTTTTTTTTACCCCCCTCTTCCACTTCCTCTAGCTTCTGCTTCACCTCCTTTATTTCCCGGTGCGCCCCTTCAATTTCTTCCTCTAAGGCCACCTTGGTCGTTTCTATGTGCATCCTGACTTCCCGTTCTTTCATCTCCATTTCCTCTACCACCTCCTCTAACCTCTTCGTCAGTCCCTCATGTACCATCTGACATTCCTTCTTCGTCGCTATTAATCCCTTTTTTTCCTCTCTTTCTGCGTCGCTTTCAACCCCCCTATTATCGCCGTGTTCTTTTCTACCTGCTCCCCTAACTCCTTTTGTCCCACTGTCAGCTGCTCTACTCCTCGCGTCAGGTCTTCTATGCCCCCCTGTAACCTAGCTGTGCTGTTCCTCACCTCTTTCTCCATGCGCTCCTTACCCCGCCTTACCTCGTCGCGTACTCCCGCAACCTCTTCGCTCACTCCACGCCTTATATCCTCCCCCCATGCCTTATATCCTCCCCCATCTCTCCTATTTCCTTGGTGGATGCCGCCCTCATCTGTTCCTGCTCCCCCTTGTGGGTGTCCAATTTGGTTTCTAGCCCGATTTTTACCTCCTCCATCTGATTCCCCATCTGTTTAATTTCCCGGGCGGATTGCTCCCCTATTTCCCTCAATTTGCCTTCCATCTTGTCTTCTAGCCCCGATAACCCATTCTCCACCCCTTCCATCTGGTTCTCCTGGGCGGCCATTCTATTTTCCAGCCCCGTTAACCCCTCATTCATTTGGCTACTCACGTCCTCCAATTGGGCCCCTAATCCTCCCAATTTACCTTCTAGCCCCCCGATTTGGCTTCCCATGTCGTTTCTCAATTCCCCGATTTGGCTTCCCAATTGTTCACTGGTACCCCTTGCTTCGTCCCTCATTTCTCCCATATCCTTCCTCAATCCCCCAAGTTGGTTTCCCATTTCCATTTGGATGACTGCCTGCAGCTGCGCCATGAGGCCCTGCATGTCAAAGCCCGCTGGTAGAGCGGGCTCGGCTACCGTGGCCACGTGCGAGGCGCCGCCATCTTGTGCCTGCAACCCCCGCTACTGCACCCTCATTGCTCTCCTCCTCCCTGGGGTCCTGGATTGCCTCTACCTCCTCATTCTCCCGTACCGGCACCCGATCGCCTTGACTATCCATGGCACGATTTTAATGTAGGATATTAAATAAAATTTCGGCCGCTCAAAATTGTGACCAAATTTTTAGATGTTTTAAAATTTTGGTTCGGGCCTCAAATCCCACTCCCCGACACCAATTGTTACGGAACTCAGAGACGGCACTCCTCTTAGCAAGGGGGGGTTAATCCCCTTGGCCTGTTAAGCTGGCCATCTCTAGTCCTGGTACTTATAACGCTCCTCCGCAGGGAGAAATTGGTCAGGGTTATTGGTCAACGTGTTCTCCCGAATACCTTTACGAATCCCTCCGCAAAGCAGGGAGACAAGTACCGCTCGAACCACGGACAAGATGGTATTTGCCGAGCGGTTTAGCAAACCGCGATTCGAGCCGTTAGCAATCGACTAACCCGATTCTGAGCATTGGCCAAATCGTGCCAGAGGTACCAATGGGGAAAAGACTAAAGCGACCAGATGAGAGGAAGCCAAAGAACCAACAAGGGTAACGGAAGAACACAGGTTTATTTCTATACTAAAAGAGGAAACAAAAGAAAGGCATTTACAAGTAGGAAAAAGCAGATACACAGGGCAAACCTTAAAACAGTCTTAATTATCAACGCCCAGGACAAACACACAGACTTACACGAAAGGGGAATAGCAGGCAGGAATGACTGGAAGAGGGAGAAGGTCCAGGTGGGACAGCAGGGCTGGAAGGTTCGAGCAGAGGCACAGCATTGAGGTCCGCTCCAGGTCCACGCTGGAAGCGAACAGCCAGCGGCAGCTTCTGGTCTCGTATCTCACACGGTCGGACAATGCGAATGAAGCGTGGGGTTGTCGCCGTCAAACGGACCCACTCTCCTCCTTTCAATGCTCCGTATCCTCGTCAGGTACCTCACTCATCTGCCGGATCACGTCTTCTTCGTACCTTCTCACCCGACTCTCTTACTCCTCTGTCCAAGCAGTCCCGCGCAGCCGCTTTTATCGTTCGTGTCGGAATCAAGCCGCCGGCTGTGATGACACGCCTATCGGTTGGCTCACCGCGGCGCTGGTTGGTCGGCAAAGGGCTCACTGACTCCAGCTCTGCTGACGAGTCGACGTGCCACACCTTGATCTTGTGGCCCCGCCCCCTTCTTCCTCGGCTTGACCGCATGGCTTATGGTGGCGTGGTGCCAGTAAAACAGCCCAATGCAACGGCGGCGAACGCTGCTGGCAAACTAAGTACTGGGGCCTATCTTATTTGATTAATGCAACGCAGATTCAACTATTGGGAACAGATCCTTAACTGAAACACACAATAATGAAATAACTGCAGAGAGGTCCTATGGTTCGCTATGTGTTGTACATGGACTAACTAGGGTGCGATCTTTAACAAAGCCAATTGATGGGGATATTTACAGGGGCCTATTTATAAGGGAAACATTTACTAAAATTTACTAGTGAAGGTTCTAAAAACCGTAACAATATAATATATATATATATATACTAGCTTGGCTCGGCTCGCGCGTCGTTACTGAGGCACAGGCTTATTTTAGCTGAGTCTAATGACTGGACCTGAGTTGCTGTGTTGTCATGATTTACACCAACCATAATACAAACAATTATTTTGCACAAATGTATTTGTTGTGTTTGTGATATTACATTTTTATAGGCAATTTAGGTTGAAGATTTAGGTTGAATGTTTTTTTTTTTCAAGAAAGAACCCCTCAGCACATACATAGGGGAGGGGTAGGTGCAGACTGGAAGTTTGGGACGATTACACCTCACCACCACGTAATTCAAAACACCTGACCACCAAGTAATTCAAAGCACCTCACCACCAAGTAATTCAAAACACCTCACCACCAAGTAATTTATAACACCTCACCACCAAGTAATTTATAACACCTCACCACCACGTAATTCAAAACACCTGACCACCAAGTAATTCAAAGCACCTCACCACCAAGTAATTCAAAGCACCTCACCACCAAGTAATTCAAAACACCTCACCACCAAGTAATTTATAACACCTCACCACCAAGTAATTTATAACACCTCACAGCCATAAAACACGTAATAAAAACACCTCACCACCACGAAATTAAAAACATCTCACAGCCATAAAACACAAAATAAAAACACCTCACCACCACGAAATTAAAAACATCTCACAGCCATAAAACACAAAATAAAAACACCTCACCACCACGAAATTAAAAACACCTCACCAACACGAAATTGAAAACACCCTGCAGCCATAAAACACGTAATAAAAACACCTCACCACCACGAAATTAAAAACACCTCACCAACACGAAATTGAAAACACCCTGCAGCCATAAAACACGTAATAAAAACACCTCAGCACCAAGAAATTAAAAACACCTCACCACCACGAAATTAAAAACACCTCACAGCCATGAAACACGTAATAAAAACACCTCACCACCACGAAATTAAATACACCTCACAGCCATGAAACACGTAATAAAAACACCTCACCCCCACAAAATTAAAAACACCTCACAGCCATGAAACACGTAATAAAAACACCTCACCCCCACAAAATTAAAAACACCTCACAGCCACGAAATTAAAAACACCTCACAGCCACGAAATTAAAAACACCTCACCACCAAGTAATTCAAAACACCTCACCACCACGTAATTCAAAACACCTAATCGCCAACGAATTCAAAACACCTCACAGCCATAAAACACGAAATTAAAAACACCACAGCACCACGAAATTAAAAACACCTCACCACCACGAAATTAAAAACACCTCACAGCCATAAAACACGTAATAAAAACACCTCACCACCAAAAAATTAAAAACACCTCACAGCCACGAAATTAAAAACACCTCGCCACCACGAAATTAAAAACACCTCACAGCCATAAAACACGTAATAAAAACACCTCACCACCACAAAATTAAAAACACCTCACAGCCACGAAATTAAAAACACCTCACCACCACGAAATTAAAAACACCTCACAGCTTTAAAACACGTAATAAAAACACCTCACCACCACAAAATTAAAAACACCTCACCACCACGAAATTAAAAACACCTGAGCCATAAAACACGTAATAAAAACACCTCACCACCACGAAATTAACAACCACTACCACCACGAAATTAAAAACACCTCACCACCACGAAATTAAAAACACCTCACCACCACAAAATTAAAAACACCTCACAGCCACGAAATTAAAAACACCTCACCACCACGAAATTAAAAACACCTCACCTCCACGTAATTCAAAACACCTCATCACCAACGAATTCAAAACACCTCACCACCACATAATTAAAAACACCTCACCACCACGTAATTATAAATACGTCACCACCACGTAATTCAAAACACCTCACCACCACATAATTCAAAATACCTCACCACCACGTGATTCAAAACCACCACAACGTTATTAAAAACACTTCACAACCACGGAAACAAAAGGTTGAGGGAGTCGTTAAGTGACAACACAGACCCTGCCCAGATGTGTAGATATCTATCTATAATTCCAGTAATCTCTGTGTGTATGTGTGTGTGTCTGTGTGTGTGTGTGTGTGTGTTTGTCTGTGACCGCTGTTTCTCGACAACCACGGGTCCGATATACTTGAAACTTGCCAGGTATATTGCTGGGGACCCGAGGATGTGCCTTTTCAAGGTTTGAAATTAATCGGACAAGTGGTTCCCAAGGTATGGTCACCGTACTCGCAAGCCGTTCGCTTTGGCTTTGCGAATGGACCAAACCATTTCATGTAAATAGATGGGGGGGGGGGGGTTCTACCGTACTCGCAAGCCGTTCGCTTTGGCTTTGCGAATGGACCAAACCATTTCATGTAAATAGAGGGGGGGGGGGTTCTGTGGTCGTTACTGCCACGTGGTTTCAAAGTTTTTTTTTGTTGTTGTTGTTTGCACGCATGTTTTTTTGCACCCACGTACGGGCACGCCCTAGTATAGATAAATGACTGTACCCGAGTTGCCGTTTTGTCATGGTTTAAACTAATCATAATTCAAACAATTATTTTGCACAAATGTATTTGTAATATACGTGATATCACATTTTATAAACAATTGAAGTTGAAAAAAAAAAAATTCCCGAAAATATTCCCCCCCAAAAAAAAAAATTTGAAAATTTTTCTAAAAAAAAAAATACCCATAGGACATACCGACGGGAGAGATATGTGCATACCAGAAGTTTGGTACGATTTCACAAAAGTTTGAGAAAGTACTTCAGTGACAAGACAAGGCAGGACAACACAACACAACACAACACAACACAACACAGGACAACACAACACAAGACAAGACAGGACAACACAACACAAGACAAGACAACACAAGACAAGACAAGACAACACAACACAAGGCAAGACAGGACAACACAACACAAGACAAGACAGGACAACACAACACAACACAAGACAACACAACACAACACAACACAGACACTGCACAGATATATATATATATATATATATATATATATATATATATATATATATATATATATATATATATATATATATATATATATATATATATATATATATATATATATATATATATATATCCACACACACAGACACACACACACACACATGTAGTTTTTCATCTTCCTAGTTATAAAAAATATATAAATCTAAATTTCAAACCCGATACATTTTACTCACTACTGTTCCTTAACCCTCCTACTTTTCCTGCTTAGCTGGACGAGGAGGTGGCAGCTGCTCATCTAAGTAAGCTGGGTGTGAAACTCACAAAGCTTACGGAGGACCAAGCTGCTTACCTTGGCATCCCAAGAAATGGACCTTTCAAAGCTGATCACTACCGTTACTGATCACCTCATCTTCAATGAGCATCGTGTTGCTCTTCTCCTTGGATCACAAAATGATACATTTGGAGTTCTGGGAGAGGAACGGTACTTAAATGTTGCTGCGTGTTTTCAAAGTAACTAATTACTTTAAACGTTTTAAGTTATAAAACTTGTGACCCCTTTCAACTTTGTGTTGGCCTTTTGCCGGTCGCTGTTACAGGACTTGGTCATTTTGTTCTGTTTAACCCTCTATCTTGTTTTCAACCACTGTAATGTGAATCTTTCCTGAACAATTTCCAACAATTTATTTTAATTTGTCCCTTGGAGTAGTGTGACAAGGCCAATGTCTGAAAAGGAACAGATTGAGGCCAAATTAAAGTGCTGAGTTGATAAATATTTCTCTTGTACATACTGTCTTTTGGTAAGACAAAAGCATTTACCCTCTTGTTCTTTACTGAAATGTTCAAAATCCCAATGGTGCATTATTCAGTCAATCTTGGACATGAAGTTTCTTCCTCTTATTTTTTTTGTTTCGCTCCTATTGTGTTACATTGTTCTTGCGAGTCGTCATTCTCAGCTTTGGCAGGTTCTCAATTTATGGTGAAATGTTGTCGTTTACAACTGCTTGCAGGTTTGTTTGTTTTTTTTTCTTATTGGGTGTTGAAGTTTTGCCATGTGTACAGTTGTCCTGTTCAAATACCTCGACAGCCTCCTCCTTTTGAAAGGCACCATGGTATCTTTAATGTACGCATGCAAATACCTTTAATGTACGCATGCAAATACCAGCATCGATGATGATTCACCGACTTGCCTGTGCCATAACCACCTTTAGAGGCCATTTTTCCCCGCAAGCGGGGGCTGGCCTTTTTCGGGGACCGTGGTTGTTGTTGTTTTTTTTGATCCCCTTTTTGAAGCAATGTTTTACGGCCGGATGCCCTTCCTGCCGCCAACCCTTTTTGTCGCCTTTTTACGACAAACAGGGAATTACCAGTGAACTGGTACTCAATTTGCCGACCTCGGAAGGATGACAGGCTGAGTCAACCCCCCTGGCGTTAATTCAGCGATCGACCGGGATTCGAACCCAGGATCCTAGGATCCCAAGCCTGCACCCTAACCGCTAAGCCAACACCAGGCTAAATTGGCACCATACCAGGATGTTTTTTGAAAAAAGCACAATTGCGCTTTTTAATTACATCATCCTCTTCCGTTCTCGATTTTTATATTTAGTGTACCGCAGTTAATTTTTTTTTTTTTTTGGTGTGGGTATGCATAATTACAACCAACTTGGACAATATCAGGAAATAATTTTCAGAAGTTGGTAGTTATTGCTTTACAAACAGGTTTTTCATAACTCTGTTCTCATTATCATTACTGTTACAACTACCCCGCTACACATCACGCACCCTCGACCCTCTTTTCCATGAGTTGGCTCTTATCTATTTGTATTGAAGAGCCAATGATGAAATGAAGTTATGATTTCAGAATAAGTTGTTATTCCTGAGGTCGGATGGGCTTTGATTGAAACTAACCGTAGATTGATAAAAATGTTTGGTTTAAATTCCTGCGGCTCATTTGTGATTTTTCCGTTGTAAATGATTTGATACTGGTGGAACCGATTGGTGTTTTGAATAAAGTTGCATAATGCTTTTGTTGGCGGAGGCATAATTAACCCCAACCTTAAATATAAAAAAAACACACAAAAAAAAAAAAAAAAGTCAGCTGAACAACACGTTTAATCAACATCTGTTTTAAAAATCAAAGAATGGGGAACACAACAGTAAGAGTAGTGCTGTGTATGTATTTCAGAAAAAGTAGCCAATTGTCAGTCTAGTTTGCCCTTTTACTGGATGGCAGTGGCCCACTTGAATACGAGTTGTCTTCTTTAACAACCAAAATCATTATATAGTAACAGGGAAATGACACATTTACCTTAATAAAGCACAGTGATTGTACTTTAATATAACATCATCTATCTTTTTCTTATACACTTTGACTTCTTTATTCATGTTTTCAATTTGCTTCTGCCGGGCTTGCATCATTTCCTTTTGTTCAGAAATCTTTTTCTTCTGATCTGCATACACCCACAATATACCTTGTCAGTAAACCTTCAATACTAGGAATTAACCAATAAATGCTTTAATTACTATTTACATACGATCATTCAATATACAGCATCTCAAGATACCAAACATTTTTGGTAATTGTGTTGTAAAATTATTTATGGTGTCTGAGTAAATGTTTCTGCCATTTTGGATGGTAAAGCATAATTTGAATCATTAGCATTTTCATAAAAACGTTATGATCTCAGTTCCAACCGTGGGTCTTTGAACACCCCTGATTGTAAACAAACTTTATTATAACAATCTGTAACACACACACACACACACACACACACACACACACACACACACACACACACACACACACACACACACACACACACACACTCAAATGTAATACTATATCAATATCTACGAACAGCATGTTATCATACTGTCAAGTCCGCGGCCGATGAAAACCAGCCTTGGACGTATAGCCGGTCGGTCTTTACCCTGAGGCGATCAAGCCGAAAAATTGCCGGTATTTTTTGGCGTGCGCGGGACGGGACCAAAATGCTTACCTGCGCGAAGGAAATCCACATGGGTTTATCCTCGGACCCAACACCATGCAAACAAGACACAACAAAGAAAATGCACAGTAAGGAATTTAATGAAATAAATCAAAGAACCAAAAATGAACGGTGCGGTAAAAATCTGGCCACTCTGCCATAAAGCCCAGATCGGTGGAGTGTGGCAGTGATGGTTGTCCTTCTGGAAGTTTCTCCCATCTCCCCACAGGATCTCTGGAGCTCAGCCAGAGTGACCATCGGGTTCTTGGTCACCTCTCTTACCAAGGCCCTTCTCCCCCGATTGCTCAGTTTGGCTGGGCGGCCAGCTCTAGGAAGAGTCCTGGTTGTTCCAAACTTCTTCCATTGAAGAATTATGGAGGCCACTGTGCTCTTGGGAACCTTCAATGCAGCAGAAATTTTTTTGTAGGCTTCCCCAGATCTGTGCCTCGACACAATCCTGTCTCTGAGATCTGCAGGCAGTTCCTTCAACCTCATGGCTTGGTTTTTGCTCTGATATGCATTGTCAGCTGTGAGACCTTATATAGACAGGTTTGTGCCTTGCCAAATCATGTCCAATCAATTGAATTTACCACAGGTGGACTCCAATCAAGGTGTAGAAACATCTCAAAGATGATCAAGAGAAATGGGAGGCATCTGAGCGAAATTTCTAGTGTCATAGCAAAGGGTATGAATACTTATGTAAATGTGATGTTTCAGTTTTTTCTTTTTAATAAATTTGCAAAACTTTCTAAAATCCTGTTTTCTCTTTGTCATTATGGGGTATTGAGTGTAGGTTGATGAGGGAAAAAATGAATTTAAACGATTTCAGCATAAGGCTGCAATATAACAAAACGTGAAAAAAGTGAAGGGGTCTGAATACTTTCTGAATGCACTGTACATCGAGACAGGCTTCCTACTTTCCTTCCTATTGTGTAATGTGTATACTAATACTACACAATCCTATCTGTACTTGGGTATTTCATCGCCTACCCCCACAAACGTAACAATATAATTATTGAACCCGTGAAGGCATAAAATCAATGGTATTCTGTATGACAACCTAATACATTTTTGCCAAATGTGGAGTAGATTTTGCTGCAGCTCTTTCATATTACTTAGCAGAGATCGCCTTTTCCACAGTTCGCGATCCATAATTTCACAGACATCTTTCATGATGTTCATGTCAGGACTCTATGGTGCCCAGGGAAGAAGCTGTAGCCCATGCAATCTCTTCCAGGGATATGGCACCATCTTCTGACAACAAATCGGAAAAAGACTTGGTGGTATAATGTTCAGTGTCCACTCTGAGTTGCGAAAGTTGGCGGTGCAATTCCGACCCTGGCCTTGTCATGCCAAAGACTATAAATGTTACGTGATGGTTCCTCGATTTATGCCAGTATTTAAGAGAAAGAGCATTGACAAATCCCAAAGGTTGGCATTCATTGGAAGCAGGAAATTTCTCCTTAGTTGCCCTGCTGAGTGTGGTGAGAAAGCAGTCATAAAGATGGCATCACTGCGACCCTACATGCTCCAGGAAGTGACATCACTTCCCCAAAGTTAACAGCTGTGTTCGGAGATGCAACAAAATCTACTCCACATTTGGTAAAATCTGGATAAATAATTGATTTGATAGACGCACAGAACATGAGATATTTAAACTTTTGTTCGCCCTGACATCAACTTCCTTTTTCCTGTGCAGAAATACCTTGCTCTGAACAAATTTAGAAAATTATTCTTATGGAGAGGCATACATTTCATAAATAATAATAATTTCATAAAACAGCATAAATTTCTCTAATTTCCCTCTTTGTGTTGTGTTTTTTTTTTATCTTTAAAATGTCAAGGTGTTGTTTGAATTCCCTTTATTAACTCAACTGGACTACCGTCCAGTTGAGTTCATCACATACTGAACCCTCCGGCGTCCGTCGTCGTCGTCGTTGTCTGTCGTCTGTCAACTTTTCGACGTTAACACTCCAGGGTCCACAAATATCAACCGATTCTGATCAAACTTGACATGCAGCATCCTTACCCCAAGGACCAGGTTGGTATTATATTTCAGCCCGACACGTTGAAAAATGGCGGACTTAGGCGACCATTTTGTTTTTGGTCATGAAAACGACGTTAACACTCTAGCGTCCACAAATATTAACAGATTTTGATCAAACTTAGAGTGTTTAACCCTTACCACACAAGGTAGGTTGCTATTGCATTCCAACCCGATCCGTCACAAAATGGCCGCCATAGGCCGCTATATTGTTTTCAGCTCGTATTACACAAGGTTGTTGGCTTTTCATTTAAGTCAAATCTAGTACAGACAACTGACCTACTTTGAAGTTGTCCAGTCAGTTCAGTCGAGTTCTGCTTCCCTGGAAGCTCTAGTTAATTGTTTATAACCTTATTTCTGTGCGATATCACTCTCAATTGTTATTGCTGAATGTCCGCTGGGATGGGAGAAGACTGACTCACAACCCCAAGCCAATATATCTTGGAGTCACCCTGGACTGCACCCTCAACTACAAAGATCATGTCTTCAAGACAAAGGGAATGTCAGAGCCAGAAACAACATCTTGAGGAAATTGACTAACTCTAAATGGACAGCAGACCCAGGGTACATACAAAGCTGTCCGATCGAGATCAACATGATGATGATGATGACGACGACGACGACGACGACATACAAAGCACAGCACTTGCCTTGTGCTGTTCGTCAGCGAAATATAGAGTATTTTTCGTGTTTGGGGCTGTTCCTCACATGCCAAGAACATGGATCCAGTCATCAACACGACCTGCAGAGTTTTTTCTGGTTGCCTTATACCAACGCGAGTGGACAACCTCCATTTGCTTTGTGGTACACATTGCTTCATGTTGTTCATCACCTGGATGGTAACCCCCACAGCTGCAGCAGAGATGCTTGGTCAACACACACATGCAAGCTGTCACTTTACCATGAAGAATTCCTGCCAAAAGGAGCTAGTGAGACATGGCCAACCTGGCTTTGTCCCAATCGCCTCAGGACCGGAGTTGGATGCTGCAGAGCCAATATGCAGAAGTGGGGATATCATCCAAATGTCCCTATCAATTGTGACCGTGGTGAGGCTCTACAAACAATGAAGCATCTTCTAGTTTGCCCTCTTACCTTTTTCAAAGATTTTCAAAGACAGTGTAGGTGTTAAGTGTGCTGGGTGCAAAAGGAATGTACAGAAGAGCAGCAATTGACACTTTGGATTGCGATAACTGAAACGAAATTCCCACTGCTCTCATCTGACATTGTAAGAAGATCCACTGTCTGATCAAACACAAGCTTCTCATCAGCTGAAGTGTAACATGATGTTCTTCACATGGTTATCGTCGGAGTGCACGGCCAGCAAGAGCACCATTGAGCTGCCGTTGTCACATTGAAAGACTATTAAAAGCGAGCTTCAAAATGATGGAACAACAGCATCAAATTGGCCAACCTGCTCTCAATCTCCTGCACGATCTGGTACATGAATGAACAGGCTGACATTTGGAATATTTGGGATTTGCACCTGGAATCTTAGCTTTATGAGCTTTGTGCTCAAATAAGAAAGAAAGCAAATAAACAATCCCTTTTTAAAAACAAAACAAAAATGGTTCTGCATTTTAACTGAAATGTGCTTCCTTTAAACAAGTTTGCCTGAGTTTGTCACAAGCAGAAGAGAAAACATCATCTATGCTTAAAGTATTCCGATGGGGTTATGATTTAAGTAAAGTGGAATCTCCCATGCATTACCTTCCTTCGCCACAACCCGACAATAATTATTATACCATTTGCAAAACGTTGTTCTCTGTCGACTTTCAAAATCACAATCACCTTTAATCTTTTGTAGCATGTTTTGCACGTCGGTGATGTCTGCAAGTTTCTCTACGAGATCACCAATCCTGCCATTGATTGAGGCAGAAACTTTAGCCTTGTCCGCATATTTTTCTTGCAAGTTGTCAAGGTTCAAAGAGACCGTTTGTAGGTTCTGCACAAAAGGGATCAACAAGTTACTTTTTCCTAAATGACTGTAAAACAAAACTCAGATCTCTTCCAAGAAACGAGGTTTTATTGAACTATATCTCTACTCATCCTACAACACAAAATAATGTAGATCATTATCACTGAAAAGAAAGCAATTCAAACATACATCTCCTTCTAGCTTCCTGCAAGCAAGCAAATACATACCTGTTAAATTCCCAATAGTCTCGACACTGGGTTACAGAATGCCACCAGGCCGCGCACCGAATGGACCCAACTTATATAAGCTCCCCCAAGGTCGTCCCTTCACTCAGCTCGAGACTTCACGTCATATTTCATCACAATGACTGATAAAAGCGTTGGCGGAAAGAGCTGTAATGTTTAGGCCCCATTCATTGTAAGATAATTCTTCTTCTTTAACAGCCACTATTATCCCACCTTGTGGAGTCGGCCTGGGGAATCTTAGCCCAAGTCTTCACAAACCGGCTGGCCAAGCCTGACATTCGACTAGTTAGGGCAGGAATTTGGCCATGGCTTGCCTACTCTTTGTGAAGGACAACATGGGATATTTTAACGTCCACCACCAAATGGTGGCAGACGGGACTCCCAGTTTAACGTCCATCCGAGGGATGGCACACACATTGATGAATCACCTTGCCTGTGAAACACCAAACTGACAGTTTATAGCTGGGTCGGGATTCCAACCCAGGCTAGACAGCTAATAGGTGAGTGTGCATATGTACAGTTCATTCAGAAAGTATTCAGACCCCTTCACTTTTTTCACATTTTGTTATGCTGTAGCCTTATGCTGAAATTGTTTAAATTCATTTTTTCCCTCATCAATCTACACTCACCACCCCATAATGACCAAGAGAAAACAGGATTTTAGAAAGTTTAGCAAATTTATTTAAAAGAAAAAACTGAAATATCACATTGACATAAGTATTCATACCCTTTTCTCTGACACTTGAAATTTAGCTCAGGTGCCTCCCATTTCTCTTGATCATCTTTGAGATGTTTCTGCACCTTGATTGGAGTCCACCTGTGGTAAATTCAATTGATTGGACATGATTTGGCAAGGCACACACCTGTCTATATAAGGTCTCACAGCTGACCATGCATATCAGAGCAAAAATCAAGCCATGAGGCTGAAGGAACTGCCTGCAGAGCTCAGAGACAGGATCGTGTCGAGGCACAGATCTGGGGAAGCCTACAAAAAAAATTCTGCTGCATTGAAAGTTCCCAAGAGCGCAGTGGCCTCCATAATTCTTAAATGGAAGAAGTTTGGAACAACCAGGACTCTTCCTAGAGCTGGCCGCCCGGCCAAACTGAGCAATCGGGTGAGAAGGGCCTTGGTAATAGAGCTGACCAAGAACCCGATGGTCACTCTGACTGAGCTCCAGAGATCCTCTGTGGAGATGGGAGAAACTTCCAGAAGGACAACCATCACTGCAACACTCCACCAATCGGGGCTTTATGGCAGAGTGGCCAGACGGAAGACTCTCCTCAGTGAAAGACACATGAAATCCCACAGAATCTTGTTTCTCACAGTCTGAGAGTCCTTCAGGTGCTTTATTGCAAACTCCAAGCGGGCTTTCATGTGTTTTTGCTGGCCGGGCAGCCAGCTCTAGGAAGAGTCCTAGTTGTTCCAAACTTCTTCCATTTAAGAATTATGGAGGCCACTATGCTCTTGGGAACCTTCAATGCAGCAGAATTTTTTTTGTAGGCTTCCCCAGATCTGTGCCTCGACACAATCCTGTCTCTGAGCTCTGCAGGCATTTCCTTCGACCTCATGGCTTGGTTTTTACTCTGATATGCATTGTCAGCTGTGAGACCTTATATAGACAGGTGTGTGCCTTTCCAAATCATGTCCAATCAACTGAGTTTACCACAGGTGGACTCCAATCAAGGTGTAGAAACATCTCAAAGATGATCAATAGAAATGGGAGGCACCTGAGCTAAATTTCAAGTGTCATATCAAAGGGTCTGAATACTTATGTCAATGTGATATTTCAGTTTTTTCTTTTTAATAAATTTGCAAAACTTTTTAAAATCCTGTTTTCTCTTTGTCATTATGGGGTATTGAGTGTAGATTGATGAGGGAAAAAATGAATTTAAACGATTTCAGCATAAGGCTGCAACATAACAAAATGTGAAAAAGTGAAGGGGTCTGAATACTTTCTGAATGCACTGTACATACCTCCCGGCCATCTTGTCAGCCCACAAGAGAATATAATTTAATTTTCCATTAACCAAGATTTTTATTCTCATTAGTTTGGTTAAAAAAAACAGCATCGACCTCAACCAGTATAATTTGATTCATCAATTCAAGACTCAACCAATAACTGTACTTGCCTTTTTGGCACTGTAGACCTGTATTCATTGGTCGGATCAGGGATAGGGATCGAATACGATCAAAGCACAAATGCACACAATTCAGAAATTATCTAATTTCATTTTTTTAAATTCATATGCAGTCTGTGGCTACTTAGCTGCATCATTTTCTGGGGGGCACAGCTGAACTGCTGATGCAACGCTCCTGTTACCAGTAAGCTGGTACACATTTTGCCAACCTTCGAAGGATGACAGGCCGAGTCAACCCACTTGGTGTTAATTCAATGGAATGGCCAGGGCTTGAACTCAAGACCCGAGGATTTTAAGTCCACACCAGGCTTATAATTTCATCACTATAAATAATTTTATTTGGTGATTATTAAACATTAAGGAGTTTTATTACATCCGCGAGACTACATAATTGAAATCACCCGTTAAATTATATTTTTACAATTGTTTCCTTAAATCATAGCAATCCTAAAATTTATTAAACATACTCATGCACTTTATTTTATTTTTTTAAATATAATTTCATAATTATATAATTTCATTTTAATTGATTATTATTGATTTTATTATTATTAATTTTTTTTTTTAATATTTTTTTTTTTTTTTTTTTTAATTTTATTATTTTACTATTTTATTTATTAAATTATCATTTTTAATTAGAAATTTATCTCATATAAAATTACATAAAAATTAATAAAATTAAATTATTATTATTGACTTAATTTATGGATTGCACAGGGTGGCCTGAAAGTCGCTTTACCCCTGCTAAATTTCTTGCACCTCCTTCCCTCCCTTCCTTCCCATCTGCCCTCCCCTGCCATGGTATGCGGCAACATTAACTTACTGACACGAGTCAGTAGGGAATTATACGGCATGGCAGACACAAGTTGTTAGGGGTTTGAAGAGTGGTTGGTTGCTCATGTTTAGGTGGATGAAAGGACACACGCAGGCCAGAAATTGCTCAGGTGTGGACAGAAGTTTGCGGAACGCTTTGGAAAACCTTCTCCACCAAAGCAGACATTGTTCATGTGGGGAAAATGGGCTTTTGAAACAGGAAATGTGAAGAACAAGAAGTGCATTGGAAGACTGGTAACAAGAGGAAACGCGTGCGCTGCTGACCGGTCACCGGTGCATCAGTGCAGTCATCATCATCATCAGTCATCATCAGTGCATCAGTTGACCGGTCACCAAGAAAGCCAAAAAGAGAGCCAGTGAACTTGGTGGACCACTATACAAAGTCGTGTGAAAATAGATCTTCAGTTGAAACCCTGGTATCCATAATCATTTGTGAATAAACTCAGTGATGCCAACACGGATTGGCACTGTGCATCATGAGATGTCTTGCTTGACACCTTCCCGACTGCCCTGTCTCGAGGAAAATGTTGTTTTCGGATGAATGTGCCATATATCGAAGCTCATGGACATGAAATGTGGTGTCCTCGTTTAAGGAAAATCCACATTTCACATGGGAATTTCAATTAGTACAAGATGGACACACACATTTCACAAACTTCGTAGAAGATGTGGAGCATCTTCCTCCATGCATGATATGGGCAGGAATGACCAACACATTTATTTGGTCCCTATTCTTGTGTAAGAAACATTCTGGTGCCACGACTTTACTGGTGGGAATAGCTGGAAGTATCTGGTGTCAACAAGACGGTGCTCCCACGCATTTTGCATTGCATTTTTTGGACTCAATGAAAAGTTCCCTCAACGATGAATTGGACGTGGATCACCAATATCACCAACTCCTCTACTGTGGCCACCACAGAGTCCAAAGCCAACGACTCCAAACAACTCTTTGTAGGGCTTCATCAAAGCGAAAGTTTCGACAATCCGGTATAAGAGGATTGAAGAATTGCACACTGCAGTCGTGGCCTTTTTCGCACATGTGACTCCACAAATGATACACAAGATGTCTAAGAGGGCTTGTGGCGCAAGGAGAACAATGGAAAGTATACAGATACAATGACTGGTTAACTATTGTAAGTATTGCACAACTTACAATAAGTAAACTTACAATAAGGGGTAAAGCAACTTTCAGGCCAATCATAATTTAAATCAATAATTTTCTCCCATAACAAAGGGTGCAATAATTGCATAACAAAGGTAACACAACGTGTAGCTTCATGGGAGTAATTGCTATGAAGAGAAGATGAAGTAAGCAGAGAAAGCATGCGAGAAAGAAGAGATGGGAAGACACTGGATAAGATTTCTCTAAAGAGGATTGTAAATTAAGTCAGTTTAGGATGGTTGAAATGTTTTGCAAACCCATTGGCTACAAAAGTATAAACAGTCATGGTATCTCTGTACCAGAACCCTCTCACTTGGCAAGTAAACCTTCATTAAAATAGAACGTCACTCTTCGACGTCGTGATGTTGACCGACATGCCTCCGCCCACATCATTACATCATTATACATGCTTGAACTAAGTTTGATTTAAATCCCTTCAGCTGTTCTCAAGTATCACATTTTTAGCTGACATGACCCTTGACATCTAAATCGAATCAGTTCATCCTTGCATCATAATATATACACTACCGGTCAAAAGTTTTAGAACACCTCAATTTTTCCAGTTTTTATTGAAATTTACGCAGTTTAATGTCCAGTGAATAACCTGAAATGGTATAAAGGTAAGCATTAAACTGCTCGAGGTAAAAAAAAAGTTTAGGATAGCAAAAACGGGAAAATAATGTAAATTTCATAGTTATATCGTAAAAAAAAAGGCCTTCTTCAGGGAACAAATAATGGGTTAACAACTTACAGCTGTTCTGCAGCAATGTAAGTAAATTAAACCTTGAAAGTTGATGCAAACAATTCCTACAGGTGTCCCAACCTCTGCTGATTACTTGATTACAAACCCCCTGTCTGTATAACATCAGTATTGGAACAGACAATTATTACACCCTCTGAAGCATTATTTGGACAATATTGCACTGCAGGAAGTAGTATATTGGAAACTGGAGGAAACTCTGACAGGAAGATGTCTGGCAGACCCAAAGCCACAACAGAATCAGAAGACAAGTTATGAAAGTCAACAGCTTGCGTGATGGGTGGCTCACAGGACAACAGCTTCAAGCACAGCTTAACACTGGTCGAAGTAAGCAAGTCTCAGTTTAAACTGTGAAGAGAAGACTTCGAGCTGCAGGTTTGACAGGTCGAGTGGCAGTAAGAAAGTCATTGCTAAGATGGCAAAATAAGAAAAAGAGGCTTGCCTGGGCCATGAAGCACCGCCAGTGCACTACTGAAGACTGGAAGAAGGTCATATGGACCGATGAATCAAAATTTGAAATCTTTGGTTCATCACGCAGGGTTTTTGTACGCCGCCGAGTCTGCGAAAGGATGGTTCCTCAGTGTGTGACACCAACTGTCAAACATGGAGGAAGAAGCGTGATGGTCTGGGGCTCTTTTGCTGGATCCAGAGTCGGCGACTTGCACAGGGTGACTGGCACTCTGAACCAAAAGGGTTACCACAGCATTTTGCAGCACCATGCAATACCCTCTGGTATACGCCTAGTTGGTCAGGATTCATCCTACAGCAAGATAATGACCCGAAACACACCTCCGGGCTATGTCAAAGCTACCTTCCAGGAAAAGAACAAGACGGTAGGCTTCAAATCATGGAATGGCCAGCACAGTCTCCACACTTAATCCCAATCGAGCTCGTTTGGGATGAACTGGACAGAAGGGTGAAAGCAAAGCAACCTACAAGTGCAACACATTTGTGGGAACCTCTGCAACAGTGTTGGGAAGAACTTCCCGAACAATATTTGATTTCCATTGTAGAAAGAATGCCACGAGTGTGTTCGGCGGTTATATCTGCAAAAGGTGGCGACTTTGCGGAGTCAAAAATTTAAATTAAATTTTGTTAAATAAACTGATTCTATGATTTCTTTTTTATCTCCAATTGTTTATTTGTTCTAGGCTTAATTTCAGATTACATTGAGACATTAAACTGCGTAAATTTCCATAAAACTGGAAAAATTGAGGTGTTCTAAAACTTTTGACCAGTAGTGTACTTATACCAAGTTTGGTCAAAAATCCCATCACTGGTTCACAAGTTAACGCAGTAACAGATTTTTACCTAATGGGACCTCTAACCTCTTGACCCCATTATCTAACCTCTTGGCCCTATTATCTAACCTCTTTGCCCTATTATCTAACCTCTTGACCCTATTATCTAACCTCTTGACCCTATTATCTAACCTCTTGGCCCTATTATCTAACCTCTTGACCCTATTATCTAACCTCTTGACCCTATTATCTAACCTCTTGACCCTATTATCTAACCTCTAGGCCCTATTATCTAACCTCTTGACCCTATTATCTAACCTCTTGGCCCTATTATCTAACCTCTTGGCCCTATTATCTAACCTCTTGACCCTATTATCTAACCTCTTGACCCTATTATATAATCCGTTTATCTTTACATTATTATACATCCTTGTACGAAGTTTGTCTTCGTTTTCCCTTCAGCCGTTCTTAATTTAACACAGCAACAAAATCATATTACAAACTCTGACCTTTGATCTCTTGATGCCTTAATCTAATCAGTTCATCATTGCATCATAATACATACTGGTACCAAATTGGGTCAAATTCCCATTACTGGTTCACAAGGTAGTTCGGTAACAGAATTTTTACTTAACGGGATCTCTTGATCCCATAATCTAATGAGTTCATCTTTGCATCATTATACATACTTATAGCAAGTTTGACTTAGATCCCTTCAACCGTTCTTATGTTATCATGGTAAAGAAAACCTACCACGGGTGGATGGTAGCCGGACGGACAACCCAAAAACGGAAATAACTTGCTTTATTTACAATACTACAGCCCTTTTTGCTTTATAATTGTGTTATAAATGATACATCACCTGATCTACTTGTTGAGCATCTTTTGAGGAGTTATTAACATCCTCCTTGATCTCCTCCACCATATCAGTGATGATGTTGGTCTTCATTTGTAACTGTTTAACTGCTGCTCCCAGGCGAGCCAAACGGTAACCAGTTTCACTCATATTCAAATCAACTGCTCTCATCTGCAACTTCGCCTGTGGTTGTGCGAAATATAACAGCATCTCAACGATGAAAAACAAAAAACATTTACCACTATTCAAGTCAATATTTGGACTTCCACCACTGTTGCACATTCAGCCTTCGGTACTCGTATAATTGGGATTTAAACCGCACTCAAGGAAAGTAGTAAACAACTAAAACGTCACTCAGTAGAGAGCAGATACCTCCGCCAGACTCAACAGTTTACGTTTTTTATCCCACGGACCTGAATCAAAATCGAATCGCCTTGTTCACCAAACCAACTCATCCGAGTTTTATCATAATTCGTCAACAACTTTTTAAAATATCATACAACATATTGTTTTTGTTCCCATTTCTCAATGGTAAATAATCAATTTTAAAATTATTCCAATAAATCAATTTAAAAAATTTAAATTATTAATTATTTTAAAATTAAAATTTTAAAATTTTCTCTGCTCGCCTTCACTATTCCATTTCTCTTTTCTCCCACCTCTGGAACAAACTCCCTCACTCTCTTCAATCCCACTACTCACTCCAGGTCTTTAAAACAGCTGTTCACCACCATCTCTTATCTTCCCCCATCCAAAACCTTAATCTTTTCTACCCCTGCTAATTCACCCAGATATCCACTTTTTTGAAATACCAACTTCCATCCTGGAAGTCCTAGCCGTGTCCATGTGTTTTTTTTTAACCTCTCCCACCCCAAACACCCTTCCCACGCCTCCTCCCCCCCAAGCCCTCTCCCTCCCACAGATCTCCCGATGTCCATGCTCTCAAATGTTGTACTTGTGTGCTTCCCCCTCTCTCCCCATCTTGTCTCCTGCTCCCTTTATTGTGTCGTATGTGTTCGTTTGTTCTTTTGTCATTAATGTTAGATCTAACACTCGTCCCGGTGTGTACACCGGTTTAGAATAAGTACACAGTATCCCTGAGTGTCGTAAGAGGCGACTAAAAGGGTTGGCGTCAGGAAGGGCATCCGGCCATAAAAACATTGCCTCAAAAAGGGAACCATGAAAATTACAACTACATATGGGCAGGGTACAGCCCGATGTACCCCTTGGGGACCCCACTCCCTCTCGTCAAAACTCAAGGTGGGGAACCCGATCGAAGCAAGGGTGGAAATCACTCCCTTTATGACGACGAAACGTCTGATGCCCGACGTAGAGATCGGTTTCTGAGGTTTGGGACATGGAATGTAGGGAAAATAAAAGGGAGATCAGGAGAAGTGGTGGAAGTATTGTTCAGAAGAAGAGTGGACATATGTTGTGTGCAGGAGACGAGATGGAAGGGAAGTGGTGTGAGAATGGTGAAGGGTAGGCAGGGACAGAAATACAAGTTTGTGTGGCAAGGGTGCCTGGAGGGCGTGAATGGTGATGGTGTCCTGTTTTCTGAGGAGTTTGTGGACAGTGTGGTGAGTGTGACTAGAATGAGTGAAAGGTTGATGATGGTGAAAATGATGATTGGCAAGATCTTGGTGAACGTCATCTCGGGATATGCTCCGCAGGTTGGTCGGAGCGATGAAGAGAAGGTCACGTTCTGGTGTGCGATAGAGAAGCTGATGGAAAACGTGAAAGATGAGGAAGTTGTTGTGGTAGGAGGAGACCGAAATGGACATGTGCGAAGGAGTATAGACGGTTTTGAGGGAGTTCATGGGGGTTACGGATATGGTGTGAGGAATGGAGAAGGTGACAGGGTTTTGGAGTTTGCTGATGGAGCTGGTTTGTTCATTTGTAATACTCAGTTCCAGAGGGAGGATAGTGACCTTGTTACATACACGTCAGGTGGGTCGACGACAACCGTTGACTACCAGATGGTGCGTAGGCGAGATAGGGGGCACCTCTGGGACACAAATGTGATCCCGGGGGAGGAGGCTGTTTCACAGCACCACTTGGTTGTTTGCGACATAAGGGTGAAAGGTGCGAGGAGAGCTCGGCGGGTGTAGTACCAACCGAGAATGAAGGTGTCGAGGTTGAAAGAGGTGACAGTGAGGGAGGCATTAAAAATAGGGGCTGTGTAGGGTGGAGGATGATGTGATTGAGCTTGAAAGTGGTTGGATGTCAATGAAACATAGTCGGTTGGGGGCCGTTGGTGGGGTGTGTGGATGGACGGGAGGACCACCGAGGCTCTCAGAAACATGGTGGTGGGATGATGGGGTTGGAAGGAGGATTGAGGAGAAGAGGAAGAAGTTCAAGGAGTGGCAGAAGGCGAAGGGTACGGGGGCAGAAAAGGCAGAGCATGAAAGTTATAAGGCAGCCAAGAAGGCTGCAAAGAAAGAGGTAGCAAAGGTGCAGGAGGCATGTTGGAACATGTTTGGAGAACGCTTGGATTCGGAAGAGGGTCTGAAAGCGGTATTCAGGATTGCAAAGCAGATAGCAAAAGAGAGGTGTGATGTGATGGGGGTGAGTTGCTTGAAGGATGAAGTGGGACAAATCGTTGTGGACCCAGATGGAATTAAAGGAAGATGGAAGACATATATGGAAATGCTGTTGAATGCGGAGGGTGGGTGTGGCGGCAACGTCGGGAGTCACCCAGTTTTGGGACCGGCGGAGAGGATGGCTGGGAGGGAGGTGATGAAGGCAGTCAAGAGTAAAAAAAGCGGGAGGGCCAACGGGAGTTGTGGGAAATATGTTGAAGGCAGCGGGAAGTTGGGGTGTGAATAGAATGACAGAGATCTGTAATCTGGTGGTGAAAGAAGGCGGCATTCCAGTGGATTGGGAACTGAGTACCCTCGTCCCTCTATACAAGGGGAAAGGTGACCCTCTGGACTGTGGCTCGTATCGAGCGATAAAGTTATTGGAGCATGGAATGAAGGTATTGGAGGGGATATGGGGAGGAGGTTGAGGATCGACGAGGTGCGGTTGTATTTGTGCCGGGGGGAGGAACGACAGACGCGCTTTTTATTGTGGGGCAGTTGCGGGAGGGGTGCATGGAGAGGAGGAAGAGGTTGTTTCTCTGGTTTGTTGATCTGGAGAAAGCATTCGATAGGGTTCCTCGCGAAGTAGTGACATGGGCATTGAGGAAGTTAGAAGTGGAGGAATGGTTGATCAGAGTAGTGATGGCAATGTACGAAAGAGCGCACACAGCTGTAAGGACGAAGGACGGGAACAGTGGTTAGTTTGAGGTGAAGGTGGGAGTGCATCAGGGGTCGGTCCTAAGTCCACTACTATTTGTAGCTGTGATGGAGATGCTGGCTCGGAATGTAAACGAGGGTTTACCATGGGAGTTGTTGTATGCAGATGATCTGGTTTTGATTGCAGGGAGTGTGGATGGACTGGGGGAGAGGATGGACAGGTGGGGGGAGTGTATGGAGATAAAAGGTCTGAAGGTGAATATCAGAGAAACGAAGGTGATGGTGGGTGGTGGAGCGTGTGGTGGGGTGGAAGGAACTTTATTTTTTTTTGTGTACTGAATCGAGGCTCGTGAAAGAGCTAACATTTATTTCACAAACAAATCAACCAGACCAAACAAGATATATAAAAAGAGGGAGCGGAAGACAAGATGGGGAGCAAAGGGGAAGCACACAAACATAACATTTGAGAGCAGGGAGATGTGTGGGAGGGAGAGGGCTTGGGGGGAGGAGGCGTGGGAAGGGGGGGGGGGGGTGGGAGAAGTATAAAACACAAGGACACCAAGGACTTCCAGGACAGAAGTTGGTAAGTGGATTTGGGGTGAAATTAGCGGGGGTAGAAAAGATCAAGGTTTTGGATGGGGGAAGATAAGAGATGGTGGTGAACAGCTGTTTTAAAGACCTGGAGGGTGGAGTGGGATTGAAGAGAGTGAGGGAGTTTGTTCCAGAGGTGGGAGAAAAGAGGAATGAAGGAGTGAAGGTGAGCAGAGAGTCTTGATTTTGGCAGTTTAACCATAAGAGGGTTGCAGGCAGATCTTGTGCGACCTGTAGGAATATTTGGGGGACAGAGCCCAGAGAGAGCTGGGGGGGGGGGCAAGGCCAGAGAGGAGTCGGTAGAAGACGGAAAGACCACCAACCTGCCTGCGGTGAGTGAGTGAAAGGCCCTTGGAGTTAGCTTCATCGCGGGAGATTCCAATGATTCTGAACGCTTTGGTTTCAACAGCGTGAAGACGAGCTAGGTGTGAGGCAGGAGCACCAGCCCAGAGGGGAGAGCAGTATTCCATTGAGCTGCAGATGAAAGCCTTGTATGTGGTGAGGAGCTCAGGTGTGCCAAGGAAGGACTTCGCACGACGGAGGATGCCCAGTCGGCGACTGGCTTTGGAGGCCAGATTTTAAATGTGGTTTTCCCAGGAAAGATCATGGCAGATAGTGAGACCCAAAAGCTTGAGTGACAGAACTTCGTGGAGATGATTATTCAGAAAGTGGATGGGAGGGTTGTCCAGTCGGTCTTTTCGGAGAGACATCGTAAGAGTGTGAGATTTGTCAGGATTGAAAGACATGTTCCACTTGTTTGCCCAGTCTGTGATTTTGTCCAGGTCTGCAGAGAGAGAGGAGGCTGCAGACTGCCGATCTGAGGGATGAGGAATGGAGCGACAGAGTGTAGAGTCATCAGCAAAGAGATAGAGAGGATTTTCAAGAGAGTCAGAGAGATCATTGATGAAGACCAGAAAAAGCACAGGGCCCAGAACACTGCCTTGGGGAACTCCAGCCTGAACAGGAAGAGGAGATGAGAGAAACCCATTCAGGGCCACACGTTGACTACGACTAGAGAGGAAGTCTGCCAGCCATGCGTGGAGCCAACTGGGAGGTAGCCGTGTGCTGTGTGCAGGAGGGGTGTCGGAGTGAACTCCATTCGGTGTGCGGTGTGCGCTGAGTGGGTTCATCAAGGGTGTGGTGGTCTCAGAGGGTCATTAACCAGTGTGGCAGCTACATTCAAGTGTAAGGTGTGCACAGAGGGAGCTGCAGATGGAGGAGGTATTGGGTTGGATCTTGGAGACGGCGTGAGGCTGGAAGGTGTGGAAACATTTTACTACCTCGGAGACATGCTGAATGGATAAGGTGGATCAGACTCGGCAACGGTTTCTGGAGTGAGATGTGCATGGAAGAAGTTTCGGAAACTGAGTGGCGTGCTGATGAGGAGGGGAGTGTCGTTGAAGCTTAAGGGAAAGGTGTATGCTGCATGTGTGAGAAGTGTTATGATTTATGGGAGCGAGACATGGGTAATGTACGTGGGGCAGCGGCGAGGGCTGGAAAATGTGGAAATGCGAATGGTTCGGTGGATGTGTGGATTATCTTTGAGAGAGAGGAAGACAAATTATGAATTGCAAAATATGGTGGGAGTAGGGCCTGTGATGGATGCTGTGGGGAGGGACAGGTTGAGATGGTTTGGTCTTGTGTTGAGGAAGGATGAAAGTGACTAGTTGAGAAGAGTGATGGAAATGAATGTAGAAGGAGGAAGGAGGTAGAGGACAGGAACGGCCGAGGGGAACTTGGCTGGGAGTGGTGGAGGAAGAAATGCGGGCAAGGGGGTTAACGGGGGGAGGTGCAGAAAATTGGGCAAAATGGAGAAGATTGTCATGGGGCCTGCAAAGCTAACCCCTGCTCAGCAGGGAAAATGGCCTTAAAATGCCTGTTGTTGTTGTAGTCAGGATACCAATATAAGGGCAACTACTCCGAAGTTTGTAAAATAAAGCAGCAATAAGCAGTTCTTAAAACACCTGCTCAAGTTCCTCTGAGCTCTTCTGAACCCGATCGTTGGCAACATCCATTTTCTGCTCTGTATCTTTCTGGATAATATCCACTTCGTTCAAAGTCCTCTTGGCTTTCTCCACCTCTGAATTGGTTTTTAAGGCTTGTTTTCTGCAAGACCAATCGACAAGTCACATAAAATTCCTTATGAAACGATTTTAAAGAATGCATACATTTTCAAGTCTGCATCACCGAATAATCTTGCAAATGGTTTGGTTCAATCGATGCGTGTGTGTTTTAGAAAACCTTGCTGCATTGAAACCGAGTAGGAATTACAACCACAACAAAACAAATAAAGTAGAAAACTTTACAAGTAGCTTTAATTACCTCCGCCACCAAAGTTTATGGATGGTCCACCACCAAAGTTCATAAATGGTCCGCCACCAAAGTTTATAAATGGTCTGCCACCAAAGTTTATGGATGGTCCGCCACCAAAGTTTATGGATGATCCGCCACCAAAGTTTATGGATGGTCCGCCACCAAAGTTTATGGATGATCCGCCACCAAAGTTTATGGATGGTCCGCCACCAAAGTTTATGGATGGTCCGCCACCAAAGTTTATGGATGATCCGCCACCAAAGTTTATGGATGGTCCGCCACCAAAGTTTATGGATGGCCCGCCACCAAAGTTTATGGATGGTCCGCCACCAAAGTTTATGGATGGTCCGCCACCAAAGTTTATGGATGGTCCGCCACCAAAGTTTATGGATGGTCCGCCACCAAAGTTTATGGATGGTCCGCCACAAAAGTTTATGGATGGTCCGCCACCAAAGTTTATGGATGGTCCGCCACCAAAGTTTATGGATGGTCCACCACCAAAGTTCATAAATGGTCCGCCACCAAAGTTTATAAATGGTCCGCCGCCAAAGTTTATGGATGGTCCACCACCAAAGTTTATGGATGATCCACCACCAAAGTTTCTAAATGGTCCACCACCAAAGTTTATGGATGGTCCACCACCAAAATTTATGGATGATCCGCCACCAAAGTTTATGGATGGTCCACCACCAAAGTTTATGGATGGCCCGCCATCAAAGTTTATGGATGGCCCGCCACCAAAGTTTATGGATGGTCCGCCACCAAAGTTTATGGATGGTCCGCCACTAAAGTTTATGGATGGTCCACCACCAAAGTTTATGGATGGTCTGCCACCGAAGTTTATGGATGGTCCGCCACCAAAGTTTATGGATGGTCCGCCACCAAAGTTTATGGATGGTCCGCCACCAAAGTTTATGGATGGTCCGCCACCAAAGTTTATGGATGGTCTGCCACCAAAGGATGGAGGTTATGTTTTCACCTCTGTCTATCTGTCCGTTTATCTGTCGGTCCATTTGTGAACAAGATATCTCAAAAAGTTGTGGACGGATATGGACGAAACTTAGTGGAGAGGTTGTGTGTGTGACAAAGACTAATCAATTTGATTTGGTGAAGATCTGAATATAGATTCGGATACGATAATTATTTAATTTTGAGGTGATTCTTCACCATTGAGTGATGCAGATAAAACTGATATATAGCACGATATCTCCAAACGTTATGGACGGATTTGGACGAAACTTGGTGGATTGGTTGTGTGTGTGACAAGGACGAATCGATTCGATTTTGGTGAAGATCTGAATATGAATTCGGATACAATAATTATTTAATTTTTGCGTTTTTCTTCACCATTGAGGGATCAGGCAAAACGCGTTATAATAAAAAAAATTATGGATGACTTATGACTAAATTTGGTGGATGAGTTGCTTAGGTGACAAGACCATGCCGATTAGATTTTGATTCAGGTCCAAATCCAGATCCGGCCTATCATTGGGAGACAAAACAAACTGTTCAGCCTGGCGGAGGTATGTGCTCTACCGAGTGCCGTTCTACTTTTGAATGCAAAAATAGTATGCGTATTTAGGTGGGTAGTTCGTGTGCAGCCACCCAGCTGGTTGCATCATTTTTCTGTGGGCGCATCTGCCGCTGATGCAATGCCTCTCCATAACCAGTTATGTGGTACTCATTTTGCCGACCTCGGAGTAGAAGGAGGTCCGCCACCAAAAGACAGGCCGAGTCAACCCCACCTGGTGTTAATTCAACGGAATTCGAATTCAGGACCTGAGGATCCTTGGCCCGCCGCCTTAACCATTAGGCCAACACCAGGTGATGCCTATTTAGGTGATGGCAAGTAACAAAGAGTAAAAGCAACAAAATGCTTCGACCCCCATCTATTAGTCTGAACGGCAGCATTGTCTGTGGATCAATTCAAGATTATCGATGCAACTTGGACAAAGTCAATAGGAAATCCACCATTGGCTGAAATGTAGAAAACCTTCTGTTAATTGTTCTGAGCAGTTATATCCGAACAATTCAAATGCTCGAGCTCTATTTGAATGGACATTCTTAAAATAATTAGCGCCTCTTAAAAACCTTGCATCTTGAGCTTTCTTTGACATGTTCTGGACTGCTTCCAGGGTCAACTTGACATCTATTTTATCGAAAGCCTCCAATGCAGACGTGATCTGTGCAATCAGCATATTTATCTCAGCATCGCTGGCAGGTAGGGTGATGTTGAGAGCTTTGAAGGCCAAATCTTCAACTTCCGAAGGATGAACTCCTGCGACAACATAATGATCATTGATTACAAAATACAAACATTCTAATGGTCGCTTCAAAAATACGTCACTGATTACAGAGGGGGTCAAAATGTTTTTTCCTTTGGAAAACAAAACTAGAAAGCATCTGAAAATGCAAGGCCCGTCCGCATCCGCTATGTATTCGGACTTCTTATACCTTATGCTAAACATGAATAAAACAGCCTAAAAAAAAACACACAAAAATTGACGGTTTTAGGTGATCTTGACATTTGACCTCAAAATAAATATGCTTCAGTGACCCAAAATGCAAATCCTGCTCAATTTTCAAGTCAATCGGATGAAAATTGGCAATTTTATACAACCCTGACCTTTGACCTTTCAATAATAAAAAAAACAATTAGCTTCTATATTTTGATTGGTAAACCAATTCAGTGATCCAAAATGCAAATTCTTAAAATTTACGGTCAATTGGATGAAAATTGACAATTTTATACAACCTTGGCCTTTGAACTTTTCATTAAAAAAACAAAAAAAAACAATCAGCTTCTCGCTTTTCATTGGTGAACCAATTCAGTGACCCAATATGCAAATTCTTAAAATTTCAGGTCAATCACATGAAAATTGATAATTTAATGTAACCTTGACCTTGGACCCTTTGATCTACAACAAACCAATCAGTATTCGCTTTTGATTGGTGAAGCAATTCAGTGACCCGATATGTTAATTCTTAATATTTCAGGTCAATTGGATGAAAATTGATGATTTTAGGTGCCGCTGACCTTTCACCCTTTGACCAAATTATTAATTTGACTTCTCCATATCCTCATAATAAAGCTTTGTTACTCCCGCCAGGGAGTAATGCATTCACTCGTGTCCGTATGTGTGTGTGTGTGTGTGTGTGTGTGTGTTCGTGTGTTTGTGAACAAGATATCTGGAAAAGTTCTGAACGGATTTGGATGAAAGTTGGTGGGATGATTGCCCTTGGGACAAGGAAGAATTGATTAGTTTTTGGTGAAGCTCAGGATATTATTCCCGATCTAGGAATTTTTTAAAGGATTTTTTTACCATTGGAAGATAGGGCTCATTTTTTTTTAACATTATCTTCTATATATTCTATACTTAACATTGTGATACGAAAATAGTTTTCATATTTGTTGTGAATGTAGTTTAAACTCATGGTTATGCGTTAGAGCGGTGTATTTTTTTAGCAGCGTCGCCTTCAATGTTCATTTTTTTTAAATAATAAAGACATATTCTGTCATTTTAAAACCACCAATGTGTGTATTAGGTTTCCCCGTTTCATAAAATGTATCGTTTGATACATATAATGCTTTAAAACTGTTTTTTTTTTTTTTTTTTTACCTCAGAAGAGATATTGTGGCGGACACGAAAGCACTGACGTGGTGACATCACCCCGCACACCAAGTGGGGGTGGGCCACGCCAGGGAGAGAGGCGTGGCCTCACGATATACACGGGGCGCGCAGCCCTGAGCAGCTCAGTGTTACAGTGAGCTCTTGAAATAAAGACTCTTACAAATTGCCGCGTTGTCCGCTTCCTCCTTGCTTACAAGTAGCGCGCGTAACACCGCGCTTTATTGGTGACCTCGACGTTGGATCTGCCGTAGCGATCCTTCCAAACACGACGCCATTGCCATGGCCAACAACGCGATGTCGGTTAAACTTCCCGAATTCTGTACGCTTCCGGCAGCGAAACTTCCCGAATTCTGTACGCTTCCGGCAGCGGCCGAATTCACCCGCCTCCTCGCCGGCTTCCCGGCCCTCACGCGGCCCGCCTTCTCGGCGGGGGCCGTCAAGCATGGGGTGGCCCATCACATCCCCACCGTCGGGCCACCGGTCTATGCCCGGGCACGCCGCCTCGAGCCGACGAAGCTGGCGGTAGCAAAAGCGGCGTTCGCTACCCTGGAGCGACTCGGCATCGTTCGGCGCTCGGAGAGTGCTTGGGCGTCGCCGCTGCACATCGTGCCGAAGCCCGGCGGGGGATGGCGACCGTGCGGGGACTATCGCCATCTCAATGACGCCACCACCCCCGACCGCTACCCCGTCCCCCACATTCAGGACTTTTCCGCCCGTTTGGCGGGCATGCCCTTCTTCTCGAAGGTGGACGTCATACGCGGCTACCATCAGGTCCCCGTCAGGCCGGAGGACGTCCCGAAGATGGTGGTCATCACGCCGTTCGGACTCTTCGAATTCCTGCAGATGCCCTTCGGTCTGAAGAATGCGGCTCAGGCGTTCCAGCGGCTGATGGACAGCGTCCTGCGCGACTTGGATTTTGTATATGTCTACCTGGACGATATCCTCGTTGCCAGCGCGTCCCGCGAAGAGCACCTACACCACCTCCGCACGCTCTTCGAACGCCTGGGCCAGCATGGCCTGATTGTGAACCCCGCAAAGTGCCGGTTCGGCGTCGCCGAACTCGATTTTCTGGGGCACCGCATCACCAGGCACGGAGCCGTCCCCCTGCCGGCCAAGGTGGAGGCGGTGAAGGGGTTTCCGCGCCCCCGCACGATCAGGGGGCTGCAGGAGTTCCTGGGCATGGTGAACTTTTACCATCGGTTCCTGCCCCGTATTGCCCAGCTCCTGCGCCCCCTGCACGAAGCTCTCCGAGGTAAGCCGGGCAAAGGCGACGTTACCTGGACCGAGCAGATGGATGCGGCGTTCACGGGCGCGAAGCTCGCCTTGGCTAACGCCACCATGCTTGCGCACCAGGCGCCCGATGCACCGATCGCCCTCACCACCGACGCCTCAGACTACGCGGTGGGCGCGGTGCACGAGCAATGGGTGCGTGGAGCTTGACAACCGCTGGCGTTCTTTAGCCGGCAGCTTCGCCCGCCCGAACGCCGTTACAGTACCTTCGACCGCGAGTTGCTCGGGCTTCACTTGGCGGTCAGGCACTTCCGCCATCTGCTCGAGGGCCGTGCGTTCATGGCCTTCGTCGACCACAAGCCGCTGTTCTTCGCGATGGGCAAGGTCACCGAGCCGTGGTCGGCCCGGCAGCAGCGTCACCTCTCGGCCGTGTCCGAGTACACGACGGACATCCGGCACGTCGCGGGGAAGGACAACCCGGTGGCGGATTGCCTTTCCCGGGCCGTCGCCCACGCAGTCCACCTCGGCATTGACTATGCCCGGATGGCAGCGGACCAGGCCGCTGACCCTGACGTCCAGGCCTTGCGGACCACCGTCACGGGCCTCCGCGTCACCGAGGTGCCGTTCGATGGCGCGGGCACGGCCCTCTTGTATGACGTCTCCCTCGGGCGGCCTCGCCCCATCGTGCCCGCGGGCTGGCAGCGCCAGGTGTTTGACGCCATCCACGGCCTGTCCCACCCGGGCACGAGGGCCTCCCAGAGGTTGATCGCCAACAAATTCGTCTGGCATGGCCTCCGGAAGGCCGTCCGCGGCTGGGCCAGGATGTGCCTCGCGTGCCAGCGCGCCAAGGTGCACCGGCACACCCAGGCCCCATTGGCCCCGTTTACAGTGCCGGAACGCCGGTTTGACCACGTCCACGTGGACCTGGTGGGACCTCTGTCCCCCTCGCGGGGTTTCACCCACGTCCTCACCATGGTGGACCGCACCACCCGGTGGCCGGAGGCCGTGCCCTTGGCGTCGACGACGGCGGCGGACGTCGCGCAGGCGTTCATCGCCACCTGGGTCGCCCGGTTCGGTGCCCCCTCAGACATCTCGTCCGACCGCGGCCCCCAGTTCACCTCGGAGTTCTGGGGGGCGGTCGCGCGGGGGCTCGGGGTCCGGCTGCACCGAACCACGGCCTACCACCCCCAGGCTAACGGCCTGTGCAAGCGATTTCACCGCTCATTGAAGGCCGCGCTCCGGGCCACCCTCCGCGACGGCGGCTGGGTCGACAGGCTCCCCTGGGTCCTGCTGGGCCTCCGGACGGCGCCCAAGGAGGACCTGCGCGCATCCGCGGTGGAGTTGGTCTTCGGGCAACCGCTGCGGGTGCCGGGCGAGTTCCTCCCCGACTCCACAGCACCATGGTCCACGGCACAGCAGCGCTCCGCTCTGCAGGAGACCTCCCAGAGGTTCACCCCGGTGCCAACGGCACGCCACGGGCACCCACCGACGCACGTCGCCCCGGAGCTTCGCACGGCGGAGTACGTCTTCATCCGCCACGATGCCCACCGGACACCACTGCGGCCCCCGTACGACGGGCCTTTCCGCGTGCTGGAGACCGGGGTGAAGCACTTCACCCTGGACATCGGCGGTACTCCTGACTGCGTTTCTGTGGACCGCCTCAAGCCGGCCCACCTCGACGTGGACCATCCACCGCCAGTGGCCCGACCCCTGCGTCGGGGCCGCCCCCCTGCGGGCGGACCCCCGGCACCGCCCAGCCCCGCCGCCATGCCGCCCCCCGGTCCTGCAGCCGGAGGCATCCCAGATGGCATCCCTGCATCCCAGACGCCGCCAGTCGCCAGGGGGCGCTTCGGCCGGGTCATCCGTTTGCCCCACAAACTGACCCTTCAGGTGCGCAGGGATTCTGGCGGGGCGCGTGTGGCGGACACGAAAGCACTGACGTGGTGACATCACCCCGCACACCAAGTGGGGGTGGGCCACGCCAGGGAGAGAGGCGTGGCCTCACGATATACACGGGGCACGCAGCCCTGAGCAGCTCAGTGTTACAGTGAGCTCTTGAAACAAAGACTCTTACAAATTGCCGCGTTGTCCGCTTCCTCCTTGCTTACAAGTAGCGCGCGTAACACCGCGCTTTAATATCAACATTTAGCTCAGCGAATGTCATTCGCGGTGTCAGTATTTGATGAACTTATAAAGACTTATTTCCAGATTTGTCAATGGCTGAGGTATATTAACAAACGAATAAAACAGATTTGCAAAATTCGAACTTTTTTTTAAAAGATCGCATATTCACCCAGGGTTGTGAGGGGCTGAAGAAGAAGAAACCTCGCATGGGCTTCCCAGACCAAATAAATAATTCTGGTTCTGGCTCTGCGATTTTCAGGTTTATTACTCCCACCAGGGAGTAATGCATTCGATCGTGTCCGTCCGTGTGTCTGTATGTTCGTGTGTTTGTGACCAAGATATCTGGAAAGGTTCTGAACGGATTTGGATGAAAGTTGGTGGGATGATTGCCCTTGGGATAAGGAAGAATTGATTAGTTTTTGGTGATGCTCAGGATATTATTTCCGGATGCAGGAATTTTTTTGGGAATTTTTTTTGGGAAAGATTTTTTCTGTTTTACTGCATTAAAGCTTTTATTCTTGTTCTTAAATTATGTTTTTCTCCTCTAATTCCGAGATATATCAAAATAAATTATCTGACAGTTAGGGCTTACTTTCTTTTTCATTTATTGTTTTGGGGAGAGGGGATGTCAAACAAAACGTATTATTCCAACTAAACCCAAGGCGGGAGTATGCGCTCTACTGAGTGGCGTTCTAGTTGAAAATTTGATGACAAAACTCAAATGGTAAATTAGAATGTCAGGTCAATTGGATGAAAATTGATGATTTTAGGTGATTCTGACCTTTGACCTTTGACCAAATGATGAACTTGACTTCTCCATATCTTCATAATAAAGCTTTGTTGAAAATTTGATGACAAATTCAAATGGTAAAAAAAAGTTACAGCCACAGACAGACACAGACACACAGAGATTATTGCAAAACCCCTCTCCTGCTGACCAGGGGATGGACTAACAATGTTTCGGAGCATTAAGCATGACTTCTATGCCATTGGTATCTGAACATTCACAAAATGGGGAAAATGAGATACTGGATGGATAATGGAATGTATAAAGCAAAGGATTAACATGTCTGTTGAATTTTGCTTGTTCAGGACTGTTTTTCATAATTTGAGTGGGGGAACCCCCCCCCCCCCCCCCTACTCCGCTTTGCGTCGTTAAAAAAGACAAAGGCATTACCAATGCTGAAGTCATTGTATCTCCGCAATATATCATCGATTCCTCCAGATGCATTTTGAACAATTTCAATGGCATCGGATGCTCTTAATACTGATTTGTTTGCAATGGACTTTGCATCAGAGGCATTTTTTTTCACTTTCTCCACCTGCCAACAACAACAGGAGCAACCAAGATGATTTGGGTATCATTAAATATTGGTCAACTATCGATATAATAATACATACAACGTTATAATATGTGTACAAGCAAAAAAAAATTGTCCAACATTGTACCTGTGACAACTGCCTGCTCAGATTCGTTAATAGTTCAGCGACAGCAATCGAAGCTGCATTAGCATCATTGAGTGTGTTTTTTGACAGCTGTGCAAGACCTTTGCATCTGTCACCACCACACCACCACCCATGACTCTCCTTACAAGGAGTTCCTCCACACGACAGCGCTTCGTCACAGGATTTACTCATATTCGAGCCACAGACCTGCAGAGCAGGAAAAAGGGAGCAGAGGAATCCTTGAATATGTCTCGGATAAATGCAGCTTGAAGTTTGGGAATTTCACTTTCATGTCGATTGTTGATGGAACAAATTGGACTAAGTGTAGAACTTGCAATGGTTAAATAGCATTAATAAACCAAGACAAGAACACCAGCAACACTCGAGTTGAGATTTGTTTGCTGTGCGAAGATGGAAGCATATTCCCAAAATCAAAGCCTCCTTCCTATTTTATTTCTCAATCAATAACGCAAACACTACCGAACATAATTCTTGTAAAGATATATACATGTAATGACCTTCTGCATGCAGTAAATATATATACAGATATATACATGTCATTTATGCTTCCAAGTTCCAATCAATATCCTTTTATATCCTCTTGCGTGACACAATCATGGAACTTTTTCTTAACCACCTCAAGCACAATCGCCTCTGGCCTGTCCAGCCTGAATTTGAATATCGGTGTTTCACAAGCAGGGTGATTCATCAATGTGTCCCTCAGATGAACGTTAAACTCAGGGCATCCTGTCTGCTGGCATTAGTCGGCGGACGTTAACCCTTGGATGCAATGATTGGGCCTCGGAGGCCCACAAGGTTTTTTTTTGTTACAAAAACGATGCTGTGCAATTTTTTTTTTGGAATGAGCCTCATTTTCACCGACTTTCATGTTGTTACACAAAATTCAGTGACATAAAAAAATTCATTCAGGCTCGTGGGAAAATCTTCATTTTTCACTTATAACCAGAAAATCTGACACGAATGCAGGCCTGGGGCCATCGAGGCCCTGCATAAATGTTGTTGTACTACCATGTTATATCATTATTTTCTTGATATGACCCTCATTATATGCTCCTATAACTTGGTTACAAATAATTCAGTGACAAAAATATGAAAATTAAAAAACTTTACACTAATATATTCGTGGGGCCTACGAGGCGCAATGGCTGCATAGGTGTAGGATTTTTGACAGTTGTGGACATATACATTCTAAATAAAAGGATTAGTGAATCATATTTTTTGAACAAATACTCCTCCATGAGCCTCAACTTTTTAGAGAAAAAACAATTTGAAAAACGAAGAACCAAAAAATTTTTTGCAAAAAAAAAAAATTAATTCATTACTTGTATGGGATTCTTCCAACGAATAGGATCAATGATTCACATTTTCTGAGCAAATACACATCCATGAGCATCGACTTGGATTGAAAAAGGATATGAAAGAAAAAAAATTGATAAAATTTTTTTTAAACATTACACGAACACAACCGTTGGGCCTCCAAGGCCCAATGGCTGCGTTTATGTAGGATTTTTGACGCCTGCATCTAAGGGTTAAAGATCCCACGGTGTCCTTCACAAAGAGTAGGTGGGCTATTTCGGGCACAATCATACTCCAATCTCAACCAAACTTGACAGGAGGACTAAGGCTCACCCGATGGAGTTTGTAGCGACTTAACTTGCCCCCTTCCCCAAGGGGGCTTTTTGCCTTGGGTGAAATCCGTGTTAAGGTGTATAAAGAGTTTATCATGGCGTTTTTCCAAGGCTGGTTTAAATAACAAAAGTAAGAAGAAGAACCACCTTTAGAGGCCATTTTTCCCCGTAGAGCAGGGGTTGGCCTTTTTCAGGCACTGTGGTCCCCTTTTCAAAGCAATGTTTTATGGCCGGATGCCCTTCCTGCTGCCAACCCTGTTGGTCACCTCTTGTGACACACAGGGAATTACCAGTGAGCTGATACTTGATTTGCTGACCTCGGAAGGATGAGCAGGCTGAGTGGACCCCCCTGGTGTCAATTCAGCGATCGACCAGGATTCGAACCCAGGATCCTAGCATCCCAAGCTGGCACCCTAACCGCTAAGCCAACACCAGGCTCTAATAACAAAACTAAGAACGACAATAATGGTAATAGCATAACATATAATGTTATTACAATCAATATTAACTCCCTCCCCAAGGGGTTTTTCCTCCTTGGACATACGCCATGTTGAGGTGTATAAATAGCTTATTGTGACGTTTTTACAAGGCTTCATCCTATCTAATCTAATTACAATATATTAACCACTGATAGGGCCAGATCTGGATTCTGACTTGAACCTAAATCGAATCGATTCGTCCTTGTCACACACCCAAACTATCCATCAAGTTTCGTCCGAATCTGTGCACAACTTTGTAAGATATCCTGTTGACAAACAAACAAACCGACAGGGATGAAAACATAACCTCCATCCATCCAGCAAAACATAACCAGTGGCGGAGGTAATAACGCCATCTTCAGTCATGTTTGTTATCGTGGCGTTTTTCTAAGTTCCCTTCGAATGTCAAAATTAATAACACCAACAAGTACGTCACGTGAAGAAGAAGCAGGACATCAAGCATTTCATCGTCGGGGGACATTTTTACCTCCGACACCAAAGGTGGATGGAGGTTATGTTTTCACCCCTGTCTGTCCGTTTGTTTGTTTGTTTGATTGTGAACAAGACATCTCAAACTATTGTGGACGGATTCGGACGAAATTTGGCAGAGATGTAGCGTATGTGACAAGGACGAAATGATTAGATTTTGGTGAAGATTCGGATCCGGCTAGTATAATTTTTCAAGTGATTCTTCAGCATTGGGAGATCGGGCCAAAAACGATATGTAGCAGGTTATCTCAAAAAGTTATGCACGGATTTGGACGAAACTTGATGGACAGGTTGTGTCTGACAAGGAAGAATCGATTCGATTTTGGTGAACATCTGAATATGGATTCGGATATGAGAATTATTTAATTGTTTAAGTGATTCTTCTCCATTGAGAGATAGGGCCAAAAACGATAGATATATAGGATATCTCAAAAAGTTGTGGACGGATTTGGACGAAACTTGGTGCAGAGGTTGTGTGTCGGACAAGGAATAATTGATTCGATTTTGGTGAAGATCTGAATATGGATTCCGACATGAGAATTATTTATTTTTTAAGTGATTCTTCACCATTGGGAGATTGGGCCAAAAACGATACATGGCAGGATATCTCAAAACGTTGTGGATGGATTTGGACGAAACTTGATGGACAGGTTGTGTGTCGGACAAGGAAGAATCGATTCGATTTTGGTGAAGATCTAAATATGGATTTGGATATGAGAATTATTTATTTTTTAAGTGATTCTTCACCATTGGGAGATTGGGCCAAAAACGATACATGGCAGGATATCTCAAAAGGTTGTGGACGGATTTGGACGAAACTTGATGGACAGGTTGTGTGTCTGACAAGGAAGAATCGATTCGATTTTGGTGAAGATCTGAATATGGATTCCGACATGAGAATTATTTATTTCGTAAGTGATTCTTCACCATTGGGAGATTGGGCCAAAAACGATACATGGCAGGATATCTCAAAACGTTGTGGATGGATTTGGACGAAACTTGATGGACAGGTTGTGTGTCGGACAAGGAAGAATCGATTCGATTTTGGTGAAGATCTAAATATGGATTTGGATATGAGAATTATTTATTTTTTAAGTGATTCTTCACCATTGGGAGATTGGGCCAAAAACGATACATGGCAGGATATCTCAAAAAGTTATGGACGGATTTGGACGAAACTTGATGGAGAGGTTGTGTGTCTGACAAGGAAGAATCGATTCGATTTTGGTGAAGATCTGATTATGGATTCGGATATGAGAATTATTTAATCTTTAAGTGATTCTTCACCATTGAGCGATAAGGCCAAAAACGATTCATAGCAGGATATCTCAAAAAGTTATGGATGGATTTGGACGAAACTTGGTGGACAGGTTGTGTGTGTTACAAGGAAGAATCGATTCAATTTTGCTGAAGATCCGGATCCGGATCCAACTCGTATAATTTTTTCAGTGATTCTTCACCATTGAGTGATATGGTCACCCAGGTGGAGGTATGCTCTCTACTGAGTGCCGTTCCAGTTTCCATTTGAAATGATGCGTCGGCTATAACGATAATAGCATAATAATAATAATAATATCAGCAATAATGATAGTAAAGTTAATAACACTCCCCTTTGTCAACCCCGCCCACCCCCACTCCCTCCCCCCCCTCCCCCAGACCAAGTCGAAAGCATCATTCTCACACATGATAGTGTGAGCCAAGGTATAATTAAGGTAAAGGGACCGAAAACATGTGACCAATCCAGACTGCTCCCCTAGAGAGCGTGTTTCTAGTGCAGCACATCACAAATTCCTGCCCTATCCTACAAAGACACAGCCATGTCCTCAGCCAATGATACTTCCACGCAGCTTTGTGCTTAAATCAAAAGAAAAGAAGAGGCGTCAGGATTGGGTGAAAATAACGGAAACGGCCCGATGTTTCCGTTTTGATTGTATTGTAATATCTGTTATACAAATAATTTACTTACACAAGAGTGAGTCGCGCAATCCAGGGCAACCATAATCGGTAAAGAATATTGCTCAAGATACAAACCTTTCTGCTAAGATTTTCCACACCAACGTTGTTGACTAGAGTACTCATGTTCTTCAAAATGTTTGTGTTGTTTTGCTGGATTTTCAAAGCGTTCTCAAAGACATTGGTGGTTTGCTTTCTGATACTTTCTGAGCGCCTTATTGGACTTCTGGGACCAGTCGTGGCTTGTATGGTTTGTTCCTCGGCTTTTGACGATTTGGCGTAAGCTTCTTTGATATCCTTTATGTATGAGAGGACGACGATGTCAGGAGCACCTACGTGGCCGGAAATAGAACATTGTAAGCTCAATTTTATTACATCGGTTAGCGCATGAATAGATGCTTGTATTATAGGACTCAACTAAAATATTTATAACATCTGCTTAACGTGATTAGATTAGCAAAGACTGGATATCTCGATATCTCGATATCTCTCTCTCTCGATATCTCTCTCTCTCGATATCTCTCTCTCTCGATATCTCTCTCTCTCGATATCTCTATCTCTATCTCTCTCTATCTATCTATATCTCTATCTCTCTCTCTCTCTCTCTCTCTCTCTCTCTCTCTCTCTCTCTCTCTCTCTCTCTCTCTCACACACACACGCGCGGCAATAGTGACTTGCATTCTCAGATTAGTTTTTTAAAAATCAGCATCAGCAAGATTAACCAATAAAAACCTGAATCTCAGAGCTGCAGGTGATCACCGAGTACAAAATACATTCACCAAGTGATGCTCAGAAGATTGAGAGGAAAGACGGGAGTTATAACCAGTGGAGTAAGCATGTTGGCTAGCTTTGTAAAGAGCACAGGGTGATGACATGTCAATGACCATTTATTTATATTCCACATCTTTCTCTTTCTCTTTTTGTGTCTGTACCATCTCTTTCTGTGCTTTATACTACTGCTGATATGCAAAGGAAGGAGCCAAATACAAATATCGACTTAAGCATTTTAATGAGAATGTTCCCTTTGGTATTAAAACATTAAATCCTACATTCAATCTTTCCTCTTCTCCAATGGCTTGATCTCTGATCATCAATTTAGTTTCAGACCACGTCACTCTACTCTGGACATACTGCTTCTGCTGTCTCAACAATGGATGGAGGTCCTCAACACCAGACAAGAAATCCAGGCTGTCTCCCTTGACATATCACGTGCCTTTGATACAGTCTGACATCCTTCGGAAAAACTTCGGAAAATTTCGGAAAAAGGGGACCGAAAAACAACAACAACCACAGTTCCCGAAAAAGGCCAACCCCCGCTTGCGGGGAAAAAAATGGCCTCTAAAGGTGTTTTTTTTTTTTTTTTTTGACACCCCGCTCTGATCACCAAACTCTCCTCCTATAGGATCCATGGAAATCTCCATGCATGGCTTGCGGAATTCCTCTCTGGTCATAGTCAACGTGTGGCTCTAAATAGAATTCTCTCATCTCCCCTTCCTGTTCAGGCTGGAGTTCCCCAAGGCAGTGTTCTGGGCCCTGTGCTTTTTCTGGTCTTCATCAATGATCTCCCCGAATATCTGGAAAATCCTCTCTATCTCTTTGCTGATGACTCCACTCTCTGCCGCTCCATTCCTCATCCCTCCAATCAGCAGTCTGCAGCCTCCTCTCTCTCTGCAGACCTGGACAAAATCACAGACTAGTCAAACACATGGAACATGTCTTTCAATCCTGACAAATCTCACACTCTCACACTCTCACTATGTCTCTCCGAAAAGACCATCTACAAAGCCCTCCCATCGACTTTCTCAACAATCCTCTCGAGGAAGTTCTGTCACTCAAGCTTTTGGGTCTCACTATCTGCCATGATCTTTACTGGGAAAACCACATTTCCAAGCTGGCCTCCAAAGCCAGTCGCCGACTGGGCATCCTCCGTCGTGCGAAATCCTTCCTTGGCACACCTGAGCTCCTCACCACATACAAGGCTTTCATCCGCAGCTCAATGGAATACTGTTCTCCCCTATGGGCCGGTGCTCCTGCCTCACACCTCGCTCGGCTTCACGCTGTTGAAACCAAAGCGTTCAGAATCATTGGAATCTCCCACGATGAAGCTGATTGTGAGGGCCTTTCACATTCTCATAGCAGGCAGGTTGGCTGTCTTTCTATATTCTACCGACTCCTCTCCGGCCTTGCACGCCTACCTCTCTCTGTGCTCTGTCCCCCAAATATTCCTGCAAAACGCACAAGATCCGCCAGCAACCCTCTTCTGGTGAATCTTCCAAAATCAAGATTCTCTGCTCAGCTTCACACTTTCATTCCTCTTTCTTCCTGCTTCGGAAACAAACTCCCCCACTCCCTTCAATCCCACTCCTCCCTCCAGGTCTTCAAAACAGCTGTTGACCACCATCTCATATATCTTCCCCCATCTAAAATCTTGATGTTTTCTACCCCATTTAATCCTCCCCAAACCGATCTCCTTCAAATTCCCTGTTTTTTTCCCCTGAAATCCACTGCAGTGTCCATTTTGTTTATACCATGTACCCCCCCCCCCCCCCCAGCCCTCTCTCTTCCACAGATCTGATATCCCTGTCCTCTACTGTTGTTGTGCTTCCCTCTCTCTCCCCCTCTTGTCTCCCGCTCCCTTTATTATATGTTCTATGTGTTAGCTCTTATTCGAGCCTCGACTTAGTATACCAAAAAAAAAATCCTGACTGATCCCCTCATGAGGGTGCATCACATGTGACCTGGACACGTACACCTACATAAGTACATAAATTTATAAAATTGATAAATTCCACCTAATATCAATACTGCATTGCTTTAAAACGGCGATTGAACAGCATTGTACTCTACAACATCATACACGATTATCGATCACAAAGCCAAACCTCCTATATAAATAGAGAATACGTTTGAGCAAATTAATGTATGATGATGGTGTGAAAAACAGTGAAAATTAAACTTTACTTGTTGACGTTGCATCCGGTAGGTTATCCTTCTGTTGCCTTATTTCTTGAAGCATTCGATCCAATTTGATTGTTTCTCTTCCAATGCTGGCAACTTCAACCAACGCATGTTTTAACCACCTGTCGATATCCTCCACCTCGGAACGAGACGTATTGAGGGTTCGAGAAAGTGCTTCCACCTTTCTCCTGCAAGCAACATTGTCCACGTCACTCAAGCAGCTACACTTGACACCATCGGGCCTTTTTTTGCACGTTAACAAACCCAAACCTAATCTCTCGGTAACAGAGCTGAAGGTTATGAAAAGTCTAAAAAAACAGGGAAAACTTGATCTTTGCACCAGCAGGCAAGGGCAGGGCAGTGGCTGTAATGGAAAAGGAGTCGTACCATGGTAAAATCATATCACTACTGGAGGATGGTAAAACTTATCTTCAACTACCTGCTGACCCAACTCCGAAGCAACAACGGTCCTTAAACACAGGATTGTCCATGCAAAAACGAGCAGGCAGGGCGGGCAGACAATTGGCTTCACTGCAGCAATAGTTCAGCACCCAGACAATATGGTCTTCCCAAGATCCACAAATTGAATGTCCATCCGAGACCCATTGTGTCCTCTGTTAATGTTCCATTTTACCAACCGTCTGGTAACCTAGCACTCATAATTGGCAGACTTTTTTTTTTTTTTTTGGTATACAAGATCGAGGCTCGTGCAAGAGCTAACATTAATCACACAAAAAGTCACCCGACACATAAAACACAAAATAAGGGGAGCGGAACACAAGATGGGGAGAGAGGGGGAAGGACACAAACACAACATTTGAGAGCAAGACACCGATAGAAATGTGGGAGGGGGAGGGCTTGGGGGGAGGTGGGAGAGGTTTCAAACATATCAACACTGCAAGGACTTCCAGGAAAGAAGTTGGAATTTCAAAAAAAATCGAATGGAATATCGAATGGACTTGTGGGAAAGACTGATAAACCAGTCAAGAACAGTGGTGAATTTGTCAAAAAGATGAGAGGTTAGAATCCAAGAAGATGAGACAATGGTATTTTTTGATGTGGTTTCACTCTTCACCAATATTCCATTCGATCTGGCAGCGAGTGTTACTCTCGATCATTTGAGACATTCTAACGATTGGAAAATGACTTTAAAAAACAGCCAATTAACACCTGAGGACGGTACTGGCCTGCTGGAGATATGTCTAAGCAGCACGACCTACATGCACGATGGCACACACTATTAACAAATATTTGGCACAGCTATGTGTTCACCGGCCTCTGCTGTTGTGGCCTGAACTTGAACAGAATACATTTCAGTCCAATGAGAATTGGTTCCCACAATACAGGAAACAGTTACGTGGATGCCACTTTCGCCATTGTGCATACAGACATTGTAGAGTGCCTACTTGGGCAACTTGCATCAGCTTTACAATTGAAATGGGGAAAAAAATTAAGCAAATTGGTCTTTTTGGATGTGGAGGTCCACCGTAAGCCCAATGGCGACCTAAAGACAAACCCGCACCAACAGATTACTGGATTTCAATTCCCACAAGCCAATCTCCCACAAACGCAGTGTAGCACAGACCTTGGCAGCTCGGGCACAGAATGTGTCATCTTCCAAAGCCGATGCAATGAAAGAAATCAGATTAGTTAGAGTCCTATTCAAAAAGGTGTATAACAAAGGGATACTCCCTATCCTGAAAGAACCAAAATAGGCAGAATGGTAGGAGCCAGACACGCTTGGGCACTGTGTACTGTCGTACTACCCGGGCCTTTCCAAAAGGATTGCCAAGATAGTACGCAGCACGTGGATTGGTGTAGCCTACAAGCCTCTACGCACCATCCCCAATGTCATTTCAAAACTGAAGGACACAATATCAACTGGTGATAAATCCAGAGTAGTTTACCATTCATCATGCAAATACTGTGACTAATTCTACATTTCTGAAACTGGAAGAAATTTGAAGCAAAGGCTAAATTAACTTGACAGAGCAGTTAGGCTGGGAAAGGTGACAAGGCCAGCCAAAGCACATAATTGCCTGCAATATGGCCACAATTTTGACTTTGATGGGACCTGTGTCCTCAAACACAACGTACAACAACCGACACAGATTATTACTGGAAGCATGGCATGTGAAGAGCCGAGAGGATGGTCTAACTGGGGAGAGGGTGGACACAAAACAAACCTCTCGTACAAATGCCGAAAACTGGATGGTACAAACAGCTGGATATGGTGAGCAACAAACAACAACACTCCATCCAAACACCACACCCACATGTGTACAAAACCCAATGGAAACTCCAACAATCACACAACCCACACCTCATCACATCCAACACGGACACGAAACCCCTCATGTTTGTACCCCGGAAACACCACAACAACATCAAAAACAACAACCAGCACACACACATGCTCACGCACACTCATACAACACCAGATCATGTGATCATGTATAAGCAATAAAAAAAAGAGCAGAGCAGTTCATCAATTATGTGCTTTGACGTTTATTTGCTTGAGGTTTGCAAAGTTAAAAAAGATGCCTCCATCTGACCTCAAACACCGGCACGTGACCAGAAGCGGTCCTTTTATTCACATTGTGAATAAAAACCCAGTACGTGCCGAAGCTCGGAGTCTATTGGCCTGAGGAAGCCTGCCGTGAAGCAGGTGAAATGTCACCCGAGTCTGCTCTTGTGTATTTGCTCAAATTTGCAGAGTATATCTAGTTTTACTTTCTGGTTGGAAGCACCTTTCTTTCTTTAAATATATATCGACTCCTCCATGCTCTTCTAGCAGAAGAAGGCTGCATAAAGATAAAGCAACCATGAAAGGCAGCACAAGGTAAGCCCTTTACTGTTTCAAACTCTTCCCAGAGTCCCTCCACAGCTGTGACACCATTTCTACATAGTACGTACATGAGAATCCCAATGCTACACACCCGCTTATCCGCCGGACCGGCTTCAACGCTTATTGGCGAGTCATGAGCAACAGCTCGGACAGTAACGCGTACCATCGAGGCACCCAAGCATGTACCACGTGCAAACGTCGAGCAGTCAAAGTATACATGAAAAACAAAGACCCACTGACATCTCTCACCTGTGAATGGAGGGAATAACCAACTAGCTCTCACCTAATCAGTTACCCCAGGTGGCTAGTATTATATAAATAAATCGACCCCTCCCATGCTCATCTAAAGCTGCATAAAACAACCATGAAAGGCTACACAAGGTAAGATGGAAGGCTCATGCTCACCTTATTCCCACACAACACTTCAACACCTTATAAGCAAAGAATCATACTTACCAAGTCTGGCTTATCTGATTCTGAAAGTCGTGCACTGGGCTATTAAGATCTGGCAGTGTATCCATGATTTCCCGAACCTCATCAATGATCCTTTCCACCTCATCTAGCTCTCCATTCCAACTTGAGTTTCCCATGCACATATCCAAAGGTCGACTGAACAGTTCAGCTGCCTCAGTCAGCAGTTCACTGATGGCCTTGTTCCAGAGCTTGAAACACACATGGCACTCCTTGCATGGTCTTCCTTGTTCTCTGTGAAAGCCACGCATGCATTTCTCACAGCGCCGTCCTGTGGCACCATCCCTGCATAGGCAGTGTCCTGTAGAGGCCTTGCAGATGCGACCAGAGGTTGCAACTCCCAAGTGACTACAATTGCACGCTGCAGTCAACCAGGAAGGTACAAAAGGAGCATTTATCAACTCTGGCAAAAACATCATGACACCCTATTTACTAACCCTACTAGAATATATTCAAATAGCCTGGTGTTGGCTTAGCGGTTAGGGTGCAGGCTTGGGATCCTAGGATCCTGAGTTTGAATAATGGTCGATCGCTGAATTCACGCCAGGGGGGTTGACTCAGCCTGTCATCCTTCCGAGGTCGGCAAATTGAGTACCAGCTTGCTGGGATGAATGATCATGGTGTGTACCCCGATTTAGAATAGGTACACCGTATCCCTGCACATTGTAAGAGGCGACCAAGGGTTGGCGTCAGGAAGGGCATCCGGCCATAAAAACATTGCCTCAAACAGGGAACCATGATTGTCATGGGGCCCACAAGGCTAACCCCTGCTCTAGCGGGGAAAAATGGCCTTAAAACAATCATTCATTCATTAATTCACTAGAATATATTCAACATTGTGAAAATGCATGTTGTATTACATTTCTAAGAGGATAGTTCAAGGTGGACATGCACTTCTTATTCTAGAAAAATCAGAGTAAAGGGAAGTTGATGAACCACCTTTAGAGGCCATTTTTCCCCGCAGCCCTCTCTCTTCCACAGATCTCCCGATGTCCCTGTTCCCTGCTGTTGTTGTACTTCCCTCTCTCTCACCCTCTTGTCTCCCGTTCCCTTTATTATTTGTTTTATGTATCCATTTATGTTTTTTGTGTTTAATGTGTTAGCTCATACACGAGCCTCGACTTTGTGTACAGAAAAAAATAAGTTCCTCAAAGTAGAAAATGTCGTTGCACAAAATTTCAGCATCGAACTATTGTCTATATACAGGTAGTGGACAAAAAAAAGGAAACACCAACCGAATGTCACTCAGGAGGGTGTTGGGCTACCACATGCATCCAGAACGGCATGGATACGACATGGCATGGAGTCAACAAGGGTCTGGAATGTGACACCATTCTTCCACAAGGAAGCCCTCCAATTCATGTCGGCTTGATGGAGGTGGAAACTGCTGTCTTAAGTGCCTTTCCAGACAGTCTCGCAAATTCTTTATGGGATTGAAGTTCGGCGATTGGGAGGGCCATAGAAGATGTGTAATTTCATCCTCATGTTCCTCAAAGTGACAACACTTGCCAAGAGGACAACACGTGCCAAGTCCTGAAAAACACTCCTCTGAAGGAAGAAATGCTTCATCATGGGATGCAGAAAATCACTCGGGACAGTAACGTAGTGTACTGCATCAACCCTGTGTTCTCATGGAAATAGTGGACCCAGACCATGCCAGGAAAACACACCCCAGACCATTATGGAGCGGCCAGGATATGTTGCAGTTGGAACCTGGCACCCGGGTCTGTAGACCTCTGGGCTGTCACCACACGCCCATTAGTTGAGAACATGGTGAAGGAAAACTCATCAGACCAAATCACCTTCCTTCACTGCTTGGCAGTCCATTGCCTATGCTCCTTGCACCACTGGACCCACAAACAGGCATTGCCAAGTGTTATGAGCACTTTGTGCAAAGCAACTCCGCTGCGGTATCTGAAGTTCCCTTCTGACCATATTTGATGATATAGGATGCTCACGGCCCATGTTGAACTCCACTTCAAATTCACATTCTATACCCACCAATAGGGTGGGTAAACAGCTTTAGTTTCTACATGTTTTTTTTACATGTTAAAAAGTCAACATCAAAATGGAACTGACCTCATTGTTGTACTTCACAAACGGGAATTAAACCACGAGAACACAGGAGCTGAGTAATGTTTTCATCATGCGACCAAAGCAATTCATTCAACATAAACAAAATACCTGGTTTGCAACAAATATAATTATGAACTCTCCTGCTAACAAATATTTACACAAATGTAATCATTTATCATAGCAGCAACCACATGACTTACGCAAGCAGTATGTATCTGCACGACCCCAGTGGTCTTCTTGGCAAGAATCACATGTCAGCCCCCCATAGCCATGCAAGCAATGACACTGCCCAGTATCCTGTACCATCACACACAATACGTTGAAGCGGGAATGAAATGCTGAGAGATAAAACTGCAAAGCATTGGGAATATACTGTGTATATGTATATACGTATACAGTAACGCACGTAAGACGTCGGCCATTATAGAGCGTGCAGTGTTAGTGTGAGAAATTTCTGAGGGTATCCTGACGACTCCAATAAGCTCAATGGGCTGTTACCGCGTAAGTGATAAGGTCCTTGGGTTCGAGTGCCTGGTTGAGTCAGAATTTTTCAAGCCCAAGCCATGACACTACCTCCACCCGGCTTCACAAATGAGATAGTATGCTTTGGTTCATATGCAGTTTCTTCCTTTCTCCACACTTTGGTAATAGTCTATCTTAGTCTCAACTGTCCATAAAACTTTGCTTCAGAACTTATTGGCTCACCTCTGTACCTCTTGACAGATTCTAATCTGACGTTTCTATTTTGGGTTCTAATGAGAGGTTTGCATCTTGTGGTGTACCATTTATTTATTTTTATATATATATATATATATATATATATATATATATATATATATATATATATATATATATATATATAATATGCTAATATATGCCTGCTCATCAAAATGATAAAAAAATTATTCAATGGTTTCAATTCCTCAGCAAAACCCGTTTCCTCACATTTCAACAAGTCAGGAATTTATTTTTGAAGTTTAAGTTGCAGTAAAGATGATGAATTATATGCCTCCCTGTCATATCACAGGAGTGAGTTACCACAAGAGCCACTGCATGCTACTGTCGTGCAGAGAGAGACACATATCAATGACTTCATGTGAGTATTTGGGAATGGGGGAGGTTGGCTGGGAATATTCCACAAAAGTATCCCAAAACTATTATGGTTTCACAGACACATACAAAAAGAAATAACAAAAAATGTCAAGAATCAAAAAATAATAATTTGGCCTTCACAAGATAGGGATACAACGAGAATCCAAAACTTTTGGGGGAATTTTTTTTTGGTCATTTCAATATAAGGTGTGTTTTTATCAAAACAAATTCACCTTTAATCATGATGCATATTGGAAGTAAAATAGGAAGCGGCATTTACGTTTAGTTAATCAAAGGCAAATGCAAAACAAATGTGTTGCGACTCTTTAACCTGACATAACAGATCGAATTGATGAAAAACCCAAATTTGAATACAGCTCTAATTCCGCGATGAAATGTCAAATACTCACGGGATGACAGCGAGAGCCCACAGAATGAGTGGGGTTACACCGACACGGCTTGCAGCCTCCACCACTGTGCAGTCCCCAATAGCCTAGGTTACATCGGCTGCACGTGTGTCCATGCACCCCGGGAAGGCAAGGACATTTTCCAGTGATGTGTTGGCAGCGACAAAGACCACCAGACAAGCTGCAGGCCTCAGGATTTGTTCCCAGAGGATTGCATTGACACTCTGCACAAAAGCATGCACATGCCTTATTTGGCATTTGCTCTTCAGATACATCAATTGTTAGGTGGAAATATCAACACACTAGAACAGCACTTAGAAGAGTCTGAGCTGAGTCTAATTTGAACTACAAATCCAGGTAATCGTATGAGCAGACATTATGAAAAGACCCCAAAGACTAAAAATACCCCAAAGACTGAAAAGACCCCAAAGACTGAAAAGACCCTGGAGACCCAAAAGACCCTCAAGACCACGAAGACCCAAAAAAACCCTTAAGGGGAACCCAAACGCAATTATTTATTTCTGAAAAACCATTGGCAATCATTAATCATGGTCTAATTTGATGGGAATTATTTTTTTCTCAATCACAAAGTGCCGAAAAAACCCTAGACTGTCGATTTTCGAGATTGTCAGTGACATCACATTATGAATTCACCGTGATCATGCCATTGACGGTATATAGAGAAACAGTGCATTGCAAGCTCGGATTCCGATACCAATTGGCGATGATGAAGGGGGTGGGGGGGGGGGGCGTGTGGGGTGGCTGTGGGTATTGTTAGCTAGGGTGATGGTTGATATATATTTTTTTAATTTCTGGAAAATTGAGATGCCTCAAAAACCAAGGACACCTAAGTTGAACAGAAATCAGCAAGAACGACATTACCAAAGGAAATCAGCAAGAAATCCAAGTCAAAGTATATAGTTGTGTCAGCAGAAAATATCCGATGGCAGAAAAATGTGTTGCAATGCTTGGAACAAGATCACCATAGGGTCACCCGTAGGGCGGGTACTCTGCTAGTAATAATAATAATAATGCCTGCCATCTCACTTTCGTGACTAACTTCATCTACAGTGTCTTTGTTTGTAACGTATTTGAATGCAAGAAGCAACAGTGTAGTTTTCATTCGTTTATAAATGTTTCTGTTTAAAATGTTGGTGTAATACACCAACAACCTCATATCTGCAGTGTCAACAGAGTGCCCACAGCCATTGGTGAACATTTCCAGATGTGAGCATTTCACCCTGCACAGGTCTCCCATTACATCATAGCTGAGTTAACACACCAATGCTGGATTAATTTTGGCCCAAACTCAGCACTACTGTTGGCACAAAATCTGCACCACTGTTGGCCCAAAATCTGCACCACTGTTGGCCCAAAATCAGCACCACTGTTGGCCCAAAATCAGCACCACTGTTGGCCCAAAATCAGCACCAATGTTGACCAAAAATCAGCACCACTGTTGGCCCAAAATCAGCACCACTGTTGGCCCAAAATCAGCACCACTGTTGGCCAAAATCAGCACCACTGTTGGCCCAAAATCAACACCACTGTTGGCCCAAACTCAGCACCACTGTTGGCCCAAAATCAGCACCACTGTTGGCCCAAAATCAGCACCACTGTTGGCCCAAAATCAGCACCACTGTTGGCCAAAATCAGCACCACTGTTGGCCCAAAATCAGCACAGCCATCGGCCCGACATCAACACCGCCGTTGGCACAACATAATTTTGTCCATTGGCCCAAAGTTAGCCATTGTCACAGCTCTTTTCCATCACGTGGCTGCAGTTGGATTGAAGTTGGATTAAAGTTGGTAAATAGACATCGCATTTACCGACCTTGGACCCATGTTGGAAATTCTCTTCACAATGTTTGTGGCAAGAGGATTTGCAACATTGAAAATCGTGCCAATGCTTGTGTGCCTGCTTTACCATGCAAGGAATTTGGTATTGGGCCAGGGTACAGCAGACAACAGACTACTCTTTTTCGAAAGGTATTGTACGATCTTTAAAGTCCAAAAGTGACTTCGAACAGACAGAGCAAGTGGCTTAATGTCCCCTCCTAACGATAGTGTAAAAATTGATGTGATACCTCACCTGTGAAGCACCAAAATGGCAATATACAGTCAGGCCGGCAATCAAACTCTAAGCTATCAGAGTCCATTCTATTGAAAACAACAAAATGATTGAATCCAATGATAAACACAGCGACATCAATGGAAGGCAGAAGCATAATGGAGAACATCTCTGACAATATTGAGACATACTACGTATATTTATATATATAAAAGAAAGATTTTGTTTGTTTGTTTGTTTGTTTGTTTGTCTGTGCACGCTAATCTCCTGAACGGTGAAAGATAGGAGGAAACCTCGAATACAAAAAATGTCGGGATGGGCCCCGGGAAGGTTTTAGGCTAGGTGGCGAGGCCCGTCGAGACCCACCTCGGCCAAGCCGAGCCCATTTCGCAATTAAAAGCTGAGCTGAATTATCGTAGTCAATCTTCTACGGCCGCGAGTAAAAGCTGAATTATAGTGGTAAATCCATTAAAAAGAACTAAAAATGTCGGGACGGGCCCCGGGAAGGTTATAGGCGAGGTGCCGAGGCCGGTCGAGGCCGCTTCGGCTGGGCTGGGCCCATTTCGCAATTAAAAGCTGAGCTGAATTATAGTAGTCAATCTTCTATGGCCGCGAGTAAAAGCTGAATTATAGTAGTAAATTCATTCAAAAAGAACCAAAATGTCAGGACGGGCTCCGGGAAGGTTATATGCTGGGTGGCGAGGCCGCATCAGCCGGGCTGGGCCCATTTTGCAATTAAAAGCTGAGCTGAATTATAGTAGTCAATCTTCTACGGCCACGAATAACAGCTGAATTATAGTAGTAAATTCATTCAAAAAGAACCCGGGAAACGCCGGGTGCTTTCGGCTAGTGTGTGTGTGTATATATATATATATATATATATATATATATATATATATATATATATATATATATATATAGATATATATATATATATATATATATATATATATATATATATATATATATATATATATATATATATATATATATATAGATATATATATATATATATCTCCACAATCCACTTATTATTGAACATCATGTAAAAGGTGAATATTCACCCTCACCTTTACACTGCTGCAGTGATGCGTTTCCATGATATCCATCACGACAAACCGCACAGTGTGGCCCTGCCGAGTTATGCAGGCACTTCAAGCATTCACCCGTTTGCGGGTGACAGGAATCCTCAGCCATCATGTCTGTATTGCCACTGCAGTCACATGGTCTACAATGGCCATGCGGAGACAGAGGATGTCCATAGTGTCCCACAGCACACAACTCACACTTCTTACCTGCACAAAAAAATCACATCATGACAAGGATGACATTTCGCAATTCTCCAACTTTTCAGATTCATGAGCCTCAACCTCCACTAAAGAGACATTTTAAATACTAAAAGAAAGTCAAACCTTCATCTTTGTTTCATATAAGACCTTGCACATATAACAATATTACTTATGGATGATGTTGATCAAATGATAAACAGCGTGTCTCAATAAAATGTATACAGACTTCAATATTTGAGAGAAATTCATTAAATACCAGAGAGAGGAGTGATGCTCAGTAATATCTAACAGATGCTATTAACATGTGTTCGAATGATTACCTATTAGCAGTTATAACAAGTGTTACGGATTCGTAATTCCGTTGTTGTGGTTTTCACCCACTTGACATATTTCTGATATTATGTACTATTATTATTCTCAAAAGGTTTATTATTCATGAACAGTTATCTAAAGTTAAAAAGGCTAACTTTAAAAGATACCGGAAACCGAACCGGAAGACGATGGCAGAAAAGTGGAAGAGGCGTGGCGAGCAAAGTCGGAGAAGACGCATGACGTCGAGGCTCTGTAGCGAGCGTGGTCTACCGAAAGTCGCGAGGGAATTTTGTGTTCCTTGAAAGGACATCTGGCGATAGGAATTATCGCTGGACTTGAGAAATCTGCGTCGTCAGGTTTGGGCGCTGAGATTTCGACGAATCCTCGCCTCGTCGCATCGACTCAAGTAAGAGCCGTCGGCCATTTTGAACCTCACGCTTTGGACACCTACAAAGGTTTTGCTTCGCGTCAGCTTTACCCCAACATCCTACGGTCTGTCGGGGATGTGTGTGTGTGACCGCTTCGTCTCCAATTACGTTGCGGGTTGCTGATTGAGCGGTGAAGGTGCTCCTCTGGAGGGCGCCTTTGTACAGTTTCGGCAGGGCGATTGCCATTGCCATCTGTACGCGATTCGGGTCTCGACTGGAGAGCGAGATTCGGGCTTCGACTGGATATCATTCTAGCGACCGCTGGAGCGAATCACCTTCGCCTTGGAAAAGGTTATGGAGACATTGAGGAGTGTCCTTTTCACTCGCTGGGAGCGCAGTGAGTTATCTGACTTTAGTGGATGGTACCATCCTAAGTGATAAGGTATATAGAGTGCACTTTTAATTGCCATTTGTTGTACCGTTATTCTTGTGTGTGAATTTTAATACAATATCTGTTCATTTATAATCATTGGTGTGGTTTCACTATTGATTTCTAACACAGAATAACATATTTTTCTGCCGGGGCTCCTCTCGGGGTTCGGAGGTTTACCGAGACCAGGAGATCGTAGAGGAACCCGTAACACAAGATACAGTGCAGAATAACAAGATAGTTATGGTCTTTCGGTTATATAAAGCCTGTATACATTATATTGGGACACACTGTATATCCATCCTCACACTCGAATCATTTCAATTACAAACTATAACCGCACTCTTCGACATCATGACGTCAACCGATATTCCTCCGCGCACATTATTACATCATTACAATACTTGTACCAAGTTTGATTTAATCCATTCAGCTATTCTTAAGTTATCATATTTCTACCTGACATGACCTCTGACCTTTCACCTCTTGACCACAAAATTTAATCAGTTCATGTTTACATCATTATACATACCTGTACCAAGTTTTAAGTTCAATCCCTTCAGTTGTTCACAAGTTATCACATTTTTACCTGACATGACCTCTGACATTTGGCCTTTGACCTTGGGGACCCCAAAATCGAATCATTTAATCTTTACATCATTATACGCTAGTGTGACTCGGCGCGCTCCGCGTGCCTCACCACACGTCGTTTCAGCGGAATAGGCATCTTTGACCATTTCGGTTGTCTTTGTGTCTTCTGGGTCTTCAGGGTCTTTTTGGTGTTTTGGGTCTTCAGGGCCATTTGGGTCTTCAGGGTCTTTTGGATCCTCTGGTCCTTTAAGGGTATATTGGGTATTTGGGGTCTTCAGAGTCTTTAGGGTCTTTTTGGGTCTTCGGGGTATTTTGGGTCTTCTGTGTCTTTTGGGATTTCGGGGCCATTTGGGTCTTCAGGGTATTTTGGATCATCTAGGCCTTTAAGGGTATTTTGGGTCTTTGGGGTGTTTTGGGTCATCGGGGTCTTCAAGGTATTTTGGGTCTTCAGGGGCTTTTGGGTCTTAAGGGTCTTTTGGTTCCTCTGAGTCTTTAAGAATATTTTTGGTCTTTGGGGTGTTTTGGGTCTTTGGGGTTCTTTGGGTCTTCTGGGTCTTCAAGGTGTTTTGGGTCTTCAGGGTCTTTAAAGGTCTTTGTAGATATGTTTGCTCTATTATAATAAGATATCTGTACCAAGTTTGAATTAGATCCCTTTAGACGTTCTCAAGTTCTAGACCTATTACAGACTTTGACTTTGACCTCTTGACCCCAAAATCTAATCCGTTTACCTTTCATCATTATACATATCTGTATCAAGTTTGAATTAGATCACTTCATCTGTTCTCAAGTAATAGACCTATTACAAACTTTGACCTTTGACCTTATCCCCCCAAAATCGAATCAGTTAATGTTTACATCATTATACATATCTGTTCCAAGTTTGAATTAGATCACTTAAGCTGTTTTCAAGTTATGGACATATTACAGACTTTGACCTTTGATGTCTTGACCCCAAAATCTAATCAGTTCATCTTTACATCATTCTACATAAGTGTGCCAAATTTGGTCAGCTTCCCATCACTGGTTCACAAATTGTCACGGTTACAGTATTTTTACCTAACATGACCTCTGACCTTTGGCATTTGACCTCGTGACCCCAAAATCTAAAAAGTTCATCTTTACCTCATTATACATACCTGCACCAACTTTCACGAAGATCTTTTAAGCAGTTCTCAAGTTATCACGGCAACAAAAACCTATCACGGATGGACGGACGGACGGACAGCCGGATGGACAACCTGAAAACATAATACCTCAGGCAACTTCGTCCGGCGGAAGCATAATAACGTTCCAATTGAAAAAATGGTAAGACCACGCAGGTAGTGCAAGCCCACATGAAAACAGCAGAGTATAGAGGGGCACACCCATTCTTCAAAGCATGAATTATTCAAACTAGTGAGACACCCGTGCATAGCACGGGTGGGAGGCCAGGAGCAAACAGGCAATGCAGATACGGCGAATGCTAAAGCATGAAACCAATAAATTCCACATTCCTGTGGCACCTTCAGTCGCACGTCAGACATGGACAGCAAGTTTGTGAAGGACTTCCGTTAAAAACGTATCCATTCGCAAACAAAAGGGTACGTTCACGTATAGAAACATTGTCATGGGTCCGTGGTGAATCTGCATATGGCGATCCGCGAAATTCACGTTTAGAAAGTAGAAACCATCACGGCATGTCGTCATTCACTTGAACTCGATATCTCTTTTTTTCATTCCAAACAACATAACTCCAATCACAAAATAAACTTGTAACAACATTGTTAATGTTTCCTTCATTGTAAAAACTACCAAGTAAACAGTTAAAAAGATTTTGAGCCGATAGGTGTTACGGTCTTGGCAAGATCGATGGAGACAGTGATCTGTTAGCGTGTACACTGCCCAAATAGCTACAGTCACATGAAAAAGTAAGTACACCCCATGTAAAGTTTTGACTTTTTCAACATATTTCAACATACAGCTATTTGATCTTCATTTCAACAATATTGATAGATAAAGGTGATATAATAAAACAAATATCATGAAACATTTACATTTTGTAGTCCATTGTATAATTTAAATAAACATAAATGCAAATTTCGCATGTGGAAAAAGTGAGTACACCCCCACATTTATCACTACTTCAAATACCTAAAATTAGAATCAGGTGCACCAGCTCAGGTGCAAATGATTAGAACATCGTTAGAGAGGATCCTGGAGGAACCTGTCTTATTTAAACCTCAGACATTAAGTTTGGTTTGCTCTTTGTTGTTGAAGTGTGTGGCGTCACCATGCATAGATCAAAAGAGCTCTCTGAGGCCTTCAGAAAGAAGGTTATAGATGCCTACGAGTCTGGGAAGGGATTTAAAAAGATCTCCAAACAATTTGAAATCAATCATTCGACTGTCCGGAAGATCATCTACAAGTGGAGAAGATTTCAAACAACTGCCAACTGTTCAGGCCAGGCCGCCCCAGCAAGTTCAGCCCGAGAGCAGACTGCAAGATGCTGAAAGAAGTCTCTAAGAACCCCAGAATGTCATCACGGGACCTACAGGTAGCTCTTGCCACTGTTGATGTCAAAGTGCACGAGTCTACCATTAGAAAGAGGCTGCACAAATTTGATCTACATGGGAGGTGTGCCAGGAGGAAACCTTTGCTGTCCAGAAAGAACATCAGGGCAAGACTAAAGTTTGCCCATGAACACCTAGGCAAAGCCCAGCACTTCTGGAACAATGTGCTCTGGACAGATGAGTCAAAGGTAGAGCTATTTGGCCACAGTACCAGAAGACATGTTTGGCGAAAACCAAAGACAGCATTTGACCACAATAACCTGATACCAACTGTAAAGCATGGTGGTGGAAATATTATGGTTTGGGGCAGCTTTGCTGCATCGGGGCCTGGGCAGCTCACCATCATATAATCCACTATGAATTATTCATTGTACCAGAGGGTGCTTGAGGATAATGTGAGGCCATCTGTCAGAGAGTTGAAGCTCAACCGAAGGTGGACCTTGCAACATGACAATGACCCTAAACATACCAGTAAATCCACCAAGGAATGGCTGAAAAGAAAGAAATGGAGGCTTCTGGAATGGCCAAGTCAAAGCCCGGATCTAAATCCCATCGAGATATTGTGGGGGGATTTGAAATGAGCTTTGCATGCAAGAAACCCCTCAAACATCGCACAGCTGAAAGAATTCTGCATGGAGAAGTGGGCAAAAATTTCTCCCAGTCGATGTCAGAGACTGGTAGACAGTTATAAGAAACGCCTACTTGAGGTTGTTTCTGCCAAAGGGGGCAATACCACCTATTAGAGCCAAGGGTGTACTCACTTTTTCCACATGCGAAATTTGCATTTATATTGATTTAAATTATACAATGGACTACAAAATGTAAATGTTTCATGATATTTGTTATATTATATCACCTTTATCTATCAATATTGTTGAAATGAAAATCAAATAACTGTATGTTGAAATATGTTGAAAAAGTCAAAACTTTACATGGGGTGTACTTACTTTTTCACGTGACTGGATGTGGAATTCTCTCATGTAGAGATTAAACTCACGTCGTTTGACCTTTTGCCAAGGTCATTATTTACTTTTAATGATGTATATATACGAATCAAAAAGAAGATAATTGGTTTTGGGTCGTCCTTTCCGCATATCTCGTGGGATTGTGAGTTGGAGAGACGACCGTGATGGCGGGGAGGGGGTTGGCATTCTCTCAAGCAGGGATTCAACCCATGTCCTTATAAAAGGTCTTTGTCTGAGGTCACCAAGTCCGATCGGTGCAGCTGTGCAGCGATCGGTGCAGCCGTTTGTGCGGCACCCGGGAAAATAATGTTATGCGGGAGTCCAAACCTGAAAATGCTGGAGGCCAAAGCTGAAATTGGGAAAACAATATAGCCTATTTTACTCCAGGAGATCCAAGGATTACCCACCAAAACTATCGTTGCGATCGGTTCAGCCGTTTTTGCGGTACCTTCGAACGGACGGACAGACAGGCAGACGGATGGACATTTGGTGAATTATAGTAAGATGAGAATACAAATGTATCCATTAACATCTGCCAGAAGTATTAGCATGGGTCATTTGGTCAGAATCCCATCACAGATTAATCCCGCCAACCCATAAGACCTACTCTATCCAAAATCCAGTTTTTCCTTCTTGAGAGTTACCTTCTGTATCCATCCTGTCCACCCCATGCTTCCTTTCCCACCTCTCATTCCTCCCCACACCCATAGTTTAGTCCAAGTGTCTCTCTCTATTCTATTTTGTCCTTAAAATCAGCTGTTAGTATTCTCCACCCCTCTATGTACTGTTCCTTTTATCCTGTTGCATCCTGCTCCGTTCAGTTTCTCACTCTTTCATGAGCCCTGGCATAGTATACAATAAAATTAAATTCAAAAGAAGAGGAAGAATGGAAAACTCCAAGGCCTTCCTGCTAATTACCCCTGTAAGCCGGAAGACACTGACAGACCATATGTCGGGTGACATGATGGCGATGGCAGGAGTGCGCGTTCACACGATTTCTGGGATGACCAGGACATGGACATTGAATGCAGCCAGGTCCTACACCTGGATGTTCATAGTAGCCATCCAGACAACTGTAAAGACAACATGATGCCATGTTAAACCTGCTTTGTGGCATGTCATATTTACAGACTTGGCATTTAATATGGAATATATTTTTTGTGGGGGTGAACTTACTTTTCAAGATGACTTAGAACCAAAAGTTCATTGGAATTATGTTGAAATTATTCTAGATTTTGATAATGTGATCTTTAAAAGAAACAAAAACCACATTTGACATTTTGAAGCAAATAAATCGATCCTTGAAAGTGATGCAAACTGATATGGAACTCCATTCACAGACAGTACTGTGTTAAACTTCTGTACGTTTTCCAGAAGTATCTCATTATTTTGCACATTAGCCAAAAAAAATTTCAACAAAAACAAAAGTTAAATCATGACTGGGATTACGGACAGTAAAATTACAGTTCAGTACTTCGTGTAACCCCCACGAGCATTCAGGGGAGCACATACACGTCGAGGCATGCTGTTCACGAGATTTGCCAAGGTTTGGACAGGAATTGCTAGCCATGCAGTTACAATAGCCTGCTGCAATTCACGCACAGAGGTTGGCTGCTGGTCCAAGTTGTCGATTTGACGCGTTAATTCTGCCCACAAGTTCTCTATCGGATTCATATCCGGGGACATGGCAGGCCACTCGATATGCTCTACACCACGGTCAGAAAGAAAGTGTTGGATCAGGCGAGCACGATCAGGCCATGCATTGTCATCTTGGAAGACAAAGTTTCCTCGAAAGGCTGCACGAGCAAATGGAAGCAATGTTTCTTCCAGAATGGCCTTGTACTTGAACTGGTTCAGGTTTCCATTTAGAACAACCAGGTCAGTTTTGCCCCCTGCATGAAAAGCAGCCCAAACGGTCACCCCACCACCTCCAGCTTGGACTCTTGGCATGACACAATCTTCGTTGTAGGTTCTATGCACTTGTCTGCGCACTCTGATGTGGCCATTTTGACGATAGACCAGAAATCTAGACTCGTCACTGAAGGTCACGTGATTCCAGTGTCCTGGCTGCCATTGACGGTGCTCTCTGGCCCACCTCAACGTCGCTGGCTGTGTTGTCTGGCCAGGCGTGGCTTTCTCAGGGGACGCCTGGCACGATAGCCTGCTTGAACCAGTCGTTGGTTGACTAGCCTTCTGGATACAGGCACATTTGTCAGTTGCTGCCACTCAGCCCTAAGCCGATTAGCTGACTTGGTACGGCCATTGCAGACTAACCGGTGCAGCTGGCGATCATGCCTCCTTGTGGTTCTGCGGGGACATCCTGGCCTCGGTATTGGAGTAGGGACACCCCCTCTGAGCATTTCGTTTCAGGATCTTTGACACCTGACCTTGAGTGATACCATACTGCCGAGCAATAGCACGCTGTTTCATGCCGGAAATTCGTAAAGCCACCACTCCATGACAAACAGCATTGTCGAGTTGATGGACCATCTCCAGAGGAAGCGGCAATAACTTTTGTAGACGTGCAGCAGTTGTTTTCCACTAATACAGAATGCAACAACCCTTATATAGCCGATTGTGAAGCCAATCGTCAAATGTACCTGTCCTTACATTTTGTCACGCCACCTGTGATATTATCCTGTTATTGACTTCTTGCTGCGAAAGACAATCAGTGACATGGTTCTTTCAACAAAGAAATCACCGAAGCATAAAAGAAACTCACCAGATTGATATACTGAGTTCAGAAAGTAAACCCGTCAAGAAAAAAAAATATTCCATATTAAATGCCAAGTCTGTAATTTAGCAAAATAAAAAAACAAGCATTCTGAGTATTGCGCTGCAATACATGTCCCCTACTGGCAGTCTGTCATCCAGAAAACTGTTGGGGAAATAACCAAAGGTTATTTATCCACAGGTTCTGAATCGTTCCCAATCGCTAATTACCTCAGGACGGGCTCACCTGTGATTCGCACTCAGGACTTCGATTTATATACCTTGCAGACAGGTCAGCAGAAGCACGAGAAAATAAGTTGTTGATAAAGAACCTTTCGAGTCGCTAAACATCGGTAATTTATTATATTTTCCGGTTCACGATCAATGATCGATGTGTATATAAATGTTGCTCGGCTTGGCTCCGCCCCTCCGGAAAGCGCGCGTTGTGTCGCACTGTTGACGTTCGCGAGACGAGGCTGACTGCGCCCGGTGCGGCTTGAGGAGAACTCTCGAATAAACAAGAGATATCCATTTTTTAAAAATATTTTCGTTTAATTAACGATATCTGCCAAACCACGTGCCCTATCGCAAATTGCAAAAGGACATTTTAGTAGACACACACTGAACAGATCTGTGAAGTTTCCCCTTGATTGGATCAAAAATGAGGTAGGAGCTCGGTTTTAAAGGTTCATGCTTAAAAACGTCATAACTCTGAAACCATGTGACGCATGACGTCATGCTCGCTGACTTTTTTGTTTGTCATGGGTATGCGATCCTGCCTGCAAAGTTTGGCCTCGATCTGTTCAGCCGTTGCAGAGAAAAAGGGGTTTTCGTGTTTTCACGAAAAACAATATGGCGGCCGAACCACGTGACATGTGACGTCATAATTACCATTAAAATATTCTTCAGACCGAGTCCCTCATATGGTGAAAATTTTATCTCAATCGGTCCTATTATTGCAGAGAGAAAATACAACAAAAGTTGATTTTATTAGTCCCCTACCAGTGTACACCGTAGGGGACTATAGGTTTGCACGCCGCCCTCCGTCCGTCAGTCCGTCAGTCCGTCAGTCCGTCACGCAAAGAACAGTTTTCTGGACTTTTTTCCTCAACTCTTATTGCTAATGATTTCAAACTTGGTACATGGTTTCGTCATGATAAGTTACAGAGCAAGTTCGAACTTCACGACGTTTCGATCATTTTTGACAAAGTTATGGCACTTTGAACTTTGGGAATTTCCCCAACAGTTTTCCGGACTATAATTTGGAGTGCGGTAAGTCATAATACTGTCTTATATGACAGTGCTACCCAATGCCGGTAGGGGACATGTATTGCTACGCAATACTCAGAATGCTTGTTTAACTTAATTTGTCAGCCACACATTTCATGATAAACCAACTGCAGATGATGCCAGAACCTCAGCAATTGGCGAAATTGCCGATTTATTTACTGTCTTGCACGTTTTGCTGGAAAAGCAAACATTATTGTGATATATTCTAGAAACTTCTCTGAGATGCACAGCACGTCAGAGATGATGCACAGATCTGAGATGATGATGATCATCTGAGATGCACGCACAGAAAAAGTGTGCAACTCTAACCGCATCCCTTCTGATGTGTTCAATTGAGATTGAACATCTTTTCACCTATTTGCACACTTTTTCTCAGAGACACCTGTTCCACAAAAGCATGAATACTGGATCCATTGAGTTGGGCTCCCCATGTGGAATTATGAACCCCAAAACTATTTACAAGCCTACATGGCTGTTCTCTTTCCATCTACGTATGTTGTCACTTGAGCGTACTGATCATAGAATGCCAGGAGGCAGTGCAGCCATCAAGGTGTACAACTTCCTGTTGTGAATGGGCAGGTAATGCTGAATCTTTTCTTGTACCCTTGGAGTCAATGGAAGCTAAGAACATGTGGGCATTCAGTGTATCTCATAAGGTTAAAGTGCAAGGACAGCTTCTCTCCCACTGACAACTGCATGGTGAACTTTCATTCCTGTACCACTAAATCCAGATGTCCTCCCCCTTCCCAGTTCTCCCCACCACCACCAACATTTCACTCCTTTATCCCTCATCTCCAGCCTCAACAGTCTGCACATAAACAGATCCAGAAACCCTCAATCAGGTTCCTCTCCAGCACTCCACATGTAAAGTATTCGGCAACAGAGTGTCGCTTCTACCAAATCAGTTTCTGAAAAAGGGTTAGGGTTATCCTGGGTGTTTTTCCATTGCCTGCCCAGCTCAGCAGTCATGGGAATCAAACCCACAGCAGCAATGGAAATACAACAAGCCCTTATTCACTCAGCTGCTCCCATATGTCCTCTCAATCCTTCATCGAGTTTGACGACTTACTTTAATTCCTTTGGTTCCCTTTTCCTGTGTGTGGAATCGTGTCCTCGAATTCATTCAATCTCGCTCTTCCCTCACATTATTCAAGGTGGTGACTGGTAACCAAACAACTTCCTGTGTTTTTCCCCATAAATACCAAAGAGCTTTGCTATTCTTGTTCACGTTTCCTCACTGTGTCTATCTCCAAGTGTATTTTTTTTCTGTCTGGTGGTGGCAGTTTCATCTGTCTGCCTCCTCCTCACCTGTGTATTCTCCTCTACATCACAGTGTGTGTGTGTGTGTGTGCATTGTTATCCTGCTTGTATCCCTTCTCCACATCTTCTTCTCTGCTCTGTTGCTTGCATGGTGGTTTGTTTTCCTTCCTTGTCCTCTTCCATGAGATGTGATAGTGGTATAAAAATACGAATTATTATTCATATGCACGTACGCCCATTAACATTTGCCGAAAACATCTTCTCACAAACTACCAAACCGATATAGACCAAATTTTGTACGATGAATCAGGACAGCAACCTCTCATGGGATTGTGCTCTCCATCCGGGTCACATGATAAAAATGCACATGGCAGCACTCCTGGAGTTTGCAAAAAGGCAAGGGAAAGACTGAAAGCATGATGCAAAATATTCTGTTGTCTGATGAGACAAAAATTGAACTCTTTGACCTGAATGCAAAGCACCAGATCTGGTGGAAACCAGGCACAGCTCATCACCCATCATCCCTCCTGTGAAACATGGTAGTAGCAGAATAATACTATGGGGATGTTTTTCAGTGGCAGGGACTCGAGAATTGTAAGGATAGAGGTAACAATGAATTGAGCCAAATACAGGAAAATATTTGAGGAGAACCTGCTTCAGATTGCAAAAGACCTTTGACCGCGGCGATGATTTATGTTCCAACAGGACAATGACCCCAAGCATACAGCCAAAGCAGCACTGAAATGGCTTCCGAACAAGAACATGAAAGTCCTCGAGTGGCCCAGCCAAAGCACAGACTTGAATCCCATTGAGAATCTGTGGAAAGACTTGAAGATTGCTGTTCACCGATGCTCCCCATCCAACTTGACAGAGCTTTTTTTTTTTCTTTTTTTTTTTGTATACAAGATCGAGGCTCGTGAAAGAGCTAACATTAATCACACAAAAAGACAAACCGACACACAAAACACAAAAAACAAGTGGAGCGGCAGACAAGATGGGGAGAGAGGGGGAAGGACACAAAAGAGAGGGGGAAGAGGGGGAAGGACACAAACACAACATTTGAGAGCAGGGACATCGGGAGGACTTGGGGGGAGGTGGGAGAGGAATAAAACATATGAACACTGCAAGGACTCTGGGGTGAATTACCGGGGGTAGAAAAGATCAAGGTTTTCGATGGGGGAAGATAAGAGATGGTGGTGAACAGCTGTTTTAAAGACCTGGAGGGAGGAGTGGGATTGAAGGGAGTGGGGGAGTTTGTTCCAGAGGCGGGAGAAAAGGGGAATGAAAGAGTGAAGGTGAGCAGAGAGCCTAGACTTTGGCAGTTTAACCATAAGAGGGTTGCAGGCAGATCTTGTGCGACCTGAAGGAATATTGGGGGGACAGAGCACAGAGAGGCGAAATCCCCCTTAAAATGCTTAAGCAAATCTGCAAGATTAATGGGAGAAACTTCTTAAATCCAGATATGCAAATCTGATACAGACAAGACACGAATCTGTAATCGCTGCCAAAGACACTTCCATGAAGTATTGACTCAGGGGGCTGAATACTTATGTAAGTTAGATATTTCTGTGTTTCATTTTCAAGAAATTTGGATAAAATTATAAAAACATGTTTTCACTTTGACGTTATGGAGTATTTTGTGTAGATCGGTGACAAAAAAATTAAATGTAATCCATTTTACATTCAGGCTGTAACACAAGAAAATGTGAAAAAGTCAAGAGGTGTGAATACTTTCTGAGGGCACTGTAATCCCTGTTATTCACTAAAACATATTTTTCTCACAAACTACATGACCGAAATGGACCAAATTTGGTATGAAACCTCAGAACATTAAAGTCTCAGAGGGTTGTGTTCCCCATCTGGATCCGCCCCCTATAAAGAGGCTGAAAAGGGGGATTTCGCCTCTAATTCAGGTAACTTGTTTTTTAATCTTCTTAGAAACTGTGGGGACTGGGGAAATAACCGCCAGTCCCCCATGGGGCTATTTTTATTAGTTGTAGTAACTTTATTAAATGCAAGAATCAAATTCAAAAAGTTGACTTGCTGTTTCACTTTAAAACAAATTACTCTGTACAGCCCATATTGTATACATTACACGTCTCACTTTTCGCAGTGTCTGCCGGTGCTGTTTCCCCGGCAGTTTAGGCAGATACCAGTGTTTGCATCGCAATGGTCAGCTTTTCCTCTACAATTGCAGGGCAGGCAGCGAGGATACTCCCAGTGGCCAGGCTCACACTTATCACAGCGTAGACCAGCCTTGCCAACATGGCATTCACATTGACCCGTTCGTGCATCGCAGACTTCTTTCGCAGAGCCTCGTGGATCACATCTACATGCTGGACAAGGATGGCCATTAAAAACAAATGGGTATGCACATCCATTTCAGAACATCATTTTTTTCACAGTTGGTTTCACACCGTTCACCACCTCTTTGAAAATACCCAGAATTATTTACACATCTGGATGTCACTTCACACTGATGTTCCTAGATGTTGCCATGAACACTTCACAAACTTTCAGTGGTTTGTCCTCCTAGTTTTATGATTAATGTGAACAAAATGTTCAGGTTACCTTCAATGGCCTTTGTATAAATGCTTACATGCAATGAAACATAAGTGACATTGTGGTCCGCCTGCAAGAAGATATGTAAAGGCATTCCTGTGCTTGATGCTCAATGATGCAAGAGTGTCTGCTGGATACCACGGGGTGTCTGCTGGATACCACGGGGTGTCTGCTGGATATCACGGGGTGTCTGCTGGATACCACGGGGTGTCTGCTGGATACCACGGGGTGTCTGCTGGATACCACGGGGTGTCTGCTGGATACCACGGGGTGTCTGCTGGATACCACGGGGTGTCTGCCGGATACCACGGGGTGTCTGCCGGATACCACGGTGTGTCTGCTGCATACCATGAGATGTCTGCTGGATACCATGGGATGTCTGCTGCATACCATGGGATGTCTGCTGCATACCATGGGATGTTTGCTGCATGCCAAGGGGTGTCTGCTGCATGCCAAGGGGTGTCTGCTGCATGCCAAGGGGTGTCTGCTGCATGCTATGGGGTGTCTGCTCGATGTGTGAAATATGAAAAGCCAAGAGCTCTGAACTACACTTTTTTATGCTATGCCAATCTGGTTTTTTTTTCTTTACAAGAGCGAGGTGACAGGAGGTATGAACTGACAGTTGGACAATAATTAGACACAATATGCAAGGGAATGAACGAACAGAAAGAGAGGAGAGAGGAAACAGAGTAACCTGCAAGTAAAAGGGTTGGCTTCAATCGGGCAAATGGGGTAGAATATATTGCAGTTAGGTGTGGTGGTGGGGAGATGGTTGTCAATTTAACACAGATTGTGCAAATCACTCACGTTTGCAGCTGCCAGGTCTGTGGCCATATGTTTGAGGAGTACAGGTATCACATTTGCGACCGGTTACCAAGGGATGGCATGGGCACTGTCCACCAATTGCTGCACAGATATCGCTCTTTGATCCCAAACGATCGCAGGCACAGGCTGCAGTGCACAGCAAAAGGAAAGGATTACTTTACGAAGATGCAATGCAAAACGTTCATCCAAAATGCTTGCACAGATTTTCAAGTTAGATTTGATACACTTACGAATGGCACCGTCGTGAATGATCGCTGAAATGCTGCACAAGATTTGGGTGCAATTGTGGTGTGGCATGCGCTGCAATCTTTGTAAAGGGGATAAAAGGCAGCCAAGCATTCCAGGTCTGAGGCTGGCCTCTCCCTGTTGAAGTAGTCTTGACTTACCGGGCCGCAGGACTATCTGCACACCGTGGTGATGGAAAGAAGGGAAGCAGAGCGAAGTGGCAAGGGAGGACGTGGGATAATTAGCATCCAGAAAGAAATTACAAGATTTCATTTCAAGGAAAAGACATCATAAGCAGATTGGAAGGACATGTGTAGAGGGGGTTATTACTTACGAGGGGGCAAGGAAAGTTGTGTACATTCAAAGTAATAAGGTTTATTCACGGGGTACAGCAGACATACATTTATTCATGTGGTGTGGCAAAAGAGAAGCAATAGGGGAGTATTTGTGTGGCTTGGCAATGTACAGAGCAAAAAGACAGTGCAGTTCTTACCCTGTTAATGTGGGAGTCTGTCCACTTTTAGCAGAATATGACAGACAACACTTTATAGACAAAGGATTATTTATTAATTACATACGTACGGAGAGAAGAGTTTGACCTCAGTCAAGAAGATCTCTAAATTGTACTCAAACTGCATCAAATATATGTATACAAATTGTTTTACTACAAAAGGAAGGCAAAAGTGGAAACCGAAGCATGAGATCATAACACAGGAATGCTGATACAAGGATCCTTGGCCTCCCAATTGTTACACAAGGTCAAACCACAGATAAAACATGTTTTTGCCAGCTCAGCACAAAGAAGCAATTCTGCCCAGCAACTGTGGAATGACTCTTTGCCAATGCTTTACAAGCAAGCATATTTCCTTTGGCCTGGCCCAACTGTATCACATGATGCATTAACCCAACATGCTTTTTGGCCATGGCTGTCTCTGATTGGTCCAGAGATGACAATTATTCATTTTTACCCCGACATTAATAATCCCCTAAGACAATCTTACCTAAATTAAGATAACATTGGCACCATATCAGACTCACACCCAAAGGAAAGGTGGAAAGTGTAGAAAGATAGAGCAGAGTGAGGCTGGTTCGACCTCAGGCTCACCGCGCAAGGACTGACGAACCCGTCACTTCCCTGTGCTGGGGGAGAGGTAATGGGGAATAATACTTTTTGAGCTCTCTTAGTATTGACTAACATTCTGTAGTGTATTGACTCGTAGTGTTCCTCTTAGTCTGAACTTTCAAACTGTTGACTCTCTGATCATAGACTCTCCATGTGCTAATGTCTAATTCCATGCGTCTGGAGAGGGGTGGAGTTCGGTGGGGGACAAAGGTCACACATCGCCCTTTCCATCTGTGGCCCCTGGAAGCAAAGGTCACGTGCCGCCCTCTTCGATACACTTAACATTGGGAGGACTTGTATTGCTCCTCATTCGCTGCCCGGATGTCTGCCAAGAGCCTGGATAGCATGGTAGACAGCCGGAGGGCCGTCGCTGATTATCGGGAACCTTGGGAAGGTTAGTGCAAGATGGCCCTAACCGGCAGCAAGGCTTGTTGGTCGTGGTACAGTGGGTGCGGGCGTCATGGCATCCTCGTCTAGCGTGAGATGCTGGTTGCAGCAACGAGGTGCAGGCAGGTGTTTGAAGCATTGCGGTGGTCGAGTGGTGGATGTCTTGTGATAGTGCGATGGTGGGTGAGGCGGTGTGGGTGAATGACGAGCAAATAAAGTGTGAGATTGGTCGTTGGTGGAAGTAGGTGGTTGTGGTGTTGTGTCGTGGAGGTGGTTTGTGGTCTGTTGGTGGTTAAACTGCAGTTGAGGTGCTGTTACGGTGGGGGTAACAGTTTGGTTTTGGTACACACATTTGAAAGAGGTTTTGGCACAAATATCCAAATGAGGCAGGACGTGATCTCTCCTTTGCGGCTCGAGAGCGGCTCCATCCTCCAAAACGAAGATCAAAAGTAAAGAAGATGGGGAAAACCCTAACTAATCCCTCATACCACATATTTCTCTTGAAACCCACTAGACACAATGGAGGATATCTGGAAGATTTAATAAATAACTAACTCAGGACCCTTAATGTTGTGTGAGATTACCGGAGGTGACGGTTCGCTGTCACAACACACACACACTCGGCAGGCAGACACATGGACAAACAGACACTTCTTAAATTATATATATGATGATTAAATATTAATTTCTGACTCGAGTTGTACCTGGTCTTTATTATCTCCTGCTTACCGACATTTATATTGTTTTTTTGCTGACAACGACATTTCCTCATCAAGAGTTCAATGTCTTCATTTTATGTTTTTACTTTCAAAAGTATATGCTCTTTGTTAAAATGGCATTTGAAAAACATTTTAGAGAACACAGACCAAGTCTTCAGAAATATGATTGGAGTTGAGGTTGTGAAGCAAGCCATCTCAATAAAGCTCGACCATGGACTTAAATGTGGTCATGAGTTTTGGTTTCATTCATTAATTTTGATAAGTAACAACAATGTAATCGTACTTACTGAATCTATAAGTAAGGTGGTTGACGGCCTGGGTTTTACTGAAGCTTCAGACCACAAGTGGATTCGTACAGTGTAAATCACTCCTTTTTTCAGACAAACAGCCTCAGGAAATGCCACGTTCCTGCAGAATGCAATAGAGGCCACCACGGTCTCATTGGGAAGTGAAAGAATGAAGGTTCAAATAAATAGCACCCATTCAAACTGAGTCATTCGAAATGAATTCCATTTGGCAGTCACTGCAGATAGCAGGTTGAAGAGAGAAATAAAAATTGAATTGTATACTACAATATTTCGATAGTTTCTCATGATCATTGCCATGATGGCCGTCACATGACTTGTCCAATGACTCCATGGCTGTCTGGCAACATGCTGTTTTGAAAATGCTTTCCTGAAACTTATGTATTGAATGAAGTGTGCTATAGTATGACAGCTCTTCCTTAATACCATTTTTGGACGGTCTATAACGTATTTTCATTTTTGAAGCTATTCGGTGAAGTTTACGGAGAAATAACGCGTTTCTCACCTTGAGCTCTTATGCAACTTAACTTCTTGTTTATACACCATTGGGTTGAAAGATTCACACTCGGAAGAAAGTACATCAGTGCTCCAACCCAGAACCGTCAATTCTGCTCGCCATTTCTCCCAAGTCTGTAATTAAAGACAATAGAATTTGACACAAATGCATCAATGGATATGCCTTCACCCACATTAGACGTCAACTCACTGTTATGTTTGAACTCAATTAAAGATCAAATAAAAAATTTAACGTCACATGAGAAAGATTTCGAGAGAAAAAAAAGAGAGAAAAGTGGAAGGGAGAAAAACAGATGCTTTTACTCGAGTTATGATCTGCAAAATGCTTTTGAAATGGTACATGACCTTTGACCTGTTTAACCCAGGTTTTGTTTTGCCCAAAATTTAAACAGTGTATCTTTGTATCGCAGTCCATACTTTTGCCAGGTTTGGTCAAAATCCGTTGAGCGGATCACAAGTTATTGCGGTAACGAAAATATGTTACTCATGCACAGATGGGCACACAGCCGGACTGGCAACCCCGAACATAATGTCTCGCCTTCGGCTTCAGAGGCATTAAAAATCAGCTCAACATGCTATCAATAGGCAATAGCATTCCATCTTAGACTGAGATTTCGTGAGTGACATTGGATCCAAGGTTTCACAGATTGAATTACAATCATTCAAATGCCTTCACTCCAAACTTAGCACTTCTTTCTGAGCACAAGTGCTCGGCAATCACCAAAGCAAGTTGAAGATACGCTGCAGTACAATGTGGAAACATGACAAGCCAAGCTGGGATATACAGGTCACATGAGAAAGATTTCGAGAGAGAAAACCCTAACCCTAACCCTAACGCATATGAGAGCAAATGCGGACTCACTGACTGACTGACCTGGTACAGTTACAATAGCTTTTTGTATTCCTTTGGGAACGTGCCAGGCTAATAAGTCACCAAGTAAATTCCCACATCAATATATACCATGAAAAGTACATCTGCAATTGTTTGTGGGTATTGTAAAAGTTAACCCGTCTAATCACCGTAAAAAAATTTTTTTAATGTGAACTACCAGGATGCCCATCACACACAGACACACACATCCTTTATAAGGCATAGAGACAAGAAAAGTATGCCCCTTGCCCACCCTCCTGCTACTCACTTGATTCCGCCTTCCCAGGTTTCCGCAGGGTGCACACGGTCTGACACTGCCAGTAAATAATCCCTTCTGGTGAAACTCCCAAAATACAAATCACCTCCACTCATTTCTCCCTCATTTCTCCCCATCTACGGAACAAAGTTCCTCAGTCTCTTCAGTCCCATTCTTGCCTATAGGGCTTCAAGACAGCTGTTCACCACCATCTCAGATAATCCCACTGTGAGTCGGTCACCCAACACCAACCGGGCCTAAGGCTTTTTGCTCCAGAGCACACAAATATCTCAAAGACCTAATATAATTATAATATTGTTGGTTCTTTTTTTCATTTGCATCTTTGACATTTTGTTTTCATATTACGAGTGGGCACTGATTTTTGTTGTCGGTGTTTATTCGTAATAAAATAAAAACCCCCATCTGCAACTCTGATCTTTTCAACCCACATTAACCTTCCCCAAGCCCACCCCTTTCCGGGTTTCCAGTTTTTCCTTCCACTTCTGTGATTGAAAGTCGATGGCTGTATCTGTTTTGTTCATCCTCTGTGTCCGCCTCTTGCTCTCATTCTTCCCCACATCCCATATTTCTCTAAGTCTCCCACTATTTTGTCCCTGAACCCTACTGTTGGTTTAGCCTTCCCTTCCCACACCCCTCATTCTACCTCTCTTTTCGTTCTATGTTCTAGCTACTCCACGAGCCTCAACACTGTATTCGAAAATAATCAAATGAGAATGAGAGTTCTGATTCTGGGTGGAAAACTTGCTGCGTTTCGTTCTTCAAAACTTAGCGGTGGTGCTTTGGCCACAACTCTATCCTTTCCTGGGGGACTGGAGCAGCCAATAAATGGCTAGACAGCTTATGGAAATGATCCACTTTTGGACTCCCTCTGGATGCCATTGCTACTTCTGCAGGAATCATGGAGGTTTTGAATGTTGCACGTACTGCTTTTTTCTCAATGGTGTGTAATATGGTGGTAACACAGGTGGAGTCGGCAGTCTGACTCTGCAAACTCCAATCATCTGAATCTCATTCCTATCCAAGTCTTACCTTTGTAAATCAGAATTACTCAGACAACTAGGCCCTTGTTCATAGTTCAATGGAGTAGTGCTCTCCTCTATGGGCTGGCACCCCAGTAACACATCTGTTTTTCCTGGATTTTGTGGAATCTATGATTAGAATTTCCTACAATGAGGCCAAAGCACAAGGTCTGTTGCTCTCACATCACAGGCAGATCAGTTGCATCGGTTATTTTACAGACTCTCCTACAATCTAGCTTCATCTGCTGTCTCAATCCCTCAGACAGTTTCCAGTAACTCCAGGATGCATGCATTCTTCCAGTAACTTCCACAATTTGTTTCTTTAGCCTCATTGACCCTGCCGAGCACAACCGTTTGACCCAGATTGCTGCATTTCCTTCCATCCGCTCTCCTCCTCTCTCTCCTCTTTTCGTGTTTGGTCATTCATTTGCATATCGTGTCCAGGTGTTGCCTCGTTATCAGTTCATACCCTCCAACTCCAACACCTTCCTCTTCTATGAGCCTCGATCTTGCAAACATACAGACTTGGCATTTTATATGGAATTTTTTTTTTCCTTGACTTGGGTTTACTTTCTTAACTCAGTATATCAATCTGGTGAGTTTCTTTTTCACTTTGGTGATTTATTTGTTAAAAGAACCATGTCACTGATTGTCTGTCGCAGCAAGAAGTCAACAGCAGGATTATATCACAGGTGGCGTGGCAAAATGTACGGACAGGTGCATTTGATGATTGGCTTCACAGTCGGGTATACAAGGGTTGTTGCGTTCTGTATGAGTGAAAAACAACTGCTGCACGTTTCCAAAAGTTATTGCTGCTTCCTCTGGAGATGGTCCATCAACTCGACAATGCTGTTTGTCAAGGAGTGGTGGCATTACGAAATTTCGGCATGAAACAGCGTGATATTGCTCGGCAGTATGGCATCACTCAAGGTCAGGTGTCAAAGATCATGAAACGAAATGCTCAGAGGGGTGTCCCTACTCCAACACCGAGGCCAGGACGTCCCCGCAGAACCACAAGGAGGGATGATCGCCAGCTGCACCGGTTAGTCCGCAATGGCCATACCAAGTCAGCTAATCGGCTTAGGGCTGAGTGACAGCAACTGACAAATGTGCCTGTATCCAGAAGGTTCGTCAACCAACGACTGGTCCAAGCAGGCTATCGTGCCAGACGTCCCCTGAGAAAGCCACGCCTGACCAGACAACACCGCCAGCGCCGATTGCAGTGGGCCAGAGAGCACCGTCAATGGCAGCCAGGACACTGGAATCACGTGATCTTCAGTGATGAGTCTAGATTTCTGGTCTATCGTCAAGATGGCCGCGTCCGAGTGCACAGACAAGTGCATGAAGCCTACAACAAAGATTGTATAGTGCCAAGAGTCCAAGCTGGAGGTGGTGGGATGACCGTTTGGGCTGCTTTTCATGCAGGGGGCAAAACTGACCTGGTTGTTCTGAATGGAAACCTGAACCAGTTCAAGTACAGGGCCATTCTGGAAGAAACATTGCTTCCATTTGCTCGTGCAGCCTTTCGAGGAAACTTTGTCTTCCAAGATGACAATGCATGGCCTCATCGTGCTCGCATGATCCAACACTTTCTTGCTGACCGTGGTGTAGAGCATATGGAGTGGCCTGCCATGTCCCCGGATATGAATCCGATAGAGAACTTGTGGGCAGAATTAACGCGTCAAATCGACCACTTGGACCAGCAGCCGATCTCTGTGCGTGAATTGCAGCAAGCTATTGTCACTGCATGGCAAGCGATTCCTGTCCAAACCTTGGCAAATCTCGTGAACAGCATGCCTCAACGTGTATGTGCTCTCCTGAATGCTCGTGGCGGTGACACGAAGTACTGAACTGTAATTTTACTGTCCGAAATCCCAGTCGTAATTTGACTTTTGTTTTTGTTAAAAAAATTTTTGGCTAATGTGCAAAATAAAGAGATACTTCTGGAAAACGTACAGAAGTTTAACACAGTACTGTCCATGAATTGAGTTCGATATCCGTTTCCATCACTTTCAAGGATCAATTTATTTGTTTCAAAATGTCAAATGTGGTTTTTGTTTCTTTTAAAGGTCACATGAACAAAATCTAGAATAATTTCAACATAATTCTAATGAACTTTTGGTTCTAAGACATCTTGAAAAGTAAGTTCACCCCCACAAAAAAAATTCCATATTAAATGCCAAGTCTGTACATATTTTTTAAGGATACATTCAATATGTACGAGTATTTTCAGTCTCGACTCACTCAATTACAAGTGCATGAAAATATACCTCCAGTTCATAGCGGATGACAACATGGTAATACATAGAATGGGAAATGTCGGAGATGGAAAATTCCAGACCGGTGCCATCATGCATTTTTGTGAAGCCACTGCCGGTCCACGTGACCTCACCAATTCTCTTTCGCCGCCGAACCACAGTTACCATCTGAGGAAATAAAAATTATATTTTCAAGTTCAGTGCACAGCAAATTACTTGTCAAGATGGATTGATGCTTGTAAGATTTATTTAGAATATTAAATATTTCACTGCAAGATATTTTTTTCGAATGTACACAGAAACATTCAAAACGTTCTTCAACAGAAGATACAATAATGGTCCAAGACATTTTGATGTTATGTATTTTGAGCTTATTTCGGAGTATTGCTCCGAAAAATCCTCAAGGAGTGGGTCCCGGTGTCCAGCCATACTGTACATGTATGTACGTTCATTGAAATTTGACTAAAAGATCATCTCACAAACTACCTGACCGATTATGGACCAAATTTGGGACAATAAATCAGGACAGCAAGGTCTCATGGGGTTGTACTCCCCAACCAGACCCGCCCCCTATAAGAGGCTGAAATGAGGATAAGGGTAGTTTTGCCTCAAATTCAGGTAATATACAGTCACGTGAAAAAGTAAGTACACCCCATGTAAAGTTTTGACTTTTTCAACATATTTCAACATACAGCTATTCGATCTTCATTTCAACAATATTGACAGATAAAGGTGATATAATATAACAAATATCATGAAACATTTACATTTTGTAGTCCATTGTATAATTTAAATAAACATAAATGCAAATTTCGCATGTGGAAAAAGTAAGTACACCCTTGGCTCTAATAGGTGGTATTGCCCCCTTTGGCAGATAAAACCACAAGTAGGCGTTTCTTATAACTGTCTACCAGTCTCTGACATCGACTGGGAGAAATTTTTGCCCACTCCTCCATGCAGAATTTTCAGCTGTGCGATGTTTGAGGGGTTTCTTGCATGCACAGCTCGTTTCAAATCCCCCCACAATATCTCTATGGGATTTAGATCCGGGCTTTGACTTGGCCATTCCAGAACCCTCCATTTCTTTCTTTTCAGCCATTCCTTGGTGGATTTACTGGTATGTTTAGGGTCATTGTCATGGTGCAAGGTCCACCTTCGGTTGACCTTCAACTTTCCGACAGATGGCCTCACATTATCCTCAAGCACCCTCTGGTACAATGAAGAATTCATAGTGGATTCTATGATGGTGAGCTGCCCAGGCCCTGATGCAGCAAAGCTGCCCCAAACCATAATATTTCCACCACCATGCTTTACAGTTGGTATCAGGTTCTTGTGGTCAAATGCTGTCTTTGGTTTTCACCAAACATGTCTTCTGGTATGTGAGTCAAATAGCTCTACATTTGACTCATCTGTCCAGAGCACATTGCTCCAGAAGTGCTGGTCTTTGCCTAGGTGTTCATTGGCAAACTTTAGTCTTGCCCTGATGTTCTTTCTGGACAGCAAAGGTTTCCTCCTGGCACAACTCCCATGTAGATCAAATTTGTGCAGCCTCTTTCTAATGATTGACTCATGCACTTTGACATCAACAGTGCAAAGGCTACCTGTAGGTCCCGTGATGACATTCTGGGGTTATTAGAGTTCTTTCAGCATCTTGCGGTCTGCTTTCGGGCTGAACTTGCTGGGGTGGCCTGGCCTGAACAAGTTGGCAGTTGTTTGGAATCTTCTCCACTTTTAGATGATCTTCCGGACAGGCGAATGATTGATTTCAAATTGTTTGGAGATCTTTTTAAATCCCTTCCCAGACTCGTCGGCATCTATAACCTTCTTTCTGAAGGCCTCAGAGAGCTCTTTTGATCTCGGCATGGTGACGCCGCACACTTCAACAACAAAGAGCAAACCAAACTAACTGTCTGAGGTTTAAATAAGACAGGTTCCTTCAAGATCCTCTCTAACGATGTTCTAATCATTTGCACCTGAGCGGGTGCACCTGATTCTAATTTTAGGTATTTGAAGTAGTGATAAATGTAGGGGTGTACTTACTTTTTCCACATGCAAAATTTGCATTTATGTTTATTTTTGGAGGAAGTCTCGCGAGATCACGTCGAGGTCACGTCTTTTCGAAGCTGCTCCATGCGCTCACGCTTTCGAAGCTAAGTGATATTTCTCAATCGTGTTTTTGTCGAGACTGTATCTATCTTTCGGTGTATGTACCTATAGCGTATCTTTTGGAAAATTTTCGGTGCTAATTTTTCGTACATGTATACACAATCGTCGGTTAATGGTATCGAGTATTCTGCGGCTTAGTACTCGTAGGCTTGGACTACCATACCGTCTCCAACCTTGTGGTTTGTTTTTCTCTCAGCGATTCGTCGAATGCGCTGAAATTATTTTCGTTCACTGTTTCGTCCCAGTCGTTCACCCGTACCTCCTTGTTTAATATCTGTACTCACAAAAAAAAAAAAAAAACCCCAAAAAAACTATTTCCTTCCCAGGTCTTATTCGTTTATTTGTTCTTTTTGTTCGTTCGTTCTTCGTTCGCGATCACGCGGTTAGAAATGTATAATCTCTCCCCTGAACAACTATTTTCTCTCATATATTATAACACCCTTTTCTTCTTTTCCTACAAAAGGATGCTTTCGTCTTGCTCACCAAATCTATTCATTCCAAAAAATATATATAATACCATCTCTTACAGTTCCTCCTTTCTACATTCCCTAAACTATCCAGAACTCCATCCCTCCTCCAGTGTCCTCAAACGTATTTTTGACTCGAAGGTCTCAAACTCATTTTGCAAAAAATGTTCGTTTCCCATGAATCGTACACTTTTCAAAATCCAATCTCACCCCTCCCCTCAAAATCCTCTCCATCACCCATCCCTTTCAAATCTCCCCCCTTGCCCCTTCCCTCCCCTCCCTCCTAAACTCCCCCCACACCCCTCCCCTCCGAGACTCTCCCTCGCTCCTCCCCTCCTAGACTCCCCTCTCACCCCTCCTCCTCAAAGCATCCTCCCTGCTTCTTCCTCCTTCCAACTTTCACCTTCATCTCCCCAAACCTTCTGCCTTGCTCTTCCCCCTCCTCAAATAACACCTCACTGTGCCTCACCCAATCTCCATCAAACCTTTTGTCCGCCCCATTCTTCCCTTTCTCCAAGCTATTCTGAAATCTCTGACACACCTTCAACAGCTCTCCCTACCTCTTCCTCCTCTTCCACATCTTACCCTACCCCTCCCCCCCCCCCCCCCCTGTTCTGGACCCGATGCTCCCCCTTCCTCTTCATTAACGGTATGGACCTCAAACATCCGGGGCCTTCGCTCAAACTTGACTGACCTCTCCATACAGGTTGCTTCTGACAAACCAGATGTGATCTGCTTAACAGAAACTTTCCTCCTTCATGATGTCTCTGATGCCTTGGTATCTCTCCCAGGTTACTCCCTCCTCCGGTATGATAGACCTGAGCCTCGTCCTGGAGGTGGGGTTGCTATCTTTATAAAAAACTCTCTTCCTCACTCGCCCTCCACTGCCCTCTCTCCACCTCACCCCCAGGAATACCTTTGGCTACGGCTTCCCCTTCGCTCCCACCTTTTGTTCATATGTGTGTTGTACTGTCCACCAATCAGCGATGACTCCATCTACATCTCACTGTCTGATAATATGGACCAACTTCTATCTACCCATCCCAACTCTCTCTTCCTCATATGTGGTGATTTCAATTGTCACCATGCCAGTTGGCTGGGTGTGGGTACCTCTCTCACCAGCCATGGCTCTTCAGCAAAGGACTTCTGTGACTCACTGGGACTGACACAATCTGTCAATTTCCCGACCCGGATCTCAGTCAACGGAGCATCTTCTCTTCTGGATTTGGTTATGACAAACTTCCCTGAAAATGTCTGCTGCTCTTCTTCTGCTCCAATTGGCTCATCTGATCATGTGCTTGTCAAAGTGGACATCTCTCTGACCATTCTCAGAGAGCCTCCTCAGCGTCGACAAGTCTGGCATTTCACTCAGGCCAACTGGCACGGTCTTCAAGCAGCCATCAATCATCTGGACTGGTCTCCCATCTCTACCGCCTCTGACATCAACTCATCCTGGGAATTCTTTCAAAGTAAATTGCTCTATCTCATGCACAGATTTATACCATCTCGTCTTCAGTTGTCATACCCTTCCTCCCGTCCATGGTACACGGAATCTTGTGGTGAGGCTGTTGCCCTGAAACAACTTGCTTTCGTCTCCTGGAAAGCAAATCCAATGGAAGGAAATCTCATTTCCTTTCACAAAGCCCGAAACAAGTGTGTGTCCACCCTCAGGAGAGCCAGGAAACAATATCTCACCATTCTCAAGACCGAACTCTCTTATCTGTCTCCCTCTTCCAAATCCTGGTGGCGTCTGGTCAAATCTGTTTCTGGTGTTTGTTCCCTCTCCATCCCCTCCCTCACCTCAAACGGCTTAACGGCTGACTCCACACGTGAAAAAGCTGAATGCCTCAACTCTGTGTTTGCCTCTAAATCTTGTGTCCCAAACCCATCCCTCTCTGTACCCACCGTACCCAGTCGTACCCAGCTGCTCCTGGACTCTGTGTCCTTTCCTCCTGACAAGGTGGAAAAGTTTCTGGCAACCCTCGACTCTGATTCTGCAACTGGTCCTGACGGCATCAGCCCACGGGTCCTAAAATCATGTTCTTCTGCACTTTCACTCCCTCTTTCTGTTCTCTTCACCCTCTCTTTTGCTCAAGGTCATCTGCCATCTGCTTGGAAATCAGCCAACATCACCGCTTTGCACAAAAAAGGTGCAAAAACAGATCCCAGCAACTACAGACCAATCAGCCTTCTCCCAATTATCAGCAAAGTCATGGAATCCATCATTGCTTCAGATATTAAATCTTTCGTCTTCTCCAATGGCTTGATCTCTGATCATCAATTTGGTTTCAGACCTGGTCACTCTACTCTGGACATGCTGCTTCTGCTTTCTCAACAATGGATGGAGGTCCTCAACGCCAAACAGGAAATTAGAGCTGTCGCCCTTGACATTTCACGTGCCTTCGATACGGTCTGGCACCCTGCTCTGCTCTCCAAACTCTCCTCCTTTGGTATCCATGGAAATATCCACGCATGGCTGGCGGACTTCCTCTCTGGTCATAGTCAACGTGTGGCCCTGAATGGGTTTCTCTCATCTCCTCTTCCTGTTCAGGCTGGAGTTCCCCAAGGTAGTGTTCTGGGCCCTGTGCTTTTTCTGGTCTTCATCAATGATCTCTCTGACTCTCTTGAAAATCCTCTCTATCTCTTTGCTGACGACTCTACTCTCTGTCGCTCCATTCCTCATCCCTCAGATCGGCAGTCTGCAGCCTCCTCACTCTCTGCAGACCTGGACAAAATCACAGACTGGTCAAACAAGTGGAACATGTCTTTCAATCCTGACAAATCTCACACTCTTACAATGTCTCTCCGAAAGGACCGACTGGACAACCCTCCCATCTACTTTCTCAACAATCCTCTCCAAGAAGTTCTGTCGCTCAAGCTTTTGGGTCTCACTATCTGCCATGATCTTTCTTGGGAAAACCACATTTCCAAGCTGGCCTCCAAAGCCAGTCGCCGACTGGGCATCCTCCGTCGTGCGAAGTCCTTCCTTGGCACACCTGAGCTCCTCACCACATACAAGGCTTTCATCCGCAGCTCAATGGAATACTGTTCCCCCCTCTGGGCTGGTGCTCCTGCCTCACACCTTGCTCGGCTTCACGCTGTTGAGGCCAAAGCTTTCAGAATCATTGGAATCTCCTGCGATGTAGTCAACGCCGAGGGCCTTTCACTCATTCACCGCAGGCAGGTTAGTGGTCTTTCTGTCTTCTACCGACTCCTCTCCGGCCTTGCTCCCCCAGCTCTCTCTGTGCTCTGTCCCCCCAATATTCCTTCAGGTCGCACAAGATCTGCCTGCAACCCTCTTCTGGTTAAACTGCCAAAGTCTAGGCTCTCTGCTCACCTTCACTCTTTCATTCCCCTTTTCTCCCGCCTCTGGAACAAACTCCCCCACTCCCTTCAATCCCACTCCTCCCTCCAGGTCTTTAAAACAGCTGTTCACCACCATCTCTTATCTTCCCCCATCGAAAACCTTGATCTTTTCTACCCCCGGTAATTCACCCCAGAGTCCTTGGTGTTCATATGTTTTAATCCTCTCCCACCTCCCCCCAAGTCCTCCCGATGTCCCTGCTCTCAAATGTTGTGTTTGTGTCCTTCCCCTTCTCTTTTGTGTCCTTCCCCCTCTCTCCCCATCTTGTCTACCGCTCCCCTTGTTTTTTGTGTTTTGTGTGTCGGTTTGTCTTTTTGTGTGATTAATGTTAGCTCTTTCACGAGCCTCGATCTTGTATACAAAAAAAAAAAAAAAAAAAATTTTAATTATACAATGGACTACAAAATGTAAATGTTTCATGATATTTGTTATATTATATCACCTTTATCTATCAATATTTTTGAAATGAAGATCAAATAGCTGTATGTTGAAATATGTTGAAAAAGTCAAAACTTTACATGGGGGTGTACTTACTTTTTCACATGACTGTATTTTAAAATCTTCTCAGAAACCATGGGGAAATATTCGTTAGTTCCACACTGGGCTATTTTTAATGTATACGAGCATACAAGGCCTGTCGCTTTGCTGACGCGGGAATACTGTTTTTGCACAATTGCTGAAAAAAAAAAAAAAGGTTGTTAATGGGAAAAAATAAAATTCGGCGGTGTATAGATACCGGCCTAGCTATATACTCAGGGAGCAAGGAGGGGGAGAGTGTTAATGAGATATTCATCACAGACTTTTTAGATGCTGACTTGCAAATAATATACAACAACACACAAAGGTAGAGCATGACAAACAGACAGACACCGCATATATATATATATATATATATATATATATATATATATATATATATATATATATATATATATATATATATATATATATATATATATATATATATATATATATATATATATATACACAAAGAATTAAGTTAAGCACCCCCCCCCCGTTTTTTTACAACCTCGCACATTACAAGTTTGTTGTCGTCAAAACAGTGTAATATACCCATGTTATTGCTATATTTTCTGGAAAAGTGATATTATGGTCACATAAAAACATAACAATCATGCCGTTTTCAATATTTTATTCTGAATAATTTAAGGTGAAATTTTTTGGGAATTTTAGGCATATTTTCACCTCAATTTAAGTATGGAGCTATAGGTCCATCACGGACAGTGTGGATGACGTTTATGTTTTCTAACGTACAGTCATTGTTCTGAGAAGACCTCTAGCGATCTTTGCGTCAATAACGTGTGTAGGACCCACGTGATCGGATCACTGACTCAACCCTACGTCTCATAGACCCTGTAAGCCGTCGTATGCGTTGCTGTGGCAGGTTGTTCCATTCCCGATGTAATGCACGTTCGGGACATGTTGGGACGACAAATTGCGAAGATGGTCCCTCCAATAGCCAATCTGGATGAATTGGAACGTGCATTACATCGGGAATGGAACAACCTGCCACAGCAACGCATACGACGGCTTACAGGGTCTATGAGACGTAGGGTTGAGTCAGTGATCCGATCACGTGGGTCCTACACACGTTATTGACGCAAAGATCGCTAGAGGTCTTCTCAGAACAATGACTGTACGTTAGAAAACATAAACGTCATCCACACTGTCCGTGATGGACCTATAGCTCCATACTTAAATTGAGGTGAAAATATGCCTAAAATTCCCAAAAAATTTCACCTTAAATTATTCAGAATAAAATATTGAAAACGGCATGATTGTTATGTTTTTATGTGACCATAATATCACTTCTCCAGAAAATATAGCAATATCATGGGTATATTACACTGTTTTGACGACAACAAACTTGTAATGTGCGAGGTTGTATAAAAACGGGGGGGGGGGTGCTTAACTTAATTCTTTGTGTATATATATATATATATATATATATATATATATATATATATATATATATATATATATATATATATATATATATATATATATATATTATAATAATAATAATTCATTTATTTTGTATAGCGCTTTTCAAGAAGCCCAAAGGCGCTTTGACAGAGTGGAAAACATAATGCATAACAATACATGAAAACAACAATTGCAAAAAGACAAGAATCAATCGGGAAATATTTAAAGCAAAAGGAGGGAGAAGGAGAAGAGATAGTCAGGGGTTAAATGCTGTGGGTTGAATGTTGAATGCAGTGTTGAACAGGTGGGTCTTTAGTGATGTTTTGAATGTAGTGAGTGAGGAGGAGTCTCTGATGGTGTGAGGTAGTGAGTTCCAGAGGGTGGGAGCAGCGATGGAGAAGGCCCTGTCCCCCCAGGATCTGAATTTGGTCCAGATGGGGGGGGGGTCAGGAGGTTGGTACCAGCAGAGCGGAGGTTGTGGGTGGGAGTGTGTCTGGAGAGGAGGTCAGCCAGGTAGGATGGGGCCAGGTTATGGAGGGCTTTGAATGTCAAGAGGAGGATTTTGTACTGGATTCTCTGGGGGATGGGGAGCCAGTGAAGCTTGTAAAGGACCGGGGTGATGTGGTCATGGGTCCGGGAATGGGTGAGTAGACGGGCAGCGGAGTTCTGAATGTATTGGAGTTTATTGGTGATTTTTGAGGGTGAACCATAGAGGAGGCTATTGCAGTATTCCAGACGGGAGGTGATGAAGGCGTGGATGAGGGTTTCTGCAGCCGTGGAGGAGAGGGATGAGCGGAGACGGGCAATGTTTTTCAGGTGAAAGAAGGCTGTCTTTGTGATCTGTTTAGTGTATTTGTCGAAGGAGAGGGTTTGGTCAAAGATGACGCCAAGATTCCGGATGTGAGGGGAGGTGGATACTGGGATACCGTCGATGTTGAGGGCAAAGTTATGGGTGGATTTTGTGAGCGTTTTTGGGCCAATGATGATTATTTCAGATTTATCACAGTTAAGCTTGAGGAAGTTGATTTGAAGCCAGGATTTTATTTCAGTGATGCAGTTTGTCAGGATAGAGTGGGTGTCGGTGGAGACGGACTTGGTGGAGATGAAAAGCTGGATGTCATCGGCGAAGCAGTGGAATTGGAGACCATGACGGTGGATTAAGTGACCGAGGGGGGACAGGTAAAGGATGAAGAGGAGGGGGCCAAGAACTGAACCTTGGGGGACACCTTGGGGGAGGGGAGCAGTGGGGGATTTGCAGTTATTGATGGAGATGAACTGGCGTCTGTCAGAGAGGTATGATTTAATCCAAGAGAGGGCAGTGCCGGTAACGTTAAAGGTGGTTTCAAGTCGGGTGAGGAGGATGGTGTGATCGATGGTGTCAAAGGCAGCGCTGAGGTCGAGGAGGATGAGAATGTTGAGGTTTCCAGCGTCAGAGGAGAGGAGAAGGTCATTGGTGATTTTGAGGAGAGCAGTTTCAGTACTGTGGTTGGAGCGGATTCCGGATTGGAATGTTTCATACAGGTTATTGGCAGAGAGGTGATGTTTGAGTTGAGTGGCTACAGCGCGTTCCAAAACCTTTGACAGAAAGGGTAGGTTGGAGATGGGTCTGAAGTTATTTAGGGTGTCAGGGTTTAGTCCAGGTTTTTTCAGAATGGGGGTAACAGCAGCAATTTTGAGGGAAGGTGGGACGATGCCTGTAGACAGGGAGGAGTTTATTGTTGCAATGATAAGTGGAGAGAGAGCAGGGAGGGAGGCCTTGACAAAGCTGGAGGGGATGGGGTCAAGACTGCAGGTGGCAGTTTTCATTCCTATGAGGAGTTCAGAGAGGTCAGTAGGGGAGATTGGGGAGAACCGAGACAGGGGATGGCAGGACAAGGGGGGGCAGGTGGTTGGAGGGGGAGCAGGTGCGGCGGTGGTCAAGCTGTTGTCGATGTTGTCAATTTTGCGTTGGAAGAAAGAGAGGAAGGAGATGCAGTTGTCTACTGTGAATGACTGGGTGGTGGTGTTCAGGGGGCGGAGGAGTTTGTTTATTGTCGAGAAGAGTGCTTTTGGGTTTCCGGAGCCAGAGTGGATAATTTGAGAGTAGTAGGCGGAGCGGGCGCGGGAGAGGGCATCTTTGTAGTGTTGTAGGTGGTCCTTGTAGGCTTGAGAGTGAACTGTGAGACCTGTTTTATTGCAGAGTCTTTCAAGTTGGCGAGCACGAGTTTTCATCAGGCGGAGTTCAGGGGTAAACCAGGGAGAAGAATGGGTGAAAGAAACTGTTTTGGTTTTTACAGGCGCAAGCTAGTCAAGGCAGGAGGAGAGAGTGTGGTTGTAGTAGTCAGTGAGGTCGGAAGGGGTGTGGAGGTCAACGAAGGGAGAAGTGGACATTTTTTCAGAGGGTGGATGAGAATGAGGTAGGTGAAAGAGCGTTTACATGCAAAGAGCAACATGCATATATATATATTTTTATATACAGCCCAAAAAATGGGAATTCCTATTTTTGCATGGGAGAAAATTCATCACTGATGTGGCACCCCTAAATATTATTGGATTCCATTCAAATTTGGTGTGGTTTCCTTTGACACCAAAAGGAACAGAAATAGACCATGTCCCTGAGAAAATCTGCATTTTGCTTTTTTGAAGCCCACCCTAATATATATATATATATATATATATATATATATATATATATATATATATGTGTTGTCTAGCAAGAAAATATTTTGTCATACTAATTCTGTATATTTACCGTTACAGATGAATTATAATCATTACAGACGTTTGTGTATTTTTCACTATTGACAGCATCAGTGTTCGTAAACTTTTTGATTGGCCCACACAACATCAATCTTGAGGTACTCTACTCACAAACAACAACAACATGCATTTTAAGGCCATTTTCTCTGCTAGAGCGGGGGTTAGCCTTGCGGTCCCCATGACAATCTTCTCCATTTTGCCCTATTTTCTGCATCCACCCTTGTTAACCCCCTTGCCTGCATTTCTTCTTCCACCATCTTTAGCCAAGTCTTTCTCGGTCTTCCCCGTCCTCTACTTCCTTCTACATTCATTTCCATCACTCTTCTCAACCAGTCACTTTCATCCTTCCTCAACAGATGACCAAACCATCTCAACCTGTTCCTCTTCACAGCATCAATCACAGGCTCTATTCCCATCATCTTTCGCTTTTCATCATTTGTCTTCCTCTCTCTCAACGATACTCCGCACATCCACCGACCCATTCACATTTCCACCCTTTCCAGCCTTCATTGCTGCTCTACGTTCATTACCCATGTCTCGCTCCCATAAATCATAACACTTCTCACACATGCAGCATACACCTTTCCCTTCAGCTTCAACGACACTCCCCTCCTCATCAGCATGCCACTCAGTTCCCGAAACTTCTTCCATGCACATTTCACTCTAGCAACCATTGCCGAGTCTGATCCACCTTCTCCATTCAGCATGTCTCCGAGGTAGCAAAATGTTTTCACACCTTCCAGCTTCACGCTGTCTCCAAGATCCAACTCAACATTTCCTCCATCTGCAGCTCCCTCTGGCAACATCTTACATTTGAATGTAGCTGCCACACTGGTTAATGACCCTCACAGACCACTGCATTTTTGATGAACCCACTCAGCACACATAGTACATTGAATGGAGTTCACTCCGACACCCTTCCTGCACACAGCACACGGACACTTCCCAGTTCTTTCCACCTCACCACATGCTTTACCACTTGCCATCACCTTCGTCTTTCCGATATTCACCTTCAGACCTTTTGTCTCCATACATTCCTTCCACTTGCTCATCTTTTCCTTCAGTCCATCCATACTTTCCGCAATCAACACCAGATCATCTGCATACAACAACTCCCATGGTAAACCCTCCTTTACGATCTGAGCAAGCACCTCCATCACAGCTACAAATAGTAGTGGACTTAGTACCGACCCCTGATGCACTCCCACCTTCACCTCAAACTCCCCACTGTTCCCGTCCTTCGTCCTTACAGCTGTGCACGCTCTTTTGTACATTGCCATCACTACTCTGATCAACCATTCCTGCACTCCTAACTTCCTCAATGCCCATGTCAATACTTTGCATGGAACCCTATTGAATGCTTTCGCCAGATCAACAAACCCAAGAAACAACTTCTTCCTCTTCTCCATGTACTTCTCCTGCAACTGCCTCACAATAAAGAGAGCGTCTGTCGTTCCTCTTCCTGGCATAAATCCAAACTGCATTTCGTCGATCTTCACCTTCTTCCTTATCCTCCTCTCCAACACCCTTTCCAATACCTTCATTCCATGCTCCAATAACTTTATCGCTCGATGCGAGCCACACTCCAGAGGTACACCTTTCCCCTTGTATAGAGGGACGAGGGTACTCAGTTCCCAATCCACTGGTATGCGGCGTTCTTTCACCATCAGATTACAGATCTGTCATTCTCTTCACACCGCAAACTTCCTGCTGCCTTCAACATATCTCCCACAACTCCCGTCGGCCCTCCCACTTTTCTAGTCTTCATTGCTTTTATCGCGTCCTCAACTTCCTTCTAAGTTATCTTCTCTGCCGGTCCTAAAACTGGGTTACTCTCTATGTTGCCATCCCATTCATTCTCTGTATTCAACAGCATTTCCATATATCTTTTCCATCTTCCTTTAATTCCATCTGGGTCCACAACGATTTGTCCCACTTTATCCTTCAAGCAACTCACCCCCATCACATCACACCTCTCTTTTGATATCTGCTTTGCAATCCTGAATACCGCTCTCTGACCCTCTTCCGAATCCATGTGTTCTCCGAACATTTTCCTACATCCCTCCTGCGCCTTTGCTACCTCTTTCTTTACAGCCTTCTTGGCTGCCTTATAACTTTCATGCTCTGCTTTTTCTGCTCCGGTACCCTTCGCCTTCTGCCTGTCCTTGAACTTCTTCCTCTTCTCGTCAATCCTCTCTCCAACTTCATCATCCCACCACCATGTTTCCGAGTGCCTCGGTGGTCCTTTTGTCCATCCACATACCTCACCAACGGCTCCCAACAGACTATCTTTCATTGACATCCAACCACTTTCAAGCTCAACCACATCATCCTCTACCCTACTCAGCCTCTCTTTTAATGCCTCCCTTACTGTCACCTCTTTCAACCTCCACACCTTCATTCTCGGTTGGTACTTCACCGCCGAGCTCTCCTCGCACCTTTCACCCTTATGTCGCAGACAACCAAGTGGTGCTGTGTAACAGCCTGCTCCCCCGGGATCACCTTTGTGTCCCGGAGGTGCCCCCTATCTCGCCTACGCACCATCAGGTAGTCAACGGTTGTCGTCGACCCACCTGACGTGTATGTAACAAGTTTATTATCCTCTTTCTGGAACTGAGTATTCAAATCAACAAATCAGCTCCATCAGCAAACTCCAAAATCCTTTCACCTTCTCCATTTCTCACACCATATCCGTAACCCCCATGAACTCCTGCAAAACCATCCATACTCCTTCCCACATGTCCATTTAGGTCTCCTCCTACCACAACAACTTCCTCATCTTTCACGTTTTCCATCAGCTTCTCTATTGCACACCAGAACTTGTCCTTCTCTTCATCACTCCGACCAACCTGCGGAGCATATCCCGAGATGACGTTCACCAAGAGCTTTCCAATCATCATTTTCACCATCATCAACCTATCACTCACTCTAGTCACACTCACCACACTGTCCACAAACTCCTCAGAAAGCAGGACACCAACACCATTCACGCCCTCCGGGCACCCTTGCCACACAAACTTGTATTTCTGTCCCTCCCTACCCTTCACCATTCTCACACCACTTCCCTTCCATCTCGTCTCTTGCACGCAACATATGTCCACTCTTCTTCTGATCAATACTTCCACCACTTCTCCTGATCTCCCTGTCATTGTCCCTACATTCCATGTCCCAAACCTCAGAAACCGATCTCCACTTCGGGCTGTACCCTGCCCATATGTAGTTGTAATCGTCATGGTTCTCTTTTTTGAGGCAATGTTTTTATGGCCGATGCCCTTCCTGACGCCAACCCTCTTAGTCGCCTCTTACGACACGCAGGGATACATACGGTGTAACTATTCTAAACCAGGGCACACACCAGGGACTCTGGTATGAAGAATGTGAAATTACTACTCACAGTAGTAATTAAATCTACTCACAGTATGAAATTATTTCAGTGTATTATTAATCCTCTCCACGGAACGGATATAATGAGGGTACTGGAAGGTTGTACTGTGAGTAATTCACGTTCGCCGATGAATGCACAAGATGTGCAGCTTCAGCCTCGTAGACGTTCGAGAAGGTTTCCATACAGAAGTATCCAGGTGCAGGGTGGGTGCAGGATTTGCCTTGCATGTGGGGTCGACAATGGCACTGGCCATCCACTGGGTTACACCTGCATCGAGAAACATATCATTTACCAGGTGCCTTTAACAATTTCTAAATTTTTTATTTTTTGCATGAGTGTTTAACCTTATGATTATGAATGAATGAATGAACGAATGAATTAGCCAATGAAACTGCCTCGACAGCTCCATTTCATGGCGTGAAATGAAAGGTTATTATTATTACTAGCAAGGGTACCCGCCCTATGGGCGGGGCTTCAATTGGGAGGTCAAAATGAAAAGACAAAATATCAGAAATTGAAGGCTTTTTTATTTTTAACGATTTATATAAACGCCCGTTAAATCATATCACACGCAAATCATCAAAATCTAAACAGTATTTGTAGAATTTCAATAAAAGCCAACATCGGTTGCCATCGGTTGCCAAATAAAAGCCAACTCGGCGAACATCTTCTCTTCTGGACTTGGTTATGACTAACTTCCCTGAAAATGTCTGCTGCTCTTCTTCTGCTCCGATCGGATCATCTGATCATGTCCTTGTTAAAGTGGACATCTCTCTGACCATCCTCAGGGAGCCTGCTCAGCGTCGACGAGTCTGGCATTTCACTCAGGCCAACTGGCACGGTCTTCAAGCAGCCATCAATCATCTGGACTGGTCTCCCATCTCTACCACCTCTGACATCAACTCATCCTGGGAATTCTTCCAAAGTAAATTGCTCTCTCTCATGCACAGATTTATCCCATCTCGTCTTCAGTTGTCATACCCTTCCTCCTGTCCATGGTACACGGAATCTTGTGGTGAGGCTGTTGCCCAGAAACAACTTGCCTTCGTCTCCTGGAAAGCAAATCCAACGGAAGGAAATCTCATTTCCTTTCACAAAGCCCGAAACAAGTGTGTGTCCACCCTCAGGAGAGCCAGGAAACAATATCTCTCCGTTCTCAAGACCGAACTCTCTTATCTTTCTCCCTCTTCCAAATCCTGGTGGTGTCTGGTCAAATCCGTTTCTGGTGTTTGTTGCCCCTCCATCCCCTCCCTTACCTCAAACGGCTACACAGCTGACTCCGCACGTGAAAAAGCTGAATGCCTCAACTCTGTGTTTGCCTCTAAATCTTGTGTCCCAAACCCATCCCTCTCTGTACCCACCATACCCAGTCGTACCCTGCTGCTCCTGGACTCCGTGTCCTTTCCTCCTGACAAGGTGGAAAAGTTTCTGTCAACCCTCGACTCTGATTCTGCAACTGGACCCGACGGCATCAGCCCACGGGTCCTAAAATCCTGCTCTGCTGCTCTATCTCACCCTCTCTCTGTTCTCTTCACCCTCTCTTTTGCTCAAGGTCAACTGCCATCTGCTTGGAAATCAGCCAACATCACCGCTTTGCACAAAAAAGGTGCAAAAACAGATCCTAGCAACTACAGACCAATCAGCCTTCTCCCAATTATCAGCAAAGTCATGGAATCCATCATTGCTTCGGATATGAAATCTTTCCTCTTCTCCAATGGCTTGATCTCTGATCATCAATTTGGTTTCAGACCAGGTCACTCTACTCTGGACATGCTGCTTCTGCTGTCTCAACAATGGATGGAGGTCCTCAATGCCAAACAGGAAATTAGAGCTGTCTCCCTCGACATATCACGTGCCTTCGACACCGTCTGGCACCCCGCTCTGCTCACCAAACTCTCCTCCTTTGGTATCCATGGAAATCTCCACGCATGGCTGGTGGACTTCCTCTCTAGTCGTCGTCAACGTGTGGCCCTGAATGGGTTTCTCTCATCTCCTCTTCCTGTTCAGGCTGGAGTTCCCCAAGGCAGTGTTCTGGGCCCCGTGCTTTTTCTGGTCTTCATTAATGATCTCTCTGACTCTCTCGAAAATCCTCTCTATCTCTTTGCTGATGACTCCACTCTCTGCCGCTCCATTCCTCTTCCCTCAGATCGGCAGTCTGCTGCCTCCTCACTTTCTGAAGACCTGGACAAAATCACGGACTGGTCAAACAAGTGGAACATGCCTTTCAATCCTGACAAATCTCACACTCTTACTATGTCTCTCCGAAAAGATCGACTGGACAACCCTCCCATCTACTTTCTCAACAATCCTCTCCAAGAAGTTCTGTCGCTCAAGATTTTGGGTCTCACTATCTGCCATGATCTTTCTTGGGAAAACCACATTTCCAAGCTAGCCTCCAAAGCCAGTCGCCGTCTGGGCAACCTCCGTCGTGCGAAGTCCTTCCTCGGCACACCTGAGCTCCTCACCACATACAAGGCTTTCATCCGCAGCTCAATGGAATACTGTTCTCCCCTATGGGCCGGTGCTCCTGCCTCACACCTAGCTCGGCTTCACGCTGTTGAAACCAAAGCTTTCAGAATTATTGGAATCTCCCGCGATGAAGCTATCTCTGAGGGCCTTTCACTCACTCACCGCAGGCAGGTAGGTGGTCTTTCTGTCTTCTACCGACTCCTCTCCGGCCTTGCACCCCCAGCTCTCTCTGTGCTCTGTCCCCCAAATATTCCTACAGGTCGCACAAGATCTGCCAGCAACCCTCTGATGGTTAAACTGCCGAAATCTCGGCTCTCTGCTCACCTTCACTCTTTCATTCCTCTTTTCTCCCGCCTCTGGAACAAACTCCCTCACTCCCTTCAATCCCACTCCTCCCTCCAGGTCTTTAAAACAGCTGTTCACCACCATCTCTTATCTTCCCCCATCCAAAACCTTGATCTTTTCTACCCCCGCTAATTCACCCCAGATCCACCTTGTTTGAAATTCCAACTTCTTTCCTGGAAGTCCTGGCAGTGTCCATATGTTTTATACCTCTCCCACCGCCCCCTTCCCATGCCCCCCCCCCCCCAAAGCCCTCGCCCTCTCTCAGATCTCTCGATGTCTCCATGTCTCTCGGTCCCTGCTCTCAAATGTTGTGTTTGTGTCCTTCCCCCTCTCTCCCCATCTTGTCTACCGCTCCCGATGTTATATGTTTTATGTGTCGGTTTGTCTTTCTGTGTGATTAATGTTCGCTCTTTCACGAGCCTCGATCTTGTATACAAAAAAAAAAAAAAAAAAAAAAAAAAAAAAAATCACTGTTCATATCGGTAAATATTATTCCATCGTGTTTGGAAAAACTGAAAAATTGGAAAATTAGAATAAACGGGAAAACAATATGGCCTATTTTACTCCAGGGGGTCCCAGGATTACCCACCCAAAATTTTGTTGTGATCGGTTCAGCCGTTTTTGCGGTACCTGGGAACAGATGGACAGACAGACAGACTGACAGACGGACAGACATTTGGTGAATTATAGTAAGATTATGCCTTCATTTGCAGCTGAGGACTTTACCGAATGGGTTTTGACATTTACCAATTAGTAAATAATTACAGAGCAGGTTTGGAAGCAAAGGTACTGAATTTATTGTCGTACACATCTCATGGTATTTCAATATACATGATTCCTCCATGCTATATTCAGCCTGTCATTTAACTGAACCACAAAGGACCGAGACTGTACTAAGAGAAATGTAATGAAACTTTTTTATTTCTACAAAGAAAAGCAAATGTTGTACTTCATTATCTAGTATTTTATGAGGTTTTTTTTAAACAGTATTTTGTTTCAACGTAACCACTGCAATGAAATTGTGTCTAAGTTAAACCCAGGTGCAATGCTGACTCCGACCACTGAGGGGCTTCCATAAGAACCCCGACGACATCGCTCCGATTCATTCCTGTGACATTTATTCTGTGTGGTAGTGCATATACGAATGGTGCGTATTGCTAGATGTGAGGCAGGAGCACCAGCCCATAGGGGAGAACAGTATTCCATTGAGCTGCGGATGAAAGCCTTGTAAGTGGTGAGGAGCTCAGGTGTGCCGAGGAAGGACTTCGCACGACGGAGGATGCCCAGTCGGCGACTGGCTTTGGAGGCCAGCTTGGAAATGTGGTTTTCCCAAGAAAGATCATGGCAGATAGTGAGACCCAAAAGCTTGAGTGACAGAACTTCTTGGAGAGGATTGTTGAGAAAGTAGATGGGAGGGTTGTCCAGTCGATCTTTTCGGAGAGACATAGTAAGAGAGTGAGATTTGGCAGGATTGAAAGACATGTTCCACTTGTTTGACCAGTCTGTGATTTTGTCCAGGTCTTCAGAGAGTGAGGAGGCTGCAGACTGCCGATCTGAGGGAAGAGGAATGGAGCGGCAGAGAGTGGAGTCATCAGCAAAGAGATAGAGAGGATTTTCCAGAGAGTCAGAGAGATCATTGATAAAGACCAGAAAAAGCACAGGGCCCAGCACACTTCCTTGGGGAACTCCAGCCTGAACAGGAAGGGGGAGATGAGAGAAATCCATTCAGGGCCACACGTTGACTACGACCAGAGAGGAAGTCCACAAGCCATGCATGGAGATTTCCATGGATACCATAGGAGGAGAGTTTGGTGAGCAGAGCTGGGTGCCAGACCGTATCAAAGGCCCTTGATATGTCAAGGGAGACAGCTCTGATTTCCTGTTTGGCATTGAGGACCTCCATCCATTGTTGAGACAGCAGAAGCAGCATGTCCAGAGTAGAGTGACCTGGTCTGAAACCAAATTGATGATCAGAGATCAAGCCATTGGAGAAGAGGAAAGATTTCATATCCGAAGCAATGATGGATTCCATGACTTTGCTGATAATTGGGAGCAGGCTGATTGGTCTGTAGTTGCAAGGATCTGTTTTTGCACCTTTTTTGTGTAAAGCGGTAATGTTAGCTGATTTCCAGGATGCTGGCAGATGACCTTGAGCAAAAGATAGGGTGAAAAGAACAGAGAGAGGGTGAGATAGAGCGGCAGAGCAGGATTTTAAGACCCGTGGGCTGATGCCGTCTGGTCCAGTTGCAGAATCAGAGTCGAGGTTTGACAAAAACTCCTCCACCTTGTCAGGAGAGAAGGACACAGAGTCCAGGAGCAGTTGGGTTCGACTGGGAAAGGTGGGAACAGAGAGAGATGGGTTTGGGACTAAGGATTTCGAGGCGAACACAGAGTTGAGGCATTCGGCTTTGTCACGTGCGATGTCAACTGTGTGGCCATTTGAGGTAAGGGAGGGGATGGAGGGGGAACAAACACCAGAAACTGATTTGACCAGACGCCACCAGGATTTGGAGGAAGGAGACAGGTTTGAGAGTTCATTCTTGAGTGAGGAGAGATAGTGCTTCCTGGCACTCCTGAGGGTAGACACACACTTGTTCCGAGCTTGGTGGAAGGAACTGAGATTTCCTTCAGTTGGATTAGCCTTCCAAGAGGCAAAGGCAAGTTGTTTCAGGGCAACTACCTCACCACAAGATTCAGTGTACCCTGGATGGGAGGAAGGGTAAGACAATTGAAGGCGAGATGGGATAAATCTGTGCATGAGAGATTTATGATTGATTTAATTATTTTATGGATTATACTTGAGTGAGGTCTTTCCCAACAGTGTTTTAATGCACTCCAGAGCAACATTTCGAATTGGCCTCCAAATCCAGTTGCAGATTAGGCATCCTGTGTCATACAAAGCCCTTCCTTGCAATACCTGAACTCCAATTCACCTATAAGGCCTTCATCGGCAGCTTGATAGAGTACTACTCTCCCCTCTGGGCTGGCTCCCCTGCCTCACTCCTTGCTCAGCTTGATGGCATGGAAACCAAGATCTTCAGGATAATTTGAATCTTCCGCAATGAAGCTGATTCTATGGACGTATCACTTTCCCAGAGCAGACACTTTGGTGGTTTCTCTGTCTTCTACCAACTCCTTTCTGGTCTTGGTCCCTCAACTCTTTTCGTGCTTTTATCTACTCCCCCCAAGGTTTCTGGAGGGCACAAGTGGTTCACTATCAACCCCCTTCTGGTAAAACGCCCAAGATACAGAAATACTGCTCACCTCCACTCATTTGTTCCTCTTTTTTCCCGCCTGTGGAGACAACTTCCAAACTCTCTTCGATCGCATTCTTCCTTCCAAGTCTTGAAAACAGCAGTTCACCACCATCCTCATCTAATACCATTACCTTTTCTACCCCGGTTACTCTCCCAAAACACCACTACCACTCTCCCCACCCTCCCCCCACCTCCCACCCTCCAGCCCACCTGCTTCCACAATTGTAGTCATTTCTTCCTGAGAGTTTGCTTCTGTATCCATCCTGTCCACCCCATGCGTCCTCCCTGCACCAATCATTTGTCCAACTCTCCCTCTAATTTGTCCTTCAACCCTGCTGTTGGTGTCCCACCACCCTCCCCATCTCTACAATTCCTTTTGTTCTGTTGCATCGTGATCCGTTCAGTGTTTTAGCTCTTCCATCAGCCTTGACTCTGCATACAAAAAAAAAGAGATAATTGGACCTACATTTTAGCTCTATTTATCAAATGTATTGACCCTTCATTACCTCCGTCACCGTAGTTGGGCAGAGACAATTTTTTTCACCCCCTGTCTGTTTGTCTGTCTGTTTGTGAACAGGATATCTCAAAAAAGTTGGAGATGGATTTGGACGAAATTTGGTGGAGAGGTCGGGTATATGACAAGGACGAAATGATTAGATTTTGGTAAAGATCTGAATCTGGATCCGGATACGAGAGCTTTTAATTTTTTCAAGTGACTCTTCACCATTGAGTGATAGGCCCAAAATGATATACCATGATATGTCAAAAATTTGTAGACGACTGATGGCAAAACTAGGTGAATGAGTTAGAAAGGCAACAAGAACAAGCTGATTCGATGTTGGATCAGGTGCACATCCAGATCCAGCCTCTCAGTGGGATACAAACCGTAAACTGTTCAGCCGAGCGGAGGTAAGCGCTCTACCGAGTGCCCTTCTAGTTTAATCTGTTAAGACCAAGGTTTCAGTCAATAATAATAATCACTCAATAATAACTATAAGTTAATAACTGTATAATTAATTAATAATGACTGTAATAAATGACAGAACATAAATAAATATCTTGAATATAATGAAAATTTTATTTTTGAAATGTGGTGTGAGAAAGCATGGCATCGATTTAAGTGAACCCAGACATTTTTTTACCCTAGTTTATGAACCAGGCCCAGTTGCTTGACAAACAATTCCCAATAACCTGGTGGAGTGGAAGAGAAGTGCGAAGGCAGATAATCCATTTGTTTTCTTTATTATTGCACAACTTCACAATCACCCCTTAAGTATTTCAGAACGAGACAGCTGAAAGTAGCAAAACTTACATATCATCATAAGCACCTCCAAAGTCACATGTGCAGGGATAGCAACCATTGGGTTCAGCAAAGCTTAAGCCCCAGTGGCCTTTCTGGATAAAAAAAAGAAAACAAAAAAGTTAAATTAAATAATTATTGAGCAGGTATTACTGAATTTATTGCCATACGACATGTCGTGAAATTCCAATATAGCTGATTCCTCCATGCTATTTCATGCCTGCCAATAAACCAAGCCATAAAGGAATTACACTGGCCGAACAAAAATGCAATGAAAATTTTATACTTATACAAGGCAAAGCAAATGTGCAATACTGCATTAACTCGTATTTTATGGAAAGTATTTTGTTTCATCGTAACCGCCAGTTCAGTGGAAGTGCTTTTTGCATCTGTATTTTAAAAGGCTGAAATAAAGCACAAACTTTAAGCTCGGGCCAAGTTTAGTCATAATTTTTTTTTAAATATAATTCAAACCTCGTGTTTTCCCAATTGAAGTTTTTTTTTTTTTAACACATAGGTTGAGGCTCATGGAGGAGCTGTACGACCGACGGTGGAATGCTTACAAATAAACAGCAGAGTGGAGGGATATAAGAGAGGAAAAGGGGAACACAAATAAACAACATCAGAATGAGAAAACAAAGCTAAGGTGAAATTTCAATCAAAGTTGTAACACAATTGATATGATAATGCCAGCTATAGATAGGTATAACGACCCGTAATGAGTAATAACTTTAAGCACATGAAGACCGTGAAATAAGTCCAGAGCAAAACAAAGGAAGGTTGACCCTGAGAACATAAGCCACACACCTGACATTGATCACAACGAAGTCCAGTCACCATTCGCTTACAAGTACAGGAACCAGTCAATGGATCACATGTAGCTGTACCGTTCACAGTTCCCCGAGGATCACAGGCACATGCTGGAAGAGTTAAAAAAATTTTTTTTTTTTTAAAAAAAACACAAAACTAATTTTCAGCCGAACAATTGAACAATAATCAGATTCTTTCGGTTTAACTTTTGGAACTTGCGTGTACAAGCATCAAGCAATAGTGCCATCATTTCACATCAGGCACATACGAAGTTAGCATTCACATTAGAGATACACCCAAAAACATTTGCTTTCGTACAGGACATTTTTTGGGAGGAATACAACACTGTCGGCATGTTGGGTGTGCATGATCACTCCGGAGCGTGCATTACATCTATATACAATTCATGAAAGTCAGAAAGAGCCTTACGGTGGCAGCCCAGATAGTTATTGATGTCCAATCCAAAATGGCCTGGTTTGCAGCGATCACATCGATCCCCTTCCACATTTGCTTTGCAACGGCAGCCACCCCCAATCTGGCCCAGCGTGGGGTTTGTCAAGCCATCACAATGGCCTCCATCCTTGGTGCCCCGTTTGTCACAATTGCAGGCTGTTATGAAGATCAATGATAATTTATTTAGTCTCATAAAAAATGCTAAACATCTATTGTTTTGATCTATTATACATCACGGGATATATTTTGTCCACAAAATTACAAATAGGAGAATTAACTTAACTCTACCTCAAAAGATGGCGTGATCAATGATGAAACAAGACAGATGTGCTTAGTACAACTAGCAAGGTACCCGTGCTACGCACTGGTCGGAGGCCAGAAGCAAACAGACAATGCAGAAACGGCGAATGCCAAAGCATGAAACCAATAAATTCCACATTCCTGTAGCACCTTCAGTCGCACGTCAGACATGGACAGCAAGTTCGTGAAGGACTTCCATGAAAAACGTAGCCGTTCGCAAACAAACGGGTACGTTTGTTCCATACCCAGTCAATGGCGAATCTGCATATGGCGATCTGCGAATTTCACATTTCGAAAGTAGAAACCGTCACGGCATTTCGTCATTCACTTGAACTCGATATCTCTTTTTTCATTCCAAACAGCATAACTCCAATCACAAATGAAATAACATTAATATAAAACATAAACTTTTAACAACATTCGTGACATAAACAAATATTTAAATCCTGACGTGAAGTTCCGTATGGTTGGGTGAATACAATTACGAATTCAAAATCGTAATTGTATTCACTAAATTCCAATCATCAATTGATACTTTAACAAAATACTGTTTTAAATGACGGTTGTATTGGGATATTATCAAACCAGCTCATTGCCGTAATCTGTCCACTTCCGCATTCGCGGCAGGTTCGTAACTCATCAGGATTTTCCTCAATTCCGCAATGAAATGTTCATGAAATACTGTTCAGCCGTTTTTAATTTTCATGTCATGTTCTTTTGGTGAATTCTCGTAGGATTTTCCTGCAGCGGTTCCAGGAAATCGTTATGCTCGGTGCAGCCGTTTTTGCGGTACCCAGGGACAATAATGTTATGCGGGAGTCCAAACCTGACAATGCTGGAGACCAAAGCTGAAATTGGAAAAACAATATAGCCTATTTTACTCCAGAGGGTCCCAGGATTACCCACCCAAAATATCGTTGTGATCGGTTCAGCGGTTTTTGCGGTACCTGGGAACAGACGGACAGACGGACATTTGGTGAATTAAAGTAAGATGCTTCAGAAATGCAATAAAGAATAGTTGCCATGGAAACAGAAATTTGGCAATTTCTAAAGTTTCACCTATTATGTGTTTTACAATTTACATGATTGAATGTTGTGCATAATATATTTGGTCGATAAATTTTATAACTGCGGCCAAATAGGTGTTTTACACGTTTTGGATGGTCTTGGCCTTTGACTAATTTTGATCAGATTTTATACACATATACTACAGATACATACAGATAAGATGTGTACATTTAAATTTCACATATTCAAAAAATATCAAAGTATACAGTCACGTGAAAAAGTAAGTACACCCCATGTAAAGTTTTGACTTTTTCAACATATTTCAACATACAGCTATTTGATCTTCATTTCAACAATATTGATAGATAAAGGTGATATAATATAACAAATATCATGAAACATTTACATTCTGTAGTCCATTGTATAATTTAAATAAACATAAATGCAAATTTCGCATGTGGAAAAAGTAAGTACACCCCTACATTTAGCACTACTTCAAATACCTAAAATTAGAATCAGGTGCACCAGCTCAGGTGCAAATGATTAGAACATCGTTAGAGAGGATCTTGGAGGAACCTGTCTTATTTAAACCTCAGACATTTAGTTTGGTTTGCTCTTTGTTGTTGAAGTGTGCGGCATCACCATGCCTAGATCAAAAGAGCTCTCTGAGGCCTTCAGAAAGAAGGTTATAGATGCCTACGAGTCTGGGAAGGGATTTTAAAAGATCTCCAAACAATTTTAAATCAATCATTCGACTGGCCGGAAGATCATCTACAAGTGGAGGAGATTCCAAACAACTGCCAACTTGTTCAGGCCAGGCCGCCCCAGCAAGTTCAGCCCGAGAGCAGGCCACAAGATGCTGAAAGAAGTCTCTAAGATCCCCAGAATGTCATCACGGGACCTACAGGTAGCTCTTGCCACTGTTGATGTCAAAGTGCACGAGTCTACCATTAGAAAGAGGCTGCACAAATTTGATCTACATGGGAGGTGAGCCAGGAGGAAACCTTTGCTGTCCAGAAAGAACATCAGGGCAAGACTAAAGCTTGCCAATGAACACCTAGGCAAAGACCAGCACTTCTGGAACAATGTGCTCTGGACAGATGAGTCAAAGATAGAGATATTTTGCCACAGTACCAGAAGACATGTTCGGCGAAAACCAAAGACAGCATTTGACCACAAGAACCTGATATCAACTGTAAAGCATGGTGGTTTAAATATTATGGTTTGGGGCAGCTTTGCTGCATCAGGGCCTGGGCAGCTCACCATCATTGAATCCACCATTAATTCTTCATTGTACCAGAGGGTGCTTGAGGATAATGTGAGGCCATCTGTCGAAAGTTGAAGCTCAACCGAAGGTGGACCTTGCATCATGACAATGACCCTAAACATACCAGTAAATCCACCAAGGAATGGCTGTAAAGAAAGAAATGGAGGGTTCTGGAATGGCCAAGTCAAAGCCCGGATCTAAATCCCATCGAGATGTTGTGGGGGGATTTGAAAGGAGCTGTGCATGCAAGAAACCCCTCAAACATCGCACAGCTGAAAGAATTCTGCATGGAGGAGTGGGCAAAAATTTCTCCCAGTCGATGTCAGAGACTGGTAGACAGTTATAAGAAACACCTACTTGAGGTTGTTTCTGCCAAAGGGGGCAATACCACCTATTAGAGCCAAGGGTGTACTTACTTTTTCCACACGCGAAATTTGCATTTATGTTTATTTAAATTATACAATGGACAACAAAATGTAAATGTTTCATGATATTTGTTATATTATATCACCTTTATCTATCAATATTGTTGAAATGAAGATCAAATAGCTGTATGTTGAAATATGTTGAAAAAGTCAAAACTTTACATGGGGTGTACTTACTTTTTCACGTGACTGTATATGGCAATAAAATCACAAACAGTCCAATTTGATTATACTCGATAGAAATTGTTGTCATGGAAACCGTTGACAAGGAAAAATGGCTAAATCTATTGTTATGATATTTGGTGAACCTGTCAGTGACCCAATATGCAAACCCTGTTCAAATTTCAAATCCATCAGAAGGCAAATGACAATTTTATGTGACCTCGATCTTTGAATCTTAGACCTCAAAAATAATAGGCTTTTAGGTTTTGATTGGTGAACCAAACATTTCTTTTATACAAATTTATTTGCAATATGGGTGATATTATTTATTTGTAATTTATTTGTAATCTAAAAAGGTCTAAATGGTCTTAAGCTTGAAATGGTCAAGGATCCAAGCTGTCGTAGCTGTCTCAGGGGTCTAAGGGGTCTAAATGGTGTTAAGGTTTGATGGGTCGAAAGGGACTTAAGGGGTGTAAAGGTCTAGAGGTTCTAGGGGTCTAAAAGATATTAAAGGTCCACAGGGTGAAGGGATCGAAAGGTGTCTAAAGTATTGAAAGGGTCTTAAAGGTAAAATGGGTCTTAATGGTCTTGGGTTTCTTTCGGATATTGTGGTCTAATGGGTCTTATGGTTATTCAGGATCTTAGGGGTCTTCACTTCAGGGTTGTTGGGGTCTTCAGGATCTTAAGTGTCTTAAGGGTGTTTTGGATATTTGAGACTTTGGGGTCACTGAGGGTCTTTTGGGTCTTTGGTGTTTTTAGGGTTATTGGTAGATTCCATATTTTCTTAGGGTTATTGAAGGTCTTTAGGGTCCTCTGAGTCTTTTTTGATCCTTTGGGTCTTTAAGGGCCTTTTGGGTCTTTGGGGTCTTTAAGGGTCTTTGGTCTCTGGGGACTTTTGGATCCTCTGGGGTATTTTGAGTCCTCCAGGAATTTTTAGTCTTCGGGGTCTTTAGGGACCTCTGGGTCGTTTGGATGCTTTGCGTCTTTAAGTGTCTTTTGTGTGTTTTTCGTCTTTAAGGGTCTTCAGGATATTTTGACTCTTCGGGGTAGTTTTGGGTCTATTGGGCCATATAGGTATTCAGGGTCTTTAAGGGTCTTTTCACTCTTCGGGGTCTTCTAGGTCTTCAGGGTTTCTTGGGTCTCCTTCGGGTAATTAATAGACATAGTCACATGGCTTCACGGAAGACGGCCTCACAGACGGATGGACAGACAGCTTCTTCAATTGTGTTTTTCAGTTTTATATGTGTAGGTGGATAGATAAATGAACTTAATCACATGAAAATTGACGATTTGTGACCTCGATCTTTGACCTCAGAAAGAATGGGTTTCCAACTTTTGACGAGCTCCACCTGTTGGTTAATTTTTGTGAAAATTGGTTTAGAATTGCGACCTGTAGGGGACTGACAGACAAACAGCCAGGCAAACATATTCAGGGAACGAATACACTTGCAAATCTTCAATCTCACAAGTGATGATAGCTCCTCAGCAACAATCCCCAAAAAGGGCCGGTTTTTAATGGAATTGTTACCACTATGGACAAAATGCAAACCCGAGTTGTCTACTCAAAGGCATGCACAGTCCAAAAACACTTGACACAGTCTGGCATCCTGCTTTGCTCAACACACTCTCTTCCTATGGCATCCAAGGCCACCTCGACACATGGCTTACTGACTTCATCCTCTCTCATAGCCAATGGTTGGCTCCCAACACGATCCTCTCAGCTCCTCTTCCTCTCGAGGCTGGAGTGCCCCAATGCAGTGTCTTGGGCCTGTCCTGTTTCTCATCTTCATCAATGATCTTTCTGACTCAATGGAAATCCCTCCTTATCTTTTCGCTGTTGATTCCACCCTCTATCATAGAGCATCCCTCAACCTTCAGATAGATTGGCAGCAGCTTCTCTTGAAGAAGTTCAGTCACTCAAAGTTTTGAGCCTCATCAGCGATGATTTCTCTTGGACAAACCACATATCCAAGTTGACCCCCAGAGCCAGCTGTCGACAGGGAATCCTCCATTGTGACCAAGATTTCCATGGCAAATTGGAACTTCTCACAATTTGTGCAAGGGCTTCATCTGCAGTATGATGCTCTGGTACTACCGCCTCACTCATCTCACAACTTGATGCTGTGGAGACAAATACGCTAAAAATCATTGGAATCTCTTACGATGAAGCCAAGTCTTTCGACCAGTTTCTCCCACATCACATACAGATCGGTGGCCTATCTGTCTTTTACTGCCTCTTTTTTAGTCTTGCTACCCTTTCCTTGCTGTGTTCCCTCCCAAGCTTCTCCAAAGCTCTTGCAGTTCCTCTTTTGGCCAAACTCTCAAAATTAAGAATTACTGCTCACCTACACTCATTTGTTCATATTTTACACTCACTTGTGGAATCAGCTTCTTAAGTTTAAGTGATTCTTCACCATTGAGTGATAGAGCCAAAAACGATATATAACATGATATTTCAAGAAGTTGTGGATGGATAATGACAAAGCGTAGTGGATGAGTTGGTTAGATGACAAGAACAAGGTGATTTGATCTTGGTTCAGGTTCGGATCTGATGAATTCCATGGAAATCGTCACCCACGTGTGATTCCGTCACATTACCTGGTCTGCCTCACTGAGAGTAGTACTCGTCTGTAGCCATGTGACAGTTCTGGTTCAATACATATAATTGAATTCTCTCTGCTCTTCTTAGCATTCAAGATAATTACCTTATATGTTCAAAATTAGAGTGCACATGGTGATTCCGTCACGATGGAATTCATGATCCAGATCTGGCCTATCAGTGAGATACAAAACGTAAACTGTTCAGCTTGGCGGAGGTATGCACTCTATAGAGTGCCGTTCTAGTTTCTGCTGCCGTTAACTCTTCTCAAATCCACCCTATCCTTTCCAGGTAATGATGTCTTCTCAAATTTTCCTCCGCTTTACATGTGGCTTACTGACTACCTTCAAGGTTGTAACCAGCTTGTTCACCCCTTGTTTCCGCCACCCTGTCCTTGCTCTTTCTTTCCCTCGCTCATTTTTCCTCCTAGTGCCTCTCTGTTGTGTCCCTCTAAAATGCTGTTGTTGTCTTTCCCTGCTTTATACTGTTTTGTTGTGCTCTGTTCCAGCTATTCGATGAGCCTCACCTTGGTAAAGAAAGAAAACAATTTCCATCACATGATTGCCCCTGAACCATCGCATGATTGCCCCGGAACCATCGCATGATTGCCCCGGCTCCCCCTGCCCATCATCCATGACAGAAAGCCAGCAGGGTTTTCATTGAAATTCCAATGGTGACATTGCGATTTTCCTGAGATCAACTTGGCTTCCAGATGCTTAGATCATAATCAAATGCAAAGTACTCTACATTCTATCAGATTTCAATGCACAACCTCTTGAATATTTGTCTAGAGTGCTGAACACACACCACCTGCCACCACATTGGTTGTAATACCATTCTAGGATCTAATGCATATGTCTTTTCTTAGCTTATACTTTGAAGATAATATCATGTGTGCATGCAATGTAGTAGTGTGGGCATTAACACATTGCGTTTCTTACGGACACAGGCATCATGACTCCTGGCATTGTGACGTGGATGGCGGTAATAGGAGGGCCTACACAGCTGGCAGTGGCGTCCAGCCGTGTTGTGCTGGCAGTCATCACACACACCACCGCTCACGTTCCCAGAAGCAATGAACGCAGCCATGTCAAAGTAGCATTTGTCAGAATGCCCGTTGCAGTTGCACCCTGCCCAGCAAAATGTCTCATGAGTGATTTCATCCTCATAGCACCAAAAATTCTCTTGAGAGATACAATCATGAAAGTAGGGAGTTCAATTGTGATTAGGATAAATGGAAATGAAGAAATACAAAAAGATTATAAAACAGAGACAAGTAAAGGATCAAAACGAGCATAGAGAAGACATACGCTTGCAGGCATATGCATGGCGATCACGTGCGGGTGCCCATGGCGTGTCCATGTGAAATTTCTTGCAGCGCTCACAGTTGATGCCAGCTGTGTTGTGTGTGCAGAGGCACCGTCCATGCACCTACACATAATGAAAACATCGTAACATGACTTCAAGGGCCTAAGGCACACCACAAAGATGAATCTGCCTCCAGGTACTTTCAGGGACAATATTTTGAAGAAATGGGAGTGCAATGAGACATCCCCTCCAAGCAGAGGGGACATCCCAACACGTTATATGTGTTTAGCTAACATTATTAAATGTCAGAATGTCTTCTAGAGGGGATTCTCCAATAAACCCCACTAAAACAAGTGATAGGACAATGAAAAACAAATAAAGATAATAATACAAGAAAACAAACACGACATAATAAGAATAACCAAAGCTTTACGTGCTGTACTCAAGGTAAATCACAGCAAGAGAAAGAAGGAAGTGAAAGAGCGTACATATATAAGCATGTCTATGCAAGATCAACACTGATTGGTTCATCAGTCACGATGTAATTGGTAATCTGGACACCCATTGGTTGACTCAATCACCATTATCTCTGGCTCCAATTGGCTGGAGCGGAGTTGAGAGCAATGACTCACCAGCACCAATACCTTGGAGGGAGGGGGGATATGATTCCCCCAAAGACGAGGACTCACCATTTGCAAAAAATACCATGAACAGGGCTTGGGACAACACCTTTAATCTTGCCAACACCATTAATCTTTCAGGATGGAAAAAGTATGGTCCATCAAAGAGAGAGAATAACTCGTTTGAGCCAATCTTCCATTACTCCCTTTATCCTGGATGTTTTTTTAAACAACTTGTATAGAGCTTTTCCTGTAGAGTATTTAAGATACTAGTACACACACTCCATATGGGAGTGGCAGGAAGGGTCATGTTATCCTCTCTGGGGTATACAGAGTACAGTAGATCTAGATTCTGGCCTCAAGAACGTCAGGTTTCCTCCCTTTCAGTTTAGTGTTAAACAGCAGTAGCGACTGTTTCAAAAGGTAATCGCATGTATTTGTGGTTTATAACACTTTTTACCTCTGGTCGGGGTGCCCCCCACGAAACGCCACAATAAGCTATCTTAACAGATATAATATACACCTTAACATATGTGATTCGTTCACAAATACTCACGTTAACACACGACATACACATTTAATATACACGTTATATGTTGTGTGTTAGCTCTTATACGAGCCTTGACAATGTACACAAAAAACCCCCAAAAACACGGATTTTGCCCAAAGCGGCATAACCCCTTGCGGAGAGGGGCAGCTGAAGTCGCTAGTAGTGTAATAATGTTGCTTCTGGGACACCTCCGTTTAACATGGGAAATCCCTATCTAATGTCATTTACCCCCTTGTCTTTTTCAAAAATCATAAACACCTCTATTTCTCCCACCCTCATCTTTATGAACCTTTTGTCTGTAGTACCTATCCTTAATGTTGTTCATTAGACCACTCAAACACTACAAATATTTGTTTTCTCTTATAGACCTATCATCCTTCTTCTACATATCATCTGGCAGATTAATCTTTGACCCACTCAAACATTGACCCATTCACTTCCATATTAATTCTTTCCCTCCCTCATTGCCCCTAAACACCTATATTTCTCTCACCCTGTTCTTTACGAACCTTCTAACCTTTTGACATGTTATCCTTATTCATTAGACCACTTAAACACCTGTGATCCTTCTGACCTCATGGACCTTTTAACCTTTTACTCTTAATATCATCTGGTGAATATAACCCACTCAAACAACGACCCTACAAATATTTGTTTATGCGTGGGAAATAATTTAATTCTCCTACAACTCTCTTCACCATCTAATATATTAACAAAAAATATGTTTGAGTTTGGTTCTTTATTAAGATATTTTAACTGAGCTAAGATAAAATGGTAAACCTCCCTCAATGTTCTTGTTTGAGCGCCTCCAGTGCCACATACCATTTTTTGGTAAGCTCCGCCCACTTTTTGGTAAACCACACCCATTTTTTACTAAGCCCCGCCCACTTTTTGTTAAGCCACGCCCACTTTTTACTAAGCCCCGCCCACTTTTGCTAAGCTCCTCCCACTTTTGCTAAGTCCCACCCACTTTATAAACTCTTCAGCATTGTATCATTTCCAGGTAATACATTACATCATTTTCAGGGAATTTCCATCACATCATTTCCAGTTAAGACACGCCCAGGGAATTTCCACAGGAAGACACACCCAGTCCTTATAAAAGGCACCGACCACACAGGCTTTTTCAAACACGCTTTCTGCTTCACTTGAGAATGGACTACTATGCCGAAATGGAATGGGATAACTTTGCTATTCCATGGAGTCCTACTACCTGTGTAGAACTCAACCTTCAGATTGATGAACTGGACTCGAACCTCTTATCAATGGAGGTAAGTTTGTTTATTTATTTATTTATTTATTTAATTTTTTTTTTTTTTTTTTTTTTTTTTAGATGAGACTCATGTAAGAGTTAACAAAGTTTATTTTAATATTCATAGAGCTTGATTTATACAAATAAAAATATTGTATTAAATTAATACATTGTTATTTTCTTTCACAGGAAATTGTATCTGAGATACGAAATGAAAATTCTGCTTTTAACACAACTTGGGATGAAGTTATTTTTTTGTTTGAAGACATTTTGAACAACCAAGACCCCCAGAACGAGTTCTACCTTGATGACCCAGCCAAAGAGTTATACCTTGGAGATCCACAAAATCCTGAAAAAGAGTTTTACCATGATGATACTTGTTGTGAGTTATCAAAACAAAACCCACTGAACAAGTTCTACCTTGATGAGCCAGAATACAAGTCATACATTGGAGACCCACAAATTTCTGAAAATTGGGAAAGGAGAGTTCTCCCTGATGGTCCGCAGTTATACTATGTGAGACACATCATAGAAACCCTAAAAAATTGGGCAAGGAGAGTTCTCCCTGATGGTCCGCAGTTATACTATGTGAGACACATCATAGAAACCCTAAAAAATTGGGCAAGGAGAGTTCTCCCTGATGGTCCGCAGTTATACTATGTGAGACACATCATAGAAACCCTAAAAAATTGTGAAATGGGAATTCTCCCTGATGGTCCGCAGTTATACTATGTGAGACACATCATAGAAACCCTAAAAAATTGGGAAAGGGAAGTTTTCCCTGATGGTCCGCAGTTATACTATGTGAGACTTATCACGGAAACCCCCAATATTTCTGAAAATTGTGGTTTTACCTTGGGGACTTGGAAAGATGGTTATATTTTTGGAGACTCGGAATGGGGGTTTTGTTTTGATGACTCGGAATGTGATACCTATCTTGGAGGCTCAACAGGAATGTGGTTATACCTTGGGAACTTGGAAAGTTGGTTTTATTTTGGAGACTCTACCTGTGGGGTTCCTCTTGGAGACTCTTTGGATTCTAAAGCAATGAACAATGTTCTTTATTTAATGACGCTTGATTTAAGCAATATCAAGAAAGTTCGAGGAAGAAAATGCTGGAAAATTCTTTCTTCCCATTTCTACTTCTTCAAACTTAAAAGCCTTGAAAGACAGAATTGGAGGAAGAGGAAAAGAAAAAAAAAGAAATACGTATTTAAAAAAGAAGAAAAGAAAGATTATGTTAGGGTTTGGGTGGGATTTTGAATGTGAGGGTTAGGGATGGGGTTGGGTTAGGGTTGGGATTTTGAATGTGAGGGTTAGGGTTGGGGTTGGGTTAGGGATGGGGTTGGGTTAGGGATGGGGTTGGGTTAGGGATGGGTTGGGTTAGGGTTGGGATTTTGAATGTGAGGGTTAGGGTTGGGGTTGGGTTAGGGATGGGATTGGGTTAGGGTTGGGATTTTGAATGTGAGGGTTAGGGATGGGTTGGGTTAGGGATGGGGTTGGGTTAGGGATGGGGTTGGGTTAGGGTTGGGGTTGGGTTAGGGATGGGGTTGGGTTAGGGCTTGGGTTGGGTTAGGGTTTGTATATTATTATGACTCACTCGCACATACACACACACACAAAAGTTAAGCCCCAACTAAAAAGTTGTGGGATTCTGTGTTTGGGGTTCACAGATTTAAAAACGTATCCCCATTATACACACACAAAAGTTAAGCCCCAACTAAAAAGTTGTGGGATTCTGTGTTTGGGGTTCACAGATTTAAAAACGTATCCCCATTATACACACACAAAAGTTAAGCCCCAACTAAAAAGTTGTGGGATTCTGTGTTTGGGGTTCACAGATTTAAAAACGTATCCCCATTATACACACACAAAAGTTAAGCCCCAACTAAAAAGTTGTGGGATTCTGTGTTTGGGGTTCACAGATTTAAAAACGTATCCCCATTACATTTTATTTATTTATTTATTATTTTCAAGGGTATTATCTGCTTACTTGTGTTTTTTGTAATTCTTGTGAGTAAAATGAACCCAAGATTTCTTCTCCATTTAAATCATATAATTTGTAGGTCCAAGGGACTGTATCCATTACATCAATGATTTTAAATAATTCACGAGTCCATTTTTGTGTATAACCTTTCTCAAAATGACTTTTCCATTTGTATATTCTTACAATATCACCAACTTTAAACTTGGGCTTTCTCAAATTAATCTCCTTTTCATATTCTAATTTTGTAAATGTTTCTGATGGTTTTGATTGTGTTGATGAATGAACTGTATTATTGTAATTATCTACAATATCCTGAATTAAATACACCCATTTTTGAGAACCGAGTTGTGTGAATTTTTTATATAATTTCTCTTTTAAAGTACGATTAAAACGCTCAATAACAACTGCCTTTCCTTCATTAAAGGTGCTGTATAATTTAATACCCTTCCCCTTAAGAAATTTCATGAATATTTTGTTATAGAACTCTGTTCCCTCATCAGTCCATAACTTCTTTGGTTTCCTTTTATCCCGATCAAATATTAGCTTAAAGGCTAACATTAAAGTATCACCCCTTTTATTTTTTAAAGGGACAACCCAGGCAAATCTACTCCTCAAATCAATAACGGTTAAAGCATACCTGTATCCCCTGTCATTATTCAATTCAATTAAATCAGCGGACCATATGTGGTCGGTGTATTTAGAATAAACCTTCCTTCTTTTAAACTTTGTGATTATAGGTTTGTGTAATTCTTCAGCCAAAAGCTCCTCAGTCTTGATGACATCATTAGAGCCTAATAGTTTTTTGAGGAATAACCAAGACCAAGTTTCAATTTAGCATTTATCAAATTTCTCACAATAAACCTATCAACTTTCTCTCTCAACGTTGGATTTTGTATCAAAGACAAATTATACAACATTTCGCTGTCGGCTTTATGTTTTTCAGTCAACGTAGTGGTATTTCCATAAGCAATATCATGCTTCATACACACTTCGTCAACCCTATTTGTAGGTTTAGACCAAGGTTTAGGATTGTCAGCCTCATCTAATCTTTTATCCAAGTTTGTTCCTGGACCACAGAAAGAATACCCTGGAAGGTGTAATTCCCCTGGAATTCCAGTTGTTGTAAATTTACTTCCTGACAGAAACTTTTGTATGTCTCCTCCTCTTTTAGGAGAGATGAATTGGCACTTTTTAGAGCCACATACTTGACATATTCCTTTTTGATAAACTCTATTATTTTTAGCTTTAACATAAGAGATATTTTTAGATTTAGTTTTCTTTTTACATTTGAGACAATAACTCATATTTATTTATCAGAAAAATTCCGACAGAGTATCAAAACCTTTTTGGTTTTCAACATATACATTTCAATCTTTATTTTTAAAACATAAAGAATCCTAAGGAATGCCTTCACTCTCTCCTCCATTTATTTACAAATAAAAACTAACTAAAGTCAATGACACCAACATCATCAATCACATAATCTTTTCCTTCTTCTTCTTCTTCTTCTTCTTCACCACTTTCTCGTTTAAATCTCCTCCCTGAAATTGAAGACATTGACGTTCTTATTTTTGAAACCATTATCTTCATAAGAGTTGTTAATTCTTTAATTTCCTCTTCGGTGCGTTGAGATTGATTTATTTGCTTTAATACACTCAATCTTTTATGAATCTCAGTGATTTCCATCTTTTTATATTTTTCCTCCCTCTCTCTTTGCTCCCTCTCCTCCTCCTCCATTTTCTCCCTCTCCTCCTTCTCCTTTTTCTCCCTTTTCTCCCTTTCCTCCTTCTCCCTTTTCTCCCTTTCCTCCTTCTCCTTTTTCTCCCTCTCCTCCTTCTCCTCCTTTTTCTCCCTCTCCTCCTTCTCCTCCCTCTCCCTTTCCTCCTTCTCCTTTTTCTCTCTTTCCTCCTTCTCTTCTTCAACTCCTTCCTCATCCCTTGCTACCCTTGAGTTTGAACCCCAAAGAATATTATACATATACTCATCTGGATTTTGAGATATTCTTGTATCTATAATTATTTTTCTCATAATAGGATACCAATAAGATTTGTTGACGATTTCTAAAAGAGTTTTATATTTCATAACTTTGAGAAGTTCATTTTTATTTAATATTTTAAACAAGTCTCTATTTGTGGGTTTAACAATATCAGTATAAGGCCAGTTTTTTATGACAAAATTCCCATGTATATGCTCCAAATCATAAGGTATGTAATACCGAGCACCCTTTTCTTGTAGGTATCCTTGAATACAAAAATTATAATTCTCTTGTAGTCTTCTTCCTGCCATTTATGTATCAGAAATATATGTGAGATTAATATTATGACAGGTAATACCACCCCATCTTCCCACTACCAAATCGGTTTGTATTCCTCGGCTTTCTATCCTTATCTCATTACCTTCCTTCTTTGTCATGCGAACCATCGCTATACTATCATATATTTTTATTTTCTTAAAATCACGTATTTGTTGTTTACTAATTGTACTTCCACATAAATCCTTATCTTCACCAAGTGGATAATATTCTTCTTTACGAGACTGATTTAAATCATGTAGGTCTTCTATGTTTATTGAAAAAGACCAATTATACCCTAAATCAGGCATATCATACCCCCATTTATTAATTCGCATATTAACTAAATGTCCTTCTTTATAAAATTTAATTGTAAGCAGGTAGTTAAATTCAATGAGGAAAGGTGTATGGTCAGTATAACCAGGTGTTGTGGTTGTAAATTTTACTTGTTTCACAAAACGTGCTGTTTTCTTTAAAGATATATATTGTGATAAATCACTGAATCTAATCAAGTCATTCGCATCTGTAGGGTTTGGATAATTGATTAATTTATAAGTATTCTTCATATTAATATTTTTACTTACACTATATTTTTGTCGTTCAGCCTGTGCCTTTGTATAATAATTTGATAAATCAATATCCTGAGAGGATTTTCCAAAGATAGAACCATCTTTTCCAACATAGGTCATTTATATTAGATAAAAAATGATATCATAAAAATTTTCATTATTGTTGAGTTGAAATAATACATATAAACATAATTGGCCACAACATTTAGAATTAATTTCTTGAACTTGGAATGTTTGATAAACACCATTCTGTAAGAATTGTATTACTTCAACAGGTGGTGGCATACCATAACTATCAAAATAATATTTATCCTGACTATTATGAATACAAACCCAATGAGAACCATTCTGTGTGTCTAAATTCATAATAATATTCTTTGTATTCTTATTTATATGTGTTAATTCATCTCTCATACAAATAACCACATTATCAATTTTTAGTGTTTTACAATACTTAGCTAGTTCTATATTTGACGTTGTATTCTTTCCAAATTGTTTAAACCATTTATCCATTTATTTATGAGAAAGATACAATCCATTACCCCGTTTAGTTAGTTTAACACCCGCTTGAGCGATAGAGGAAAGCATATCTCCAACCAACAATCTAGCTTTATCAGGTAGACTTTCAAGTTTTTGAGCAAAATCTACAATTACACCACTTCCACTAATTTGTTTCTCCAACTCCTTGTTATGTCTTTCCAATTCTTTTTGAGCTTTTAGTTGTGCCTTCCTTTCGTTAGCAGTTTTTACCGCTGCTGAAATACCACCAGTCAATGCTCCCGCCGCACTTAAACCAGCAAATAAAGGAATTAGAAACGGGAGAAATCCTCCTCTTGACTCGTCTATTGAATATTTCTTTAACATAGGTTTCGTCATTTTAATTTTAAGTGATCCAACATCATTTAGTGTTTTTACTTGTGTGTGTGTGAGTAAAACATCAATTCTTACAGCTCCTTTTCTTTGAATTGTATTAACATTAATAATACAAGGCTTTTGATTTTGAATACAAGATGTTAATTTATTAAGATTGATTTGATTAACATATACCCCAACCATTTATTTATGAGAAAAAACCTATGTGATATTAATCATAACACCATTATCTGTATTAATCTGTAATTCTGTTTCCTCCAAAAGCAAACAATATGCATTAACCTCTTCACTCTCCCCTCTTTCAATGTATAGAGAAGTATCCACTCGATTAGACTTTATAGTTTCCTTTTGAGAACTCAGGTCAATTGCGTAGATTGTATATAAACCTTTAAATGCAACCATATCCAAAATAGGATCATTATTACCATTACTTTCACACACCTTTTGGTAGGACTTGTAGGCTTCCGCATAATCATTTTTTTCCCAATCAATTTCCAATCTATCTCGCGGATAAAATGTGCCATCAAGAGAAACCCGAAGTTGTTTCACCTTTGCATTATCACTCAGGGCATTATTCTTATTAGTACCGTCCTCTCCATCTGGTTTTTTTAAAATGAGCCAGAGGTATCCTGGCTTTCCTTGAAGAACACCTAAATTCCAAGTGTAGGTAGTGTGTTCCAGTTTAACGTGTTGACATCTTCTTTTAAGGTATGATACATTTAGCGGTTTCTTTGAGTTAAGTCTTCTATTTAACATCTCTTCCGTTTTAAGATTAGGAGTATATTCACTGATATACCAACACAAATCATTAATAACAAATTTATTATTTTCTCCAAAAGCATTTTCATCCCCAAAAAGCAATCTATTTACATTATCATTCCTTTGTAGTTGAAATCTAATTTTAAGCCCATACAAAACTTTATCATAATCACAAAATCCAAATATACCTTTCAGAGGTACTGCTACGGTAAAACTATTCTCAGCTTTTGCGTCATCATTATACATTGACTTCCTTTGACTATAACCAGGGTCTGCATTTGTACCCGTTGACATATCAGGAATAAAACCCTCAACAGCTCCCTTACCCATTCTATCACTAAACGAATATAGTGTAAATTTCATCATTTCAGATGTAGCAGAGACATAATCAACCGCTTCAACCTCTTGTGTTCCAATATACAGGCGGACACTGTCAAACATTTTCCAGAAGAAATCATTTACGAGTGTAGCATTAGTATTATTCGCAGCCTTAGTGAATTTAAATTTACACAGCAAGAAACTATCAGCTATATTCAAGTAAGTTTGTTGATTATTTATTTCAAAACTTTTTGTTCCGTTTGAATTCCAGTCTGTTCCTGTTATAGCATTTACCTTAAAATAGTCTTCCTTTTTAGTGGAGTTTGAAATGATAATCGTATCATCCAAATCATAGATACTATCAATCGCTTCCATACTTGTATTTATATAGCATTAAAATTGTTGAAACCCTGACCCAAGTATTTTAATGATTTTTTGTCGTTCTTGTGAAGATAGTTGAGTTTTACCTTTTTTTATTTCTTTGATTGCTTGTAATTTATGAGACTCCTTTTGAGCATCTTTTATACTCTTTATAGCACCCGCAACGGAGCCCACGGCAGAAGCAGTTGAACCAATTAGGTCTTTATGTTTAAGGATGGTTGAACCAATACCCATTAGAGTATCAATTATCCCATCTCCTTTATTTCGAAATTGATGACCTACACCTCGTTGTCTCTTAGGTTTATAGTATCCTCTACCCACATACCTTGTATAGTCTGGTGAAAGGAACATGCCCTCCCCTGTAATTATTTTATATTTTCCCAACTCGTGTTTTCTCACAATAACCATTATTTATTTATTGAAAAACTTCACGTAGGTGAATTCTGATGGATATAATTTCATCATTAAAGGATATCATACGATTATCTTGGTCGGTTATCCTAAAATTTACTCTGTATATGGTTTTTCCTGACACAGGTAAATAGACAAGATTTTTTGGTTCCATATTAAATTTATAACCAATCGGGGTTGAGTATGCACTGAATGAAAATATTGTATTTGTTCTTATTCCATCGTTATAAGCACCATCAATCAAATCACAATGAATTAATACTGAATTTATACCGGAGGATATTTGGATAACATTATCACTGTAAAACGTCCCGTTATTTTCAATCTTTTTTGAAGAGAAACCCAATAGCTCTCTAAACGAATTTTCAATCGTGAAATCAACTTTATAATTATTTTTAAGTTTAATAGTTGATTTTGAAGTGTGTTTTTGAATATCTATTACAATATTTTTTGGTTCATCACCTTTTTCTTTCATAAGGCGAGAGACTTCTGAAGATATTTGAGAAATCTCGTAAGCTCCAGGTGAAACGGTTATAGTTTTATATCCACTTCCTGGATTATAACTAAACTTGTTGTTTTTCTCTGTGATATTAAAAAGGGTATTGTAAGTTTCCATTGACAACAAAGATGCCTCATATGAGGTAAGGGGGTCAAGTTGTAGTGGGTAAGGGAATGAAGCTGTGTAATCGCTCGTTGTGAAATTAAAACTAAGAATTGTGCTTCTCATCTTATTTAATATCTAATAAAATATCTTTGTATTGACATTTATTAATTATTTTCATGTTCATCAACTGATCTAAAATGGCTGAGGATTCATTAAAACAATTGTTGTTTCCAGCCTTCTTACTACCTAACAACAATAATAGCCTATTAACTAATTGTGATGGGTCATTTGGAAGAAAACTAACACCCGAACCAAGCTTACTTAAAGCATCAATAATATGTTTCTCCTTCTCATTCTTCTTACTTTTACCAGCAACAGAAACTCCATAATCAAGTGCATTTAGCAACTCAATATATACCCTATCTTCCTCTCTTTCCATATCAAGTGGTTCCTCAAAATATTTTGAACCGCTGAATCCGGGGTTTGTTAGAAGAAACATTAATCTTGGAGTTAATTTAACATTTGGTTGAGTAGAACTCAAGAACATCAATTCATCATTAAATATCAATACCTTTTCTTCCACAAGATGAAACACTGCTGGTTCTTCTGTTGGAATGAGACCTGCTCTGGTTTTTGAACCCGCCGAATATTCATTGTTTTGAAGAGCTTCCACAACATAATTAGGGGGTTGATTTACCTCCTCAAGTTTCCGAAATAATCCCTCGTCATCATATTCTAATTCACCAAGTTCTTGTTTTGTTATCTGACTAAAATCTTTGAGCATTTGAAGTTTTTTCGGAGTAAATTCTACCGTGGGTACTGTAGGTGAGTGTTGAGTTTTCAAAAGTGGTTTAAAGAATTTCTCTTGTTTTCTTTCAAAGGCTTCTTCACCAGTTAGTTTCTGTCTCCGTTTCTTCTTTATCTCTTCCTGTTGTTTAACAACTTTTGAAACTAATTGTTGATGTTCCTTAAACTTTCTTTCTCTTTCTTCAGTATTCATTTTCTGTATTTATTTATTGAAAAATATCATTTAGTATCTCATCTTGTTTCACAACAATATATTTATATTTTCCAATCGTGTGTTTCATATAATTTTCAAATTCTTTTTTACTACATAACGTAGAGCAATTATCTCTCCAAAAATTATTTACATCTATTGAATTTAACTTAAATAAAATAAAAGTATTGGCATTGTTTCTTATTGAGCGTCGAGGGAGTTGAAAATATGATTGACTAAGATATATACAATTACAAGAAGAATGTCTCCCTCTTGTATAGTAGCTATCCATTACTGTTTGGTTTCTCTCATTAACACAATCATCAAAGATGACGAGGTTCTTTTTTGATTTATCTAAATCTTGAGGTGAAGGTATATCATCCGTATTATCACTGAGAATACAAGTTATGGGTTTCGATTTTGATTTCTGTGTATCACAAAATAATTGTATTATATCTTCAATATTATAATCATTCAGTTTGTTTTGAAGTTTAAATAAACCGATAATGTCTTCCTTTTTAAGACCTGCATTAAAACCCTGTGAGAGTAGTTGATACTCGGGTTGAAAACTTGACTTTGTAAAAATTATTAAATTATCATAATCTAAAAAATTAGGACCAAGGAGCATCTTTAAAAGTAAACAGGTTTTCCCACATCCGCTTGAACCAACTATTAGACATCTCAATGAATTTGGAATGTTTTTATGGTTATTAAATTTTATCTTATTTTCCCAAACGGGTAAAAAATCATTCATTTATATATTTGGAAAACAAGTCATCCAACTTTTTTTGAGCTATTTTAGAAACTCTATATTTTATCCTGAGTTCTGGTTTAATTTCAAAATAATTCATTATTTTATTTATGTAGTATCTTGTATTAACATTTCCATTAAAATTATTTTGAATAATAAATATCATTAAACCCTTATACATTTCCTCAATACAAAGAGTCTCTTTCCTTGTAAGAAATGGTGTATTATCACCATAATGCTTAACATTCATCTCTCTTATTAATCTTGTAAAGTAATTCATTTTTGGTTCTAATTTAAAAGAGTTATATGTTTTTTTATATTTCTTATTATCATTAATTAGAATATAATCACAGAATAAACATTGTTTATATGAATCCTCATCATTAAGCCCCACTCTATCACAAGCCGGACAATTCTCTAATTTATCATATGGAGAGTCTGGAAATTCTAAATATCCTTCAGAACTTATCATATTTATGTGGTAAATTTTTACTTAAACTAAACGCAAGTTTATTCATTAATAAATACAATGTTTCAAAGCACAAAAGACAAATTTCAATCAATCTCTACTTCGGTGGAAGATATAGAAAAATATGTCAAAGATGTTAAATTGAACAAAGATAAATATGGAAATTTTTGGGTAAAACCAGTTATGGAAAATAACATGAGCCCCTCTATTTCATTTAAAGGAAGAGCTCTAACTATACCTGGAAAGACATCCATTAAAGTAAATCTAACAAAAGTTTCTCCTCTACTCCTGGCAATTTATTCAAAGCTTGAAAAAGTGATTGACCACGATACTTTGAAAAAGAATGATAAGACCATTAATAATTCTAGAGGAGACATTTGTATTTTCTTTAATAATCCAAAGGGTGTAGATCTAAGTAAAATGAATGATGTTAATATTTCTGGTGAAATGTCATTTCGTTCTATGATAGTTAGAGATTATTTAAAGATAACTTTTGATATAAAAATTGTAGAGATTGAATCTGTTAATGAAAGAAAGTATATAGATATTGATGGGAATATTTTTCTTGCTAATTAAATATGAGTCAATACAGCAGTGAAGATTTTACTATTTCATTGAACTCGGACGATAGTGATGATAGTATTTCATTGAACTTGGATGATGGTGATGATAGTATTTCATTGAACACAGATGATAGTTATGATACTAATAGTTTGTGCTCAAATGATAGTTATGAGAGTAGCTTTATTGATGACTCTGAGTATGATTCTGAGTATTCATGTGATAGTTATGACTTAGATGATTCTGAGTGAAAAAGTGTTTTAGTTTAAGCACAGTGATATATATAAAACGGAGCTGTAAAGCTCAAAAGTGTTTTATTTTAAGCACAGTGATATATATAAAACACCACGTTTTCTCACGCTATAAATATGGTTTATTGTGATACTTGCGAGAAGGAAGTAAAATATTATAAACAACATATTCTCACCGCAAAACATACATACAACATTTTAAACAAACTTTCCCCTCTTCCACCTGAAACAAAACACTGTTCTACATGTAATAAAAATATCCTCAAGAAAGGCTTCAAAATACATCTTAAAACAAATCTACATTTATCAAATTTTATCACAACTAAAAACTCTGATGGAGCATTCAAAGGACATATTAAAATAAGAGTCTTTAACTTCAAACCTCCTGAACCAGAGTCTATAGTTGATGCTGTAGAAATAGTTAAACCTGCTGTTCAAACGTTGATTGAAAAAACACTAAAGGAAATGAAACCACTTAAATTTTATATGGGAGTAAAATTAGAAATGACAAAGGATGAAGGAGTTATAGATGCACCATACATGAGAACTGAGCCACACTTTATATCTTCATATCAAGATTTTAAAACATCAGGAGTCTATGATGAACTTATTAAACAAGAGCAAGATGTGGATAATTCAATCGTAGGAAGTGGATTCAATATAGGAAAAATTATTTACATAGACATTCATATTCTTAAATCAGATCCTCTAAAAGCTTCTTCTTACATTGATTTACCCAGTGTTATCAAAAATAGAAAAGCAGTTATCAATATCAAAAATAAAGACAATAAATGTTTTCTCTGGTCTATTTTAGCACACTTACATCCTCCACATTTTCATGATGAAAGAGTATCTCATTATAAAAAATATGAGAATACATTAAATACGAAAGATCTAAAGTTTCCGATGACTTTAAATGATATTCCTAAATTTGAAAAGATGAATAATTTATCAGTTAATGTTTATGGTCTAACAGAAACAAACAACATTCAGGTTTTAAAGCTTTCTGACAATTGTAAACAAACTCATATTAATCTTCTATATTTTAATTCAGACGAAAATTCACATTATACATACATCAAAGATATTGCTAAATTAATAAAACCACAAGTCTGTAAGAGAACAAATAAAATATATATTTGTTTGCGTTGTCTTAACTTCTTCAATTCACAAGAAAGATTAGATAAACATTCAAATTATTGTGGCGAACATAAATCAACGGTAATCAATATGCCTAAAGAAGGCTCAAAGATCACATTCAAAGATGAAAATAAAAAGATCAAACATCCATTTGTTATATATGCTGATTTTGAAAGTATTTTAGAAAAAATTGATACTGCTTCTCAAGATCCAAAAGAATCATACACAAATAAATATCAAAAACATACTCCTTGTGGTTTTTGTTATTATATCAAATCATCCGTTGGTGATAAATATAACAAGTTAGAGATGTATAGAGGCTCAAATACCCCAGAGGAGTTTGTGAAACGACTAGAAAAAGACTGTGTTCGATTAACCAAGATAATGAGAGAAACCAATAAACCAATGTCTTTAACAAGTAAAGAAAAAAGGGAATTTATAAAAAACAATGTCTGTCATATTTGTGAGGAGAAAATTGGTAAAGGTCTAAAGGTTAGAGACCATTGTCATCTCACTGGTAAATATAGAGGTCCGGCTCATCAAAGTTGTAATATTAATTATCAACTCCCCTCTTTCATTCCTGTCTTTCTTCATAACAACGCTCATTATGATACACATCTATTTATCAAGGAACTCTCAAAGACTTCTGGAAGTATCTCAGCAATTCCAAACACGGATCAGAAATACATTTCATTCACAAAAACAATTCACACATCTCCTATTACTCATATCAGATTTCTTGATACATTTAAATTCATGGCAAGTCCATTGGTTAACTTGGTTCAAAATCTAAAAGAGTTTCCATGTCTTTCAGAGTATTTTTTAGATAAAGATTTTCTAACACAAAAGGGAATTTACCCCTATGACTATATGGACTCATTTGAGAGATTCAATGAAACACAACTTCCTTCAAAAGAAAATTTCTATAACAAATTAAATAATAGTCATATATCTGATAAAGATTATGTACACGCACAAAATGTTTGGGAAAAATATAACATCAAGAATCTTGGCGAGTATCACGATTTGTATCTCAAAACTGATGTGCTTTTATTGGCCGATGTATTTGAAGCCTTTAGATCTGTTTGTCGCACTGGATATGGATTGGATCCTGCTCACTACTACACAGCACCTGGATTGGCCTGGAGTGCGATGTTGAAAATGACAAAACAAGATTTGGATTTGATAACCGATGTTGATATGCTTTTGATGATTGAAAAGGCAAAAAGAGGTGGAATTTCACAAGTCTGCTCGAGTAGATACGCAAAAGCAAATAACAAATATCTTCCAAATTATGATCCAACGAAAGAGAGTTCTTACTTGATGTACTATGACGCGAACAACCTGTATGGCTGGGCAATGTCTCAGGCTCTTCCTTATGGAAAACTTAGATGGGTAAAGGAAAAAGACTACAAAAACGTTTTACAAGATGTATGTATCTCTACACAAAAAGAATTGGATGAAGAAAAAGTTGGTTATTATTTTGAAATTGATTTAAAATATCCAGAGGAACTCCATAACCTACACAAAGATCTCCCATTTGCTTGTGAGAAAGAAAGTCCAAAGAAAGAATGGTTGAGTGATTATCAACGATCGTTTGATATAGGTGAATCAACAGAAAAATTACTTACTACATTATATAACAAGAAAAATTATGTTCTACACCAAAGAAATTTGCGACAATATTTATCAAAAGGTCTAAGAGTAGAGAAGATCCATAGGGTTCTAAAGTTCAATCAAAGTCATTGGTTAAAGGGGTACATTGATTTTAATACACAAAGAAGAACAGAGTCAAAAACAGATTTTGAGAAAGACTTTTATAAATTGATGAATAATGCGGTCTTTGGTAAGACTATGGAGAATGTGAGGAAAAGACAAAATATCAGACTATCAACATCTTGGGAACAAGCATCAAAATTAATTAATAGACCGAGTTTTACTCGAGCTGAGGTCTTTACTGAGAACTTTTGTGCGATCCATTTGATTAAAGAGAGTATTGAAATGAACAAACCTATTTATATTGGAACAACAATTCTTGATTTATCAAAGTCATTAATGTATGATTACTTTTATAATAACTTGAGGAAGAAATATCAAAATGATGTTAATCTACTTTATATGGATACAGATAGTTTTATTTTGAAAATTAATACCAACGATGTTTATTCAGACATGAAAAGAGACATTAATATCTATGACACGAGTAATTACAGTCCAGAGAGTGAGTTGTTCTCTTCTAAAAATAAAAAGGTGATTGGAAAGTTCAAGGATGAATTAGGAGGAAATGTTATGAGTGAATTTGTGGGATTGAGGTCAAAGGCTTATGCTTATAAATACATTGTGAATAACGTTGAAAAGACTGATAAGAAGTTAAAAGGTGTAAAGAAAAATGTTATTAAAGAAACAATAAACTTTAAGGATTATTATAACTGTTTAACAACAAAGAAAGAAGAGTTTAGAAAGATTAATGGAATAAGAAGTTATAAACATCAATTATATTCAGAAGAGATAAATAAGAAAGCATTGGGGGCTTTTGATGATAAGAGGTTTATTTTAGAAAATGGAATTGATAGTCTCCCTTATGGTTATATAAGTATATAAGTGATAAGATATATATATAAGTGATAAGATATATATAAGTGATAAGATATACATAAGTGATAAGATATATATAAGTGATAAGATATATATAAGTGATAAGTTAAAAAGGGGGGGGGGGGGTGGGGATTTTAACGGGCTACCGCCGCCTTTTTTACTATTATATAAATGATAGAACCAAGTATCAACCAGACTAAAGAGTGGAGGTGTAATCAACCTTGGTATATAAATGGAAAACATAATGAATGTGAAAAATATCAAATAGGTATAATTGAAAAGGCAACTGGTAAAAAAGTTCACAAAACAAATAAGAGAATTAATTTAAATACCGGTGAATTGGGTAAAAAAGATGGAAATATTTTTGAGTGGACGGAAAACTTTGATGGTTGTCAGGAAAATATATACTTTAATTTAAAAATGGTATGTGGCACTGGAGGCGCTCAAGCAAGAACATTGAGGGAGGTTTACCATTTTATCTTAGCTCAGTTAAAATATCTTAATAAAGAACCAAACTCAAACATATTTTTTGTTAATGTATTAGACGGTGAGGAGAGTTGTAGGAGAATTAAATTATTTCCCACGCATGAACAAATATTTGTAGGGTCGTTGTTTGAGTGGGTTATATTCACCAGATGATATTAAGAGTAAAAGGTTAAAAGGTCCATGAGGTCAGAAGGATCACAGGTGTTTAAGTGGTCTAATGAATAAGGATAACATGTCAAAAGGTTAGAAGGTTCGTAAAGAACAGGGTGAGAGAAATATAGGTGTTTAGGGGCAATGAGGCAGGGAAAGAATTAATATGGAAGTGAATGGGTCAATGTTTGAGTGGGTCAAAGATTAATCTGCCAGATGATATGTAGAAGAAGGATGATAGGTCTATAAGAGAAAACAAATATTTGTAGTGTTTGAGTGGTCTAATGAACAACATTAAGGATAGGTACTACAGACAAAAGGTTCATAAAGATGAGGGTGGGAGAAATAGAGGTGTTTATGATTTTTGAAAAAGACAAGGGGGTAAATGACATTAGATAGGGATTTCCCATGTTAAACGGAGGTGTCCCAGAAGCAACATTATTACACTACTGTCGCTACAAACTCGATCATGTGACCCTTAGTGCTTCTGTCAAGTTTGGTTGAGATTGGATAGTAACGGCCGAATGTATTACAGTCAAAAATACAGACAGATAGGCAGAATCCAAATTGCGTATTTTAGTATGATTGACTTTTAAGAAATCTGCCAGGAATCCATATTTTCGTGTTGCCTTGTTTTTATGACTTTTGTTTTTAGTTCAACCTTTTCTATTTTTTGAATAGCTATAGTTTGATTTATTCTTCCATCAAACATGATATACACATCTCTTTTGATGGGGTGGGTTGACAAGAATTTATCTTTTCAGAATTTCCTCTAAATGTTCTGCCCATTGCCCTAGCTGTTATTTTCCAGTTGTAAGAGTGCCTCCATCTTTGGCCGTTACAGCTGATGTTCCCTGATATTCACCTCTGAGAGGATTTGCGATTTGATCAAGTTTCCCAAGATCACATTTGTGCTGCTTTTTGTGCCTTATCTTCGATAAGTTCTATTTTATTGTTCTTTGTACTTCCCTTAAACGTTGCTTTTTTATTGTATTGTTTCTGATAAAGTTGCTTCCTTTGGCTTAGCGGTTAGGGTGCCGGCTTGGGATCCTGGGTTTGAATCCCGGTCAATTAACGCCAGGGGAGTTGACTCAGCCTGTCATCCTTCCGAGGTCGGCAAATTTTTTTTATTTTTTTTATTTTTTTTGTATACAAGATCGAGGCTCGTGAAAGAGCAAACATTAATCACACAAAAAGACAAACCGACACACAAAACACAAAAAACAAGGGGAGCGGCAGACAAGATGGGGAGAGAGGGGGGAGGACACAAAAGAGAGGGGGAAGAAGGGGAAGGACACAAACACAACATTTGAGAGCAGGGACATCGGGAGGACTTGGGGGGAGGTGGGAGAGGATTAAAACATATGAACACTGCAAGGACTCTGGGGTGAATTACCGGGGGTAGAAAAGATCATGGTTTTCGATGGGGGAAGATAAGAGATGGTGGTGAACAGCTGTTTTAAAGACCTGGAGGGAGGAGTGGGATTGAAGGGAGTGGGGGAGTTTGTTCCAGAGGCGGGAGAAAAGGGGAATGAAAGAGTGAAGGTGAGCAGAGAGCCTAGACTTTGGCAGTTTCACCATAAGAGGGTTGCAGGCAGATCTTGTGTGACCTGAAGGAATATTGGGGGGACAGAGCACAGAGAGAGCTGGGGGAGCAAGGCCGGAGAGGAGTCGGTAGAAGACAGAAAGACCACCAACCTGCCTGCGGTGAGTGAGTGAAAGGCCCTCGGCGTTGACTACATCGCAGGAGATTCCAATGATTCTGAAAGCTTTGGCCTCAACAGCGTGAAGCCGAGCAAGGTGTGAGGCAGGAGCACCAGCCCAGAGGGGGGAACAGTATTCCATTGAGCTGCGGATGAAAGCCTTGTATGTGGTGAGGAGCTCAGGTGTGCCAAGGAAGGACTTCGCACGACGGAGGATGCCCAGTCGGCGACTGGCTTTGGAGGCCAGCTTGGAAATGTGGTTTTCCCAAGAAAGATCATGGCAGATAGTGAGACCCAAAAGCTTGAGCGACAGAACTTCTTGGAGAGGATTGTTGAGAAAGTAGATGGGAGGGTTGTCCAGTCGGTCCTTTCGGAGAGACATTGTAAGAGTGTGAGATTTGTTAGGATTGAAAGACATGTTCCACTTGTTTGACCAGTCTGTGATTTTGTCCAGGTCTGCAGAGAGTGAGGAGGCTGCAGACTGCCGATCTGAGGGATGAGGAATGGAGCGACAGAGAGTAGAGTCGTCAGCAAAGAGATAGAGAGGATTTTCAAGAGAGTCAGAGAGATCATTGATGAAGACCAGAAAAAGCACAGGGCCCAGAACACTACCTTGGGGAACTCCAGCCTGAACAGGAAGAGGAGATGAGAGAAACCCATTCAGGGCCACACGTTGACTACGACCAGAGAGGAAGTCCGCCAGCCATGCGTGGAGATTTCCATGGATACCAAAGGAGGAGAGTTTGGAGAGCAGAGCAGGGTGCCAGACCGTATCGAAGGCACGTGAAATGTCAAGGGAGACAGCTCTAATTTCCTGTTTAGCATTGAGGACCTCCATCCATTGTTGAGAAAGCAGAAGCAGCATGTCCAGAGTAGAGTGACCAGGTCTGAAACCAAATTGATGATCAGAGATCAAGCCATTGGAGAAGAGGAAAGATTTAATATCTGAAGCAATGATGGATTCCATGACTTTGCTGATAATTGGGAGAAGGCTGATTGGTCTGTAGTTGAAGGGATCTGTTTTTGCACCTTTTTTGTGCAAAGCGGTGATGTTGGCTGATTTCCAAGCAGATGGCAGATGACCTTGAGCAAAAGAGAGGGTGAAGAGAACAGAAAGAGGGAGTGAAAGAGCAGATGAACATGATTTTAGGACCCGTGGGCTGATGCCATCAGGACCAGTTGCAGAATCAGAGTCGAGGGTTGACAGAAACTTTTCCACCTTGTCAGGAGGAAAGGACACAGAGTCCAGGAGCAGCTGGGTACGACTGGGTACGGTGGGTACAGAGAGGGATGGGTTTGGGACACAAGATTTAGAGGCAAACACAGAGTTGAGGCATTCAGCTTTTTCACGTGCGGAGTCAGCCGTTAAGCCATTTGAGGTGAGGGAGGGGATGGAGGGGGAACAAACACCAGAAACAGATTTGACCAGATGCCACCAGGATTTGGAAGAGGGAGACAGATAAGAGAGTTCGGTCTTGAGAATGGTGAGATATTGTTTCCTGGCTCTCCTGAGGGTGGACACACACTTGTTTCGGGCTTTGTGAAAGGAAATGAGATTTCCTTCCGTTGGATTTGCTTTCCAGGAGACGAAAGCAAGTTGTTTCAGGGCAACAGCCTCACCACAAGATTCCGTGTACCATGGACGGGAGGAAGGGTATGACAACTGAAGACGAGATGGTATAAATCTGTGCATGAGAGAGAGCAATTTACTTTGAAAGAATTCCCAGGATGAGTTGATGTCAGAGGCGGTAGAGATGGGAGACCAGTCCAGATGATTGATGGCTGCTTGAAGACCGTGCCAGTTGGCCTGAGTGAAATGCCAGACTCGTCGACGCTGAGGAGGCTCTCTGAGAATGGTCAGAGAGATGTCCACTTTGACAAGCACATGATCAGATGAGCCGATTGGAGCAGTAGAAGAGCAGCAGACATTTTCAGGGAAGTTTGTCATAACCAAATCCAGAAGAGAAGATGCTCCGTTGACTGAGATCCGGGTCGGGAAATTGACAGATTGTGTCAGTCCCAGTGAGTCGCAGAAGTCCTTTGCTGAAGAGCCATGGCTGGTGAGAGAGGTACCCACACCCAGCCAACTGGCATGGTGACAATTGAAATCACCACATATGAGGAAGAGAGAGTTGGGATGGGTAGATAGAAGTTGGTCCATATTATCAGACAGTGAGATGTAGATGGAGTCATCGCTGATTGGTGGACGGTACAACACACATATGAACAAAAGGTGGGAGCGAAGGGGAAGCCGTAGCCAAAGGTATTCCTGGGGGTGAGGTGGAGAGAGGGCAGTGGAGGGCGAGTGAGGAAGAGAGTTTTTTTATAAAGATAGCAACCCCACCTCCAGGACGAGGCTCAGGTCTATCATACCGGAGGAGGGAGTAACCTGGGAGAGATACCAAGGCATCAGAGACATCATGAAGGAGGAAAGTTTCTGTTAAGCAGATCACATCTGGTTTGTCAGAAGCAACCTGTATGGAGAGGTCAGTCAAGTTTGAGCGAAGGCCCCGGATGTTTGAGGTCCATACCGTTAATGAAGAGGAAGGGGGAGCATCGGGTCCAGAACAGGGGGGGGGGAGGGGTAGGGTAAGATGTGGAAGAGGAGGAAGAGGTAGGGAGAGCTGTTGAAGGTGTGTCAGAGATTTCAGAATAGCTTGGAGAAAGGGAAGAATGGGGCAGACAAAAGGTTTGATGGAAATTGGGTGAGGCACAGTGAGGTGTTATTTGAGGAGGGGGAAGAGCAAGGCAGGAGGTTTGGGGAGATGAAGGTGAAAGTTGGAAGGAGGAAGAAGCAGGGAGGATGCTTTGAGGAGGAGGGGTGAGAGGGGAGTCTAGGAGGGGAGGAGCGAGGGAGAGTCTCGGAGGGGAGGGGTGTGGGGGGAGTTTAGGAGGGAGGGGAGGGAAGGGGCAAGGGGGGAGATTTGAAAGGGATGGGTGATGGGGAGGATTTGGAGGGGAGGGGTGAGATTGGATTTTGAAAAGTGTACGATTCATGGGAAACGAACATTTTTTGCAAAATGAGTTTGAGACCTTCGAGTCAAAAATACGTTTGAGGACACTGGAGGAGGGATGGAGTTCTGGATAGTTTATGGAATGTAGAAAGGAGGAACTGTAAGAGATGGTATTATATATATTTTTTGGAATGAATAGATTTGGTGAGCAAGACGAAAGCATCCTTTTGTAGGAAAAGAAGAAAAGGGTGTTATAATATATGAGAGAAAATAGTTGTTCAGGGGAGAGATTATACATTTCTAACCGCGTGATCGCGAACGAAGAACGAACGAACAAAAAGAACAACAAATAAACGAATAAGACCTGGGAAGGAAATATTTTTTTGGGTTTTTTTTGTTTTTGTTTTTTGTGAGTACAGATATTAAACAAGGAGGTACGGGGTGAACGACTGGTACGAAACAGAGAACGAAAATAATTTCAGCGCATTCGAAGAATCGCTGAGAGAAAAACAAACCACAAGGTCTGAGACGGTATGGTAGTCTAAGCCTACGAGTACTAGGCCGCAGAATACTCGATACCATTAACCGACGATTGTGTATACATGAACGAAAAATTAGCACCGAAAATTTTCCAAAAGATACGCTGTAGGTCCATACACCGAAGGATAGATACAGTCTCGACAAAAACACAATTGACAAATATCACTTAGCTTCGAAAGCGTGAGCGCATGGAGCAGCTTCGAAAAGACGTGACCTCGCCGTGATCTCGCGATTGAGTTGAGTACCAGTTCACTGGTAATTCCCTGTGTATCGCAAGAGGCGACTAACAGGGTTGGCGGCAGGAAGGGCATCTGGCCGTAAAACATTGCTTTCAAAAAGGGGACCATGGTGCCCAAAAAAGGCCAACCCTCGCTTGGCGGGGAAAATGGCCTCCAAAGGTGGTTCTTCTTTCTTTTTATAGTTGCTTCCTTTCTTGATTTAATTTCGTTTTTATTTTTGTTTATAGGATTTATGGCTCATAGTGAAACACACACATGCAAATATACCTCACAGGCATGGATATATACTGATGAATAGATGAGACAAACACAATGACTGCTTGGGGCAAGTGCCATCACTTCCTGGTGCACTCTGTGCAACAGTGACGTCACAACAATGGTGCTCCCTTTCTCACCACTCAATGTGGCATTTCGTCAGGAGGAATTTCCTCCTCCCCATGGATACCAAAATATGGGGGTTACCATGATCTTATCCTTATAAGTTCTGAACATCAAGAAAGGAAGCAGCACATACCATTTTCAGTCTTTGGTACAACTTCGCCGAGGCTTGAACCCCTGACCTCCCAGACTCGGAGCGGATGCTCTAATAGTCTACCTTGGCAAACAACTCCATCAAGCCTAATACTACACAAAATAATCTTGCATCATTCATGGGATGCCCCTGACACATTATCCACAATACAGCAGAATATAGCTCACAACCATTTTTAGAAGTCAATGAATTTAAAATGAAAGACTTTCTCTTGTGGACATCTACTACGGGTTTGATAAGGGCATACAACAGAAAGCAGGTTGTGGAAAACACTGCCAATTGCTAGTGTTCACACATTTCAACATATTTATGCAAAGGGAAGATCCATGACTTTTTCTTTGATCATCCCAAATGGACAAATTTAGGATGAAGCTGTTTGGAAGATTTGTTGAATAGATGCCCTAGAAGGACAAAAAGACAAAATATAGCTTTCTCAAACTGGGAAAGGCAGCTTCCTCATTCCTTACTTTGTATTGCTTTTACAATCAAATATCATCAATTTGATTTCATAAAAGTTGGAATTTCACCATTGCAGAATTTTCTTGATACATTTTTAGGGAATTGTACACAGCAGTCGGTGGATATGCACTTTGCAAAATCCCCATGAGTGATCCATTCCTGTAAAATTATTTCCTTCTAGATTCCCAACAGATTGAAGCATGTGACTTTTCAAATGTTTAGTATTTTGCCACAAGGTGCCAGTCCCACTTCAACTTTTGCTCATCACAGATGAATAGACTCCAGAAAAGCTTTGTTGATCAGTAGCAACTGCTGCAGGAGGCACATATCTCAGCAGGTGTTTGGAAAGAAGCCCCGGACTATACAGGGTCAATAAATCCAGTCTCCCAGTGGTGTTATTTGAGAGTGTAAAAGAGTTGATGGTAGGGTCAAATACCCCACACTATCTAGGGTTGCACTGGCAGTGCTAATCCTGCCTCACTCTAATGCTTCAGAGTTGAGAATCTTCAGTATGCTAATAAAGAACAAAACCTACATTCAGACCTAATCTGAAGCTTGATGTGACACCATCGTCAATTTTGAAGGTATAGTTGGATCACACGGAAAAAAAAAAATAGTTGGCTCCCATGACCCCATGGAGCAGGACGGCCTGAAAGAAGGTACCTCCCACACGCAGCGGGTGGCCAATCATGAGGCCTGTCACAGGTGAAGGTAGTTCCAGAGTCTACATAGGCTGCAGCTATGCTTGCACGCATGAGTTGGACCTTGGACTGAACGAGAGAAATATCTGTCTTCTCTCTTTCTCACTCTTGCTCTCGCCTTCTTCGTCTTGCTGGCTCTCTGTCTCGCTCTTGCCCTTGCCTTCTTCATATTGCTGTCTTGCTGACTCTCTTTGTCTCCCACTCTGCTTTGTTGTCAGAAAAGGGAGGACAGCTCTCTGAAGATGTGAATGCAGCCTCACAATCTGTCGCCTCTACCGCATCGCTCCTGCCACCCTTCCGGTCCTGAGCCGCACTTAGCCTGTACGCAATGACCTGCAGCCAACCACCACCTTCGTGCCTGCTAAAAAGTCCGCACCTGCTCCCCCTTTGTTAATAAGACGGTAGTGTGTGGCACCATATCTGGGCCATGATTGTTTATTTCTTTATCATTGTACAGTATATAAGTTTGCCTATTCCCCTCTCTCTACAAGTGTCTGTGGTATCACTTGGTTTGTTACGTTCCCCAAGTCTTGTCCTCCTTTTCTCCCCATATCTCATTAATTTTATTTTTTTAAACCCTCATAAAGGTAAGAGGTGTTTTTTCCTATCACACATGAATTCTGTCCCTGAATTAGACTTAACTTGCAATAACTTTGGGGAAACGTCAGGTGAACCCGGGCGCAGGGTAAATCGTATTTGTACACAATTTAGCTTACTATTTTTCGGCTGTTCGCAGGATCGCGTTTGTGAGCCTCCAACACGACAATATTTTCCTGGAAAATGAACAATCTTGGTTCAGAAACGTATTGACCAAAAACTATATTGGATGTGTATCCGAGCATCAAAGGATCACCGGCAGCTGGGGGCCTGGTATACCAACTCAATAATTGCTACATCCAACATGGAAGCTCCACATTGCTCATCTAATGAGTAAGGTTTTTGTCCAAGCAAGTTAAAAGTAGTGAGAGATCTGCCATGGATAACATGCATCTCATCAATCAATTCATCAGCCAATTTCTCTGTCATTCCAAGGCGACAATGCTCGGAGCTCTCAAATGAATGCAAGCAGCGATGACATTTCTACTTGGTTTGGGCTGATGAAGTACACTTTGGCACCACCTTGTTGGTGCTTCATTACTACATAAATTATGTACGATAGGATACCAACGACTCCTTTCAGATAAAATTGGGGCCAAACATGCCAATAATAAGACTCCAGTATTACCTCAGCTGAAGACTTAAGTGGCCTAATAATACATAGCCTAAAAAGAAAATAATATAATTACAATAAAATATAAGAAATAAATAAAATAATAAAAAATAATAATACTAAAAAAAAAACATAATAATAAAAATATTAACGTTTCACAAATAAAGAAGTATTTTTCAACAATGATCGATTTCAACCTCAAATATGGCCTTTTATTGGGAAGCTGCATTAGCATGACACGTATAAAATAGCCTCAATATCTTGTCCTGTTTTTTTACATCGAGGGTAAAGGTGAACCAAATGATAATGTGTGAATATAATTTTACTGAAAGATCAAACAAGAAAACAAGTACAGATACATTCAAAGTACACCGCTCCCATGCCATATAAATAATAAACATCCTCCAGCGCGGTATCGCTGGAGCAACTTAGGCACCCAGCGATACTGCCGTGCAGCACATAGAGACTGTGTTGGGAGGGAGAGGTGTTCAATAATTGATTGATTAATTGCATAATTACAATCAAAAAATAATCGTAAAATAATTTCTTAATCAATTGGCTAATAGCATACCTCAATCACCAGTGTTTCATCCGAAACTGTAACTTTTTGCAAAATAATTAAATTACTTAAACAAAAATTAAATAATTAATTAATTGATTAATCAATAAATAATTAATCGATTAATTGATTAAACAAGAAATCAAAAATACCCTTTAAAGCCAAATCACTTGATCATTGTCTGTCCAAATATCAGCTTCCTAACTCAAAAGGTGCCTGAGATATACTCAAGATGAGAAAGAAAATAAATAAGTACTTAATTGAACCACCTTTTAGAGGCCATTTTTCTCCGCAAAGCAGGGGTTGGCCTTTTTCAGGCACCGTGGTCCCCTTTTTGAAGCAATGTTTTATGGCCGGATGCCCTTCCTGCCGCCAACCCTGTTAGACGCCTCTTGCGACACACAGAGAATTACCAGTGAACTGGTACTCGATTTGCCGACCTCGGAAGAATGACAGGCTGAGTCAACCCCCCTGGCGTTAATTCAGCGATCGGCCGGGATTAAAACCCAGGATCCGAGGATCCCAAGCTGGCACCCTAACTGCTAAGCCAACACCAGGCTTAAATAAGTACTTAATTAATCGATAATAATTAAGTAACTAATTAATTAATTGATTAATCTAAAAACAAAAAATACCGTTTTTGCCAAAGAACGTGCGCACTAGTGTGCCCAAATTCCAGCTTTCTAGCTCAAAGGATGGCTGAGTTATCGTCCGGCCAAACAAGAAAACAAACAAACAACCGGGTTGAAAACTGAGTACTCCCTTTCAGCACACGTCATGCAGCGTCTGGAGATGCAATTGGAAAGGAGCGGAATACAATTATAGATGTGGTATTTCAAAGAAAAACTGAATCAGAAAATTCATGTATATATTAATTTATGGTGTGAGCCAGAGAAGTAGTCACTCACCATGCCTGGCACCATGACCTCGGTACGTTTAACGGGAATGCACTGGCTGGCATGTCCGTAGCAGAAACAGTTGCCACGCACCACCATTTCATAAACAGCGTAGTAGTACTTCTGCTGAACCTTGGTGTGTGGGTGAAGCAGATTGTCCCCAAGTGTGTGTAAACGCGTGAAATTTACACGCAAGTTGGTGACACGCAGGAGGTCTATGTGAAGACCATGCCAGGAACGTCAGGAGAAAAGAAACATTTCAACCAGAAGGCATTGTAAATATCCTTATAAATACATAGTATTCACAAATGATGGGATACAACCCATAAGTGAAATGCGATACAACGATGTGGGTTGCTATTATATTATCGTTGTTTTATATTATGATTATATAACATATCTATCTAATATATGAAGCTCTTTCTAAGCACCGACTGACAGACTGACTGATGTTAATGTTCGGTACCTTCCGGGAGTCGTAGAAAGCTGAAATTTGGCATGCCGACGGACATGGAAGCCGGTACACCGGGAAAAAAAATCACAGAACCGTCAGAAAGCGTCAGTAAATGAAAACTTACGTTAAAAAACCATAAATATACACGTAATAAAAAAGAAGAAAAACCTCAATGGAGATCTAGCATTTGAAAATTGTAATTTCTATTACTGTAAACTGTGAAATAAAAATCTCAATGAAAATTTACATAAAAAGAGTGAACGTGTCTGCAAAGTAAAAAAGAACGAAATAAACCTAAATTGATATCGAGCAGCAGGTCAATGATGCTTGCCTATAATCATGAAGCTTCTATTTATTATGTATGTATGAAGCACGGTTATTGCTAACAAAATGTGTAAGCATACCCCACTAGTGTGCGTGTGTGTGTGTATATATATATATAATCGGGAGATTAAATAAGACGCGGACGTAGCTTCAGGACTTCGATCTTTAATTCGACAAGGTCCAAGCTTGTCAAATTAAAGATCGAAGTCCTGAAGCTACGTCCGCGTCTTATTTAATCTCCCGATTATTTATTCAATGCAAATGAGACGCCCTGCTCGTACTGTGGAGTTTCTACTATTTCTCACAGATATATATATATATATATATATATATATATATGTATATATATATATATATATATATATATATATATATATATATATATATATATATATATATATATACACAGACTTGGCATTTAATATGGAATTTTTTTTTTTGTGGGGGTGAACTTACTTTTCAAGATGTCTTAGAACCAAAAGTTCATTGGAATTATGTTGAAATTATTCTAGATTTTGTTAATGTGACCTTTAAAAGAAACAAAAACCACATTTGACATTTCAAAACAAATAAATTGATCCTTGAAAGTGATGAAAACTGATATCGAACTCAATTCATGGACAGTACTGTGTTAAACTTCGGTACGTTTTCCAGAAGTATCTCTTTATTTTGCACATTAGCCAAAAAGTTTTTTAACAAAAACAAAAGTTAAATTACGACTGGGATTATGGACAGTAAAATTACAGTTCAGTACTTCCTGTAACCCCCACGAGCATTCAGGAGAGCACGTACACGTTGGGGGCATGCTGTTCACGAGATTTGCCAAGGTTTGGACAGGAATCGCTTGCCATGCAGTGACAATAGCCTGCTGCAATTCACGAACAGAGGTCGGCTGCTGGTCCAAGTGGTCGATTTGATGCGTTAATTCTACCCACAAGTTCTCTATCGGATTCATATCCGGGGACATGGCAGGCCACTCCATATGCTCTACACCACAGGCAGCAAGAAAGTGTAGGATAATGCGAGCACGATGAGGCCGTGCATTGTCATCTTGGAAGACAAAGTTTCCTCGAAAGGCTGCACGAGCAAATGGAAGAATTCCAGAATGGCCCTGTACTTGAACTGGTTCAGGCTTCCATTCAGAACAACCAGGTCAGTTTTGCCCCCTGCATGAAAAGCAGCCCAAACGGTCACCCTACCACCTCCAGCTTGGACTCTTGGCACTATACAATCTTTGTTGTAGGCTTCATGCACTTGTCTGCGCACTCAGACGCGGCCATCTTGACGATAGTCCAGAAATGTAGACTCGTCACTGAAGATCACGTGATTCCAGTGTCCTGGCTGCCATTGACGGTGCTCTCTGGCCCAATGCAATCGGCGTTGGCAGTGTTATCTGGTCAGGCGTGGCTTTCTCAGGGGATGCCTGGCACAATAGCCTGCTTGAACCAGTCGTTGGTTGACTAGCCTTCTGGATACAGGCACATTTGTCAGTTGCTGCCACTCAGCCCTAAGCCGATTAGCTGACTTGGTACGGCCATTGTGGACTAACCGTTGCAGCTGGCGATCATCCCTCCTTGTGGTTCTGCGGGGACGTCCTGGCCTCGGTATTGGAGTAGGGACACCCCTCTGAGCATTTCGTTTCAGGATCTTTGACACCTGACCTTGAGTGATGCCATACTGCCGAGCAATAGCACGCTGTTTCATGCCGTAATTTCGTAAAGCCACCAATCCATGACAAACAGCATTGTCGAGTTGACGGACCATCTCCAGAGGAAGCGGCAATAACTTTTGGAGACGTGCAGCAGTTGTTCTCCACTAATACAGAACGCAACAACCCTTGTATACCCGACTGTGAAGCCAATCATCAAATGCACCTGTCCGTACATTTAGACATGCCACCTGTGATATAATCCTGTTGTTGACTTCTTGCTGCGACAGACAATCAGTGACATGGTTCTTTGAACAAATAAATCACCAAAGTGTAAAGGAAACTCACCAGATTGATATACTGAGTTGAGAAAGTAAACCCAAGTGAAGAAAAAAAAAAAATTCCATATTAAATGCCAATTCTGTATATATGTTAGTATCTGTAATTTGGCGTTCCAACCTAATGAGTGAACGTCATGACGTCATCGCCATGCATTGCCTGCCAAGCTCCGGAGGGGCCATCTAGCAGTGCGTTATTATGGATGTTAAATTCAGACACTGTCACAACAACAACAACAACAACAACAACAACATTCATTTTAAGGACATTTTCCCTGCTAGAGCGGGGGTTAGCCTTGCGGTCCCCATGACTATCTTCTCCATTTTGCCCTATTTTCTGCATCTCTCCTTGTTAACCCCCTTGCCCGCATTTCTTCTTCCACCATCTTCAGCCAAGTCTTTCTCGGTCTTCCCCGTCCTCTACTTCCTTCTACATTCATTTCCATCACTCTTCTCAACCAGTCACTTTCATCCTTCCTCAACACATGACCAAACCATCTCAACCTGTTCCTCTTCACAGCATCAATCACAGGCTCTATTCCCATCATCTTTCGCAATTCATCATTTGTCTTCCTCTCTCTCAACGATACTCCACACATCCACCGAACCATTCACATTTCCACCCTTTCCAGCCTTCGTTGCTGCTCTACATTCATGACCCATGTCTCGCTTCCATAAATCATAACACTTCTCACACATGCAGCATACACCTTTCCCTTCAGCTTCAACGACACTCCCCTCCTCATCAGAACGCCACCCAGTTCCCGAAACTTCTTCCATGCACATCTCACTCGAGCAACCGTTGCCGTGTCTGATCCACCTTCTCCATTCAGCATGTCTCTGAGGTAGAAAAATGTTTTCACACCTTCCAGCTTCACGCCGTCTCCAAGATCCAACTCAACATTTCCTCCATCTGCAGCTCCCTCTGTGCACACCTTACATTTGAATGTAGCTGCCACACTGGTTAATGACCCTCTCAGACCACTACATTTTTGATGAACCCACTCAGCGCACATTGTACATTGAATGGAGTTCACTCCGACACCCTTCCTGCAAAACAGCACATGGCTACTTCCCAGTTCTTTCCACCTCACCACATGCTTTACCACTTGCCATCACCTTAGTCTTTCCTATATTCACCTTCAGACCTTTTGTCTCCATACATTCCTTCCACTTGTTCATCTTTTCCTTCAGTCCATCCATACTGTCCGCAATCAACACCAGATCATCTGCATACAACAACTCCCACGGTAAACCCTGCTTTACATTCTGAGCCAGCACCTCCATCACAGCTACAAATAGTAGTGGACTTAGTACCGACCCCTGATGCACTCCCACCTTCACCTCAAACTCACCACTGTTCCCGTCCTTCGTCCTTACAGCTGTGCGCGCTCTTTTGTACATTGCCATCACTACTCTGATCAACCATTGCTCCACTTCTAACTTCCTCAATGCCCATGTCAATACTTCGCATGGAACCCTATCGAATGCTTTCTCCAGATCAACAAACCCAAGAAACAACTTCTTCCTCTTCTCCATGTACTTCTCCTGCAACTGCCTCACAATAAAGAGCACGTCTGTCGTTCCTCTTCCTGGCATAAATCCAAACTGCATTTCGTTGATCTTCACCTTCTTCCTTATCCTTCTCTCCAACACCCTTTCCAATACCTTCATTCCATGCTCCAATAACTTTATCGCTCGGTACGAGCCACACTCCAGAGGGTCACCTTTCCCCTTGTATAGAGGGACGAGGGTACTCAGTTCCCAATCCACTGGAATGCGGCCTTCTTTCACCACCAGATTACAGATCTGTTTCAGAAGTGTATGATCAGAAGTGTCTGCAAAACTCACAGTTACTGACCTGTTTTCGCCCTTGTTGGGGCTTCATCAGGGCAACACAGTGAGTCTTCCATACACTTGTGACTCTGAAGATCTTTCGGTTATATATCAGTCATTATGCGACTTCAAACCATCAGTGGAGAACCGCCAGTAACGTGTCCCATACAGCTGCTGCGGCACCTTACTGGGAGCGATAAGCACCGCCTGCTGTGAAATAAAGCTTCTAAATTGTTATCTTTGATTCATACAGCTGCATGAAAAAGTAAATGAATTGTATTTGCCAGATGTAGGGTGCCCAAATATATATTTTTTTATATATATTTTTTATATATATATATTTATATTGTTATGTTTGTGGGGGCTAAACAATGAAATACCTTAGTCAAGATAGAATCGTATAAATTAGCATGCACCGAGTGCCGCGAAGAAGAAGAAGCCATCTCAATGTATCTCAGTAGAGTCGAATATCCAGGTAATTGTTTCGGTGTCTCCACATGGAGGAGTGGAGTTGTGCTATCTAGGTAGGGTCTGTAAGGTTAAATCCCCTGTGTGTAAATGACTCTTGTAATTTTTCCTAATGTTCTTATAAAACTCAGCTGGCCAGGCAAATGACTCCATTCGCTCACCAAGCCGCCAGGTCCAACAAACCCGGCACATTTGCCGATCGGCACGTAAATCCCACCTCACGACTGCCGACATGATCCGAACATTCCCGAACAGGGATTGGACTCCGCCTCCTGACGACTCGAAACGAGGAGGCCACGCCCCGGCTTTCGTGATTGGTGGAGGCGCGATGGATGATTGAGTAGTACTCGATGATTGGACAGTGTGTGATGTCAGCGTGGAACATTCAAGAGCAGAAGGAAAAAAAGATGCGTCTCGCCATTTTGGTCTCTCTCTCGTTCTGGCTCTCGTCTTGAGTGGACGCCGTTGTCTTGGGTGCGCTGATGAGGAGACGTGTCGGGGCTTTGGGACTTTTACAACGTGGAAAGAGGAGGTGATGGTGGACGGTGGTGCTCTGTGGAGAAGGAGGGGGTCGTGGGTGAGGCAGGGACGGATCCTGCCTGCTTGCCTTACGCCGGTGGCTGGCTATGGGCATGACTCTGCGCCAATCGCGCCATTTTTTGTGTTTCCCGCGCAGTGGTTTGGAGGCAAAAAACGACCAGCAAGCCTTACCAGCCATTTGGGGATGCAAAGCTGAGTGCCGGCCGATTACCAAAGCATTATTTCTTTCTTTCTTTTTTACTTTCGTTTCCCCTTGTTTGTATATGAGTCTGAATGGAGACGTCTCAAATTAAGAAATCGTTTTTTACCTCGCATTCAATTTGTTTGGGTTACAATTACTACTTTTTTTTTTCTTTTCTTTTTTTTGTATACAGAGTCGAGGCTCGTGAAAGAGCTAACATATATCAAACAAACAAATCAAACAAACAAGTAAACAAAGCACATAAAATTGGGAGCGGTCGACAATATGGGGAGAGAAGGGGAGGAAGCACACAAACACAACATTTGAGAGCAGGGACATCGGGAGATGTTTTTGGAGGGAGAGGGCCTGGGGGGGAGGCAGGATAGGTATAAAATGCAAGGACACCAAGGACTTCCAGGAAAGAAGTCAAAAGTCACCTCAAAAAAGTGGATTTGGGGTGAAATTAGCGGGGGTAGAAAAGATCAAGGTTTTGGATTGGGGAAGATAAGAGATGGTGGTGAACAGCCGTTTTAAAGACCTGGAGGGAGGAGTGGGATTGAAGAGAGTGAGGGAGTTTGTTCCAGAGGTGGGAGAAAAGAGGAATGAAGGAGGAGGAAGGTGAGCAGAGAGTCTTGATTTTGGCAGTTTAACCATAAGAGGGTTGCAGGCAGATCTTGTGCGACCTGCAGGAATATTTGGGGGACAGAGCCCAGAGAGAGCTGGGGGAGCAAGGCCAGAGAGGAGTCGGTAGAAGACGGAAAGACCACCAACCTGCCTGCGGTGAGTAAGTGAAAGGCCCTCGGAGATAGCGTCATCGCGGGAGATTCCAATGATTCTGAACGCTTTGGTTTCAACAGTGTGAAGACGAGCTAGGTGTGAGGCAGGAGCACCAGCCCAGAGGGGAGAGCAGTACTCCATTGAGCTGCGGATGAAAGCCTTGTATGTGGTGAGGCAAAGGGTGGTCCTTCCAGCGATGTACACAGGTGGGCCGAGGTGGATGCACGAGAGGCAGAGTGATGCCATGGCCTATGTGTGTTGCATAGGGAGGCCGGACTTCTTTATAACAATGAAAGCAAATCCCAAATGGGTTGAGGTCCAGCAAAACCTCTTGCCAGGACAAGAAGCTCATGATCGGCCAGACATCATTGCCCGTGTCTTTCGACAAAAGCACAAGAAGCTCATGGAGCTACTAAAGAAGAGAGCTTTTGGGACGATGAGAGCCTTCCTGTACACCATTGAGTACCAGAAGCGTGGTCTTCCTCATGCCCACATCCTCATATGGGTCGCTCCAGAGGACAAAGTCAAGCCCGAAAAAATTGATATGGTCATCAGTGCTGATATTCCTGACAAGGAACAAGATCCTGAGCTGCACATGATGGTTATGGCATATATGATCCATGGTCCATGCGAAAACCTCAACCAGAACAGCCGTTGCATGAAGGACCGGAAGTGTTCAAAAGATTTCCCAAAGCCATTCCTCCAGAGCACTGAGCAAGGGAATGACAGCTACCCCAAATACCGACGTCTGAAGCCAGAAGATGGTGGTTACACTGGGGAGATCAAGATGCGCCAGCAGAGAAAACGGGTGGTGCAGGTAGTCACCAATCAGTGGGTGGTACCCTACAACCCGTTCCTCCTCCGCCAATTCAACTGCCACATCAACGTTGAGATATGCTCCAGCATCAAGAGCATCAAGTGTATCACAAAGTATGTCACCAAGGGGACCGATCAAGCAGTGTTTGAACTGCAGCGAGCCAATGAAGAGGCCGGAAATCGTCATGGGGATGAGGTAGCTAAGTTCCAGAATGCACGTTACGTTGGGAGCAGCGAGGCAGTCTGGAGGATCCTAGAGCACCCAATTTCCGAGCATTTCCCTCCAGTCATTGGCCTAGCTGTCCACCTCGAGAATGGCCAGCGAGTCTACTTCAATATGGACAATGCCATACAGAGGGCAGAGCGACCACCACCAGCCACAACGCTGACTGCCTTCTTGGACCTCTACAATCATGACGATTTTGCCAAGACGCTCAAATACCACGAGGTGCCCGAGTACTACACGTGGGACAAGACGCACAAGAAGTTGACCCGCCGCAAGTGGGGAGAAGTGGTGGTCAAAGGACCACATGCAATATGGAAGACTCCGGCAATTGGCCGCATCTACAGCATCAGTCCGAGACAGAGAGACTGTTACTACGTTCGACTTCTTCTGACTGAAGTATGTGGCCCATCCTCTTTCGCTGCTCTAAGGACAGTGGATGGTCAGGAGTTGTCCTTCCGTGAAGCCTAGATCGCATTGGGACTCCTGGAAAACGACCAGCACCTCCACCTTGCTATGAATGAGGCAAGCATCAGCCAGTCTGCACCAAACCTCCGGAGTCTCATGGCAGTCATCCTTACCGCATGTTTTCCTAGCAATCCATGCACGCACGCTATGGGATAAGTTCCATGAAATCCTTTCTGAAGACTACCTCTTTCAGCACCGTCGCAATGTTGACAATCCCGCTGCTGACTACAACGAGCACATCTACAACCTTGAGCTTTGCTCTCTCGAAGACAAGGTGATCATAATAGGCGGTCGTCATCTCAGTTCGTATGACCTACCTACCCCAGAGAGGGGCACAGAATATAGGCTTGAGAGAGAATACTTCAGGGAAGTCGACTACAACCAAGAGCAGTTGGCTGTCCAAGCTGATGATCTCCAACAGCAAATGACAGATGACCAGCGTCAGGTCTACAATGCAGTCCTTGAACTGGTGCAGCAAGGTAACATCAACAATGGCAACAAGAGCAGCAACATCATCTTTCTAGATGCACCAGGAGGCACAGGAAAGAGCTTCGTTATCAACACGATTCTGAAGAAAATTCGCTCACGAGGCAAGATTGCTCTTGCTACTGCGTCCAGTGGAATTGCCGCAACACTGCTCCAGGGAGGCCGAACGCTGCACAGCACCTTCAGGATCCCACTCGACACGCACTTCAAAGAGCAGCCAACATGCAGCATCAAGCATGGAACAGCATTGGCCAAGGGCATTAAGGATGCTGCTGTCATCATTGTGGATGAGGCCCCAATGACTCACAAGTCAGCCTATGAAGCTGTAGACCGCACACTACAGGACATCACAGGAGTAAAGAAACCTATGGGAGGAATATATATTCCTATAGGCGGAGACTTCCGACAGATCCTCCCAGTGGTCAAGAGTGGTACCAGATCCAACATTGTCAATGCCAGCCTGAAGACGTCCCACCTGCGGCGCCATGTGACTGTCAAGCACCTGACCACCAACATGCGAGCTCACCTGTCTGGCGATGAAGGGGCCACTGACTTTTCTAAGCTGCTCCTGGAAATTGGCAATGGACCGATACCATTTTCGGCCGAACCAGACACGATCGAGATTCCTCCTGAAATAGGCAAGGTCGTCTCCACAATGGAGGAGCTGAAGGCTGAAGTCCACCCTTGCTTGAGCACAAATGGAGTCCGGTCCGAATGGCTGGCTGAGCGTGCAATTCTTTCTCCACTGAACACCAATGTCAACCAGCTCAACAACTGGCTCATGGGAGAGTTTCCCGGCGATGAGAAGATCTACAAGTCTGTGGATAGTGCCATCTGTGACGAGGAGGCAGTCACTTACCCTGTTGAGCTTCTCAAGTCTCTCGAGCTGTCAGAAATGCCACCACACCTCCTCAAGTTGAAACTCGGTGTGCCCATCATGATCCTGCAAAACATGGAACCACCCAAGACCACCAATGGTACACGCTGCATCATAACTCGCCGACATGCCAATGTCATCGAGGCCACCATCTCCTGTGGACCATACAAAGGAGAAGTCGTCCTTCTGCCGAGGATCCCGCTCATTCCGTCAGACTCTGAACTGCCGTTCCAGTTTCGGAGACTCCAGTTTCCCTGCAAGCCATGCTTTGTGATGACCATCAACAAGGCTCAAGGTCAGACGTACAAGACAATAGGGGTCGACCTCTCTGTCCCCTGCTTCTCACACGGTCAGCTGTATGTGGCTGCCTGTCGGACCGGCAAGTGCAGTAAAACTCACCATCCTGGCACCCAACAATCAGACACGCAATGTGGTTTACCCCGAGGCACTCTAGGGCACAGATGACGAACGCTGTAAGTTGTGACTATATTTTTTGTATAAGGCACATATTGGATTAGATGCTCTTTCATAGTTTGTAAAAAACGTTATTTTGGAAAAACGTTTTAATCAAAACAGGCGAATCTCCAGAATCGGTGCTTCTCGGCCGACTATCTTCCCATCCAGTCGAAAGAGAATAATGCTGTTTAGTGTTTATATTTTATATAAATTATAGAATATATTTTATACAAAATGTATGTACAAAAGTTTTTTTTAATGTTTTAGGTCTGTTTGGCTGACAATTTTCTGATATCAATACCCCCAATCTTAGGCATTGTCGGATATAGTCAGAGCATTCACCTTTGATTAATTAATTTAAAGAATCCTTTCAATTTGCACCCATCGTAGACGGGTATCCTTGCTAGTTAATGAATATAACTGAATGTATCAGTTAATATAACAAAACCCAGAACAAGATAGATACAATACCCTGAACATTCGTATTCCCATAGCAATGAAAACATTACAGCCATAACAGACAAAACAGTCAATTAAAACAAACATACATTACGCCGTAGCGTGATCAATGCAACACTCACCAACAGTGACAGCTACACGGACATGGTAGAGATAACGGACTAGTCCCAATGTCCACGACTCATCGGCCATCGATCGCATGTCTCGCATCAAGATGGCGGAACCCGTGACGACGAGGATCATGGGAGTTTATAACAGTTTTTGCTATAAATGCATTATAAGTATTTTACTTATCACGGACAAATCAAAAGGATCATCCAAATATTCTCAACAACTTTTTAAAAAACGGAAAACATTTGTTCACCCAATCAACTCCGTGCACCAATAACTCAGGGAGGTTTACATACATATGTAAACATACATACATATATATATATATATATACAGTCATCCCTCGTTTATCGCGGGGGTTATGTTCCAGAACCCCCCGCGATAGGTGAAAATCCGCGAAGTAGAAACCATATATTTATTTTATTATTTTAATATATTTTAAGCCTTTAAAAACCCTCCCCATACTCTTATAAACCTTTCCCACGCTCTTATAAACCCTTTCTACACTCTTAAACACACCTTTGAGACCCATCCTTACGTATTAGAAAAATATTTGTACGTGTTTATATAGCTGTACAGTATATTTGAAAATACTGTAATAGATACTGGGTAAGTATATCAATAATCGTTTTTACTGTACTACACAGCAAAGAAGAGCATTACAGCTCTTCTGAAGGCACCACTTCAGCAGGCGCCTCGTCAGGTGGTGCAGTATCTTCGTCGTCGTCCGGAACTTCTTTTCGTGCTGAAGACGTAGGCGTGTCTTCTTTCTTTTTTCGGGTGAGGAACATAGTGATGGGCAGTTGCTGGCGCTGCCTTTTCTTCTGGGCGAGGAGGTTTTTATAGACTTCAATGCCTCCGTCGATTACATTTCTGAACTTCAACGAACGAATCATCTGGGGGTCCCATTCTTCAGCCCTTTCCTTAAGTTCTTTTGCCATTCTCACTAGGGTTGCGAGGCGTTCCAGTGATAGGCCTTCTTCTTCTTCATCCCCTGGACCCTCTTCTTCCTCCTCACTTGCTGACTTCGTCATCTCCGCCAGGTCTTCGTCCGTTAACGGATCTGAGTGGGTCTCGAGCAGCTCCTCAACGTCATCGGGAGTCATATCGTTGAAGCCATCTCCTAGTAATTTTGCCAGATTCACTGCCTTATCTACTGCAGAGTGGTGGACTTCGTCAGGAGAGAAACCCTTGTACACGTAATCGTGGACTACTTCTGGCCACAATTTTTTCCAGCAGGCATTCAAAGTTTCTGTCTTCATCTCCTTTATGACCATCTGAATATTTTGCAGACACGTTGCAATGGTGGACTCACGCCAGTACGCCTTCAGCGAGAAGTTTTTGTCCGAGTCCATAGCCTCGACCAGGTGCTGCAGGGTGTTTCGTGTATAAAGTGCCTTAAATGCGCGAATGACGCCTTGATCCATGGGCTGTATCAGCGATGTGGTGTTTGGCGGTAAGAACTCTATTTGTACGCCATCATACGACAGGTCGAGCGCGTGACCTCCTGCATTATCCATGAGCAACAGCACTTTGAACTCGAGTCCTTTTTCTGCGAGATAAAGCTTGACCTCGGGAATGAAGCACGGGTGGAACCAATCCGATGTGAGGAGTTTCGTAATCCAGGACTTCTGGTTGTGCATCCAATACACTGGCAGCAGGTTCTTATTTTTGTTTTTGAGGACCCTTGGGTTTTTGGACTTATAAATAAGACCAGGCTTTATCATAAAGCCCGCAGCATTCCCACACATTACTAAAGTCACCCGATCTTTGTGGGCCTTAAATCCAGGGGCTCTGGCTTCCTCGATCATGATGAAAGTGCGAGACGGCATCCGTTTCCAAAATAAGGCTGTCTCATCCATATTAAAAACTTGTTCAGGCTTATAACCCCCTTCCTCGATGATCGTCCTGAACGTCTCGTTCACGTACCCCTCGGCGGCGGCTTTATCAGCAGAAGCAGCTTCTCCATGCAGGACGACGCTCTTTAGCTTGCATCGTTTTTGAATTTTTTCAAACCAGCCCTTGCTGGCATTGAATTTGGTTGGTTTGGTGGGAGATGCGGTCGATGGTTCGGATTCGGGGTCGTCGTCGCCAGCGCCTTCAGCAAACTTGGCGTAAAGCTGCCTGGCCTTCTCACGGATAAAGTTGGTATCCAGTGGGATATTCTTCTTCCTGCAGTCACTGATCCAAAGGGCCAATGCAGACTCCATCCTTACAATGGCCTTATTGCGTGAAGTTACCACCCTTTTCGCTGTCTGGTTAAAGGACACTGCTGCCGTCGCCCTTATATTCTTTTCGTCCTTCTTAATGTACCGGACCGTAGATTCATTGAGCCCGTAATGGCGGCCTACAGCCGCAAAGCTTCTCCCTTCCTTTAACATGTCGAGGAGTTTCACCTTCTCTACGATATTAAGCATCTTCCTCTGGCGCTTAGGTTCAGTGCCAGAACCCTTAGAAGACGCAGAACGTTTACCCGTCATCGTAGGGCTTGAAACAACTTCACAATTTTACACAAAATGCACAAAAACACAACACCGCAGGATACTGAACAGCGTGCTCTGATTGGTCGTGTCTCATCCATCTGCCAATAGTGTGCCGCGTACGAAATCATCTGGGCAAACGAGCGCAAGCAACCCAAGCTTGGTTTTCCATACGCGCGATTCTTTGTCTACTCATTTATAGTGCGTATTTTATTTCGATTTACTGTAATATTCTTTTAATATAGGTTTTATTTAATGTGTTATATTTTTATTTATATTATTATTAATTTTTTAGGCTAGAAAATGCTTATTTTACCACAAAAATAATTAAAATCTAAAAAAATAAAAATACCTATAGGCCGCAGAATCCCGCGATATAATGAAAAATCCGATATATAATTTTACATATACTAGCGAGAAAAACCCGCGATGTACCGAAGCCGCGAAAAGTGAAGCGCGATATAGCGAGGGATGACAGTATATATATATATATACAGACTTGGCATTTAATATGGAATATTTTTTTGTGGGGGTGAACTTACTTTTCAAGATGACTTAGAACCAAAAGTTCATTGGAATTATGTTGAAATCATTCTAGATTTTGTTAATGTGACCTTTAAAAGAAACAAAAACCACATTTGATATTTCGAACCAAATAAATTGATCCTTGAAAGTGATGTAAACCGATATCGAACTCAACCTGACATTGAGCCCCTGTCGCGCCACTGAATTAACACCAGGTGGATTGACTCAGCCGGTCATCCTTCGGAGATCAGCAAAATGTGTACCAGCTTCCTGGTTACGGGGGCTTTACATCAGTGGCACAGCTGAACCTCCAGAAAATGATGCAGCCAAACAGCCACATGCTACATATGAACCATCCACCACCAGTGAATGAGTGATTCGAAAGAGCTTTATATATTTACTAGTACCCGACTGCAAAGCCGCAATGAGCCGGCGAAGCCAAAGCCTCTTGCCACTATTTTACCCATCACGATGGCATCAGTGGGTTAGGTAGTTGGTAGTAGGTAGGTGTAGTAGGTACCGTACCTGGTAAGACTTGGTAAAAGAGAAGAGCAGACAGTCCTCCCCAATACCTACATACAATAAATGTCACAAGAAGCTTAAGGCCTATTTTAAGAAATTTTAACTGGGCTTAACATACGTTTTCACAGTATGTGTGTAGTCTTCTAACTTCAGTCGCTGTCAGGACTGGTTCTCTCTGGGCTCTGCGGCTTCCTCCACCAGAAGAGGTTAGCTTGCAGTAAGATCAGTGCCGACAGATCAGACGATAGCGCCGTTTCAACGGCAATGTGTGACTGTCGTTAATCAAACCGTGTCGATTGCGCTGATTGGCTGACCTAAGCTGATCGCTGATTGGTCAGCTCACAAAATTTCGCTAATTCAGACCTAAAATGACATCATTTGCATTCTGGATGAGATTAAAATTGATAAAATTTACTTCTTGATTAATTCGGTGAATTCCGTCTCAACTTCGGATATTTCCGGCCGTGAAAAACTATTCCCTACGGCCGCGAGATTTCTAAAAAAATAGTTTTTCGTCAATTTTAGAATATTTGACGCCGTTTTCACCCTCTGAAACGCGTAATAAGCTTTTTAAAAATATTTTTTGAAATGCTCGAATCTCATTGGTTCCGGTGTTTGGTGACGATTTTCGTTGAAGATAACGAGGTTGGTCTTAAAGTATTTTAATTACACATTAGAGGTGCATAAGATTGTGAATCAAACAAAGACAGGTGAAACAAACTCCTATTGAACTTTTTCTCAATTTTTTTTATGCATACTTCCGCATCCGAATGATGGCGGCCTCGATTGAGTGATTTGGTTTTAGAAATATTTTTTCAAATGCTCGAATCTCATTGGTTCCGGTGTTTGGTGACGATTTTCGTTGAAGATAACCAGGCCCGTGCGGGCCGAGGTTGGTCTTAAAGTATTGAAATTACAAATTAGACGTGCATAAGATTGGGAATCAAACAAAGACGGGTGAAACAAACTCCTATTGAACCTTTTTCAATTTGTTATGCATACTTCCGCATCCGCAAGATGGCGGCCTCCATTGAGCGATTTGGTGCGTCACAGCTTCGGAATTCTCAAGCCAAGGGATCCAGCATAATCTGGTTTTCAACATAATACGTGCACGTTTATTCACAACACCGGCTTCGCCGGCTAACATATGTTACTAGTACCCGACTGCAAAGCTGCAATGAGCCGGCAAAGCCAAAGCCTTTTGCCACTATTTTACCCATCACTGTGGCATCAGTAGGTTAGGTAGTTGGGAGTAGGTTGGTGTAGGTTGATAGTAGGTCGGTGTAGGTACCGTACCTGGTAAGACTTGGTAAAAGAGAAGAGCAGACAGTCCTCCCCAATACCTACATACAATAAATGTCACAAGAAGCTTAAGGAAGTAACTATACGATGTGCTAGCTTAGGGCCTATTTTAAGAAATTTTAACTGGGCTTAACATACGTTTTCACAGTGTGTGTGTAGTCTTCTAACTTCAGTCGCTGTCAGGACTGGTTCTCTCCGGGCACTGCGGCTTCCTCCACCAGAAGAAGTTAGCTTGCAGTGAGACCAGTGCCGACAGCTCAGACGATAGCGCCGTTTCAACGGAAATGTGTGACTGTCGTTAATCAAACCGAGCTTTCTTTCTTCATGTAAACCGCTTATACCGTATTTCTGGCCGTGAAAAACTATCCCCTACGGCCGTGAGATTTCTAAAAAATAATTCTTCGTCAATTTTAGAATATTTGACGCCGTTTTCAGCGTCCGAAACGCGTAATAAGCTTTTAAAAAATATTTTTCAAATGCTCGAATCTCATTGGTTCCGGTGTTTGGTGACGATTTTCGTTGAAGATAACGAGGTTGGTCTTAAAGTATTTTAATAATAAATTGGAGGTGCATAAGATGGTGAATCAAACAAAGACGGGTGAAAGAAACTCCTATTGAACGTTTTTCAATTTGTTATGCATACTTCTGCATCCGCAAGATGGCGGCCTCCATTGAGCTTCGGAATTCTCAAGCCAAGGCATAATCTGGTTTTCGACATAATACGTATGCGTTTATTGACAACACCGGCTTCGCCGGCTATAATTGTCCAATAAAAATATAGACAAGTCGGGAGACGACAATGGTTCACGAGCGAGCGGTATTCAATGACAAAGGATGGACTATAACTGAAACAGGCCCGGACTGGGGGGTCGGGGGCCCACATAGCACGTGTCGCCCCCCGACATGCGATGTACATGCCTATTTACAAAGGGCCCCAATGCACTGCGTGTGCAGGCCTTTGAGAGCCAGCTGTACGTAATTGTGTGTGGTGCTTTTTTTTTTTTCTTTTTTTTTTGTATACTGAATCGAGGCTCGTGAAAGAGCTGGCCCATAAATGTCAAAACGAAGGTTACTGACCTTGAAATGAGATAGAAAATAATGTATAATCAGTATGAGGTTAGTTAGCTACACAATACCGAAAATTCGGTTTGATTCCGACAACTTTGAAAATTTGACCTTTGTGACCTTCAAAGGTCAAAGGTCGAAGATTCTGAAATTTGTTGGAAAACTTGTATTTCATGATGTATGTGATAATATAAGATCATGTACGACATTTCACCCTATCAGGAAGCGAACAATGTAATAAAACCATCAAAAATCGACTTTTGGGCGAAATGTGACTTTGACCTTGGGGCGAAAATGAAAAATAGAGCTCAGTGGGGCCAGACACTGACATTGGCCGAACCAAATACAAAACCCCTGTCAGATTCCACCAACTCCCTCGGAGAAGATGTAGCTTGAACTCGATTACCCCCTAAAAAACATCTTTTTCGGGCGTGGCTCCGCCCGCAATGGGCGCCATATGCCCACTCTAGGCAGGACACAACTAGATCATGATATCAACCTCCCACCCAAGTTTCATCAAGATCGGATGATATCATCGGGTAGTTATGCTGCGGACAGACAGACACACAGACACACACCCATGACGAATATAGTGGTCACTCTGTTTGATAACTCTCACCAATTGCTGAGATAGGGTTACTTTTCCATGTCAAGTGCACTGTAAATTCAAATGTGGTGGGAATACCTTGTATTCTCTTGCTGTAGGGGTCCATGATGAGCAGCCTTGGGTCAAGAACCTTAAAAATAAGCTGAAAACAAGATTATTTGTTCAGCAACCTTGTCATTTCAAGGCGAAAGATGCACATAATGTTAAATTTGAGACTTGATGTGACTATACTGATCCTATTCATTCTTACCTATACAGTACTTTAATTGAGATAAAAGGGGGAATTTTACAATTGAAATCCTTGCAGAAGAAAATACTGCAAAGTAAATTTAAACAAACGTCAGTGTTTTTATTTTAATAACTAAGAATAAGCAGTCATTCATTACAAGATGGTAAAAGTTCACATCAAAAAGAAAACAGTTTATCATTTGTTGGTGTGTGGTGTTACGGATTCGTCACTTCCGTCTTTGTGGTTGTCATCCACTTGAAGCATTTTTAGTTTCATGTACTATTATTGTTACAGTTTGAGTGTGAAATGGAGATAACTGTCTTCAAAAGTAAAAAAAATAATGTCTCAGAAGGAAAACGAGATGAGTGAGGGCACAAACGGAAGAAGAAGAAGCGGCGGGCGAGCAGATCGAGTGAGATCGGGAAAGGAAGGCCGATCTGCTTCGAGGTGTCGAGCGGACGCTGGTGGACATTGGTCACGAGCGAATATTGGTTTCCCTGGGAAAGGGATTCCTGTGACAGTGTCGTTATTGCTGTGGCAAATAAACCTGCGTGACGGGTTTTGCTTTTGGTTCCGAAAGTGAATCATCGCTGGAGAGAAGGGACGCCTCCATTACGGGCCCGTCCGCCATTTCACCTAGCACCAGCCATTTCACCTCGCACCAGCCATTTCACCTCGCATCAGCCATTTCAGCTCGCACCAGCCATTTCACCTCGCACCAGCCATTTCACCTCACACCAGCCATTTCTAGGGACTGGTAATTCCGCCAGTGGCGCTGCGCGCACTACTTACGTCATGCTGTGCGCACTACTTACGTCACGCTGTGCGCACTACTTACATCACGCTATGCATGGCACTCTGTGACCGCCGTTGCGGTGCAATGCTTTGCGGGCAAATCCTTTTTATGCCATGGTATGTCATATTTTGGACTTAACCACTCTTCATGACTGATCATGTGACATCTACACACTCATGGCTACCACCGAGACGGATCCTGGTTTCACGTGAGTAATTTTTCCATATTTGCTCGATTTTTGAAACCGATGCATGCAGATATCGTGTCTATACCACACCTAAAATATTCTTTAGAAAGAAGAAGCACATCCCACCTTTGAAAGTGCCCCCTGAAGTGTGTCCAGGTGCAATTTCTAATTCGTAGGTCTTAGCAACTCTCAGCAATCTTTTACCACATGGATTTATCTCGAGTATCTATCTATAATTCCAGTAATCTCTGTACGTCTGTACGTCTGTACGTTTGTCTGTGACCGCTGTTTCTCGACAACTACCGGTCCGATATACTTGAAACTTGCCAGGTATATTGCTGGGGACCCGAGGATGTGCCTTTTCAAGGTTTGAAATTAATCGGACAAGTACTTACCGAGCTATGGCGATTTAGCCGTTCGCCGTTCGCTTTGCCGTTGCGAATGGACCAAACCATTCATGTAAATAGAGGGGGGGGGGGGGGGTTCTGTGGTCGTTCGCTTTGGCTTTGCGAATGGACCAAACCATTCATGTAAATAGAGGGGGGGGGTTCTGTGGTCGTTCGCTTTGGCTTTGCGAATGGACCAAACCATTCATGTAAATAGAGGGGGGGGGGGGGGTTCTGTGGTCGTTGCGAATGGACCAAACCATTGTTTTTTTTTTGCAGTTTTTTTTTTTTTTGCAGTTTTTTTTTTTTTGCAAGGAACGGGCACCCACGTACGGGCACGTCCTAGCTTATATATAGTACGGGCATGCCCTAGTTTACTAAACTGTGCTAAGTTGAAGTTGCGTACATATTTCAGCAGTTTTCAATGTAAATCGGTCACAGATATGGATTCCATATTTATATGATAAATAATGGCCACTGATGCGGAAAATTGCTGACACGCTTTTGGCCATAACTTTGCTTACAGACATGCTAGAAGGATCATCTATGGCTCATTTTCTTCATCTTGAAGAGCTCTAACAGCTCACATAGTAATTTTACATCTATCTCCAACTTGCATTTTTTTGGCCACTCCCTACCATTTCACCTCACACCAGCCTTCACCTGGTTCTCGTGTGTGTCGTGGATTTCGCTTGGGAACTCGCGGTTCTTCGCGGTTCACCGCTTGGGAGCCGCTGATCGTTCATGTCAGCATCATTGTCTGGTGAACCGAAGGTGTGAATTCCCAGTTGCCTTTTGGGTGAACTTTTAACGGACTGACGTCGGCCCAACACCTCACCAAGCGGCTCTTCTGCAGCGTCGACGACTTTTAGCCGTTCTGGGTTCAGGTCTCAGTACGACCTTTTCTTGTGATCGCGACAGCGAAGGGGATCGACTTTGGCCTGGTATCGTGATACAGTGACTTTGGGGGATGCTACCGATTGCTCACGTGTGAATACCGTGAGTTATTGATTCAGGAAATTGGTGGTACCATCATAGAAATTATATGGTGTTTGCTGTGCAAGTGAGGTTTTCTTGTACGTGTGTTACTTGTTATTATTGTGTGGTTTTAATACAATACTTGGTTTTTGTAACAATTGATTGGTGTGGTTTCACCATTGGTCATTGGCACACATAATAGCACATCTTTCTGCCGTGACTCCTTTCGGGGCTCGTAGGTACACCGTGGCCGGGGTTTGGAGAGGAGCACGTAACAGTGGTGACTGGTGAGATCGAGCGATGACTTTGGGGATGAGTGGGAGTCTGGCAGGATTGATGATGAGGGATCCGGACTGGACACCAGACCTATGAGGAATCAGATAATCACATCATGGGCAGTGCGCATGGACATTTAGGTTTCCAGAGCTGGCTAAGTGCGATAAGGGGACATACAGCGATTGGTTGGAGTGCGGTGAGTTGGAGAGCTTTGGTGGTTGACCAGCAGGCGGGGTGTTTTTAGTGGTTGCTTTTCTGCCAAGCTCTATCTATTGGGTTTTAGATGCCATTTAGATGCCATGATGTGAACTGTCGAGGCCCAAGACCCCTAATATCCCCCCAAAACCCATTAAGTCCTGAAGACCCCCAAGACCCTTAAGACCCTCAGGACCCTTAAGACGATTTAAGACCTCAAAGGCACTTTAACATCTCGAAGACACTTTTGACCCCAAATAATTGTAAGATCCCAAATACCCGTAAGACCCTTTAGACCCCTTAAGACCTCACAGACCCGTTGGACCCCTAAGTCTCTGTAAGACCTTGACGACCTTTAAGACCCTTTAGACCCACAAATACCCACAAGATCCGTAATACCCTAAAAGCCCATTAGAATCCGGAGACCCTTAATACCCCAAAGACCTTATAAGACACTGAAGACCCTCAGACGCTTCAAGACCCCTAATACCCCCTTAGACCCTAAAGACTCATAAGTCCCTTAAGACCCTTTAAACCCCTAATAACCATTAAGAATCCCTAAGACCCTTTAAGACTTTGAATACCCTTTGGACCCTAAGTCTCTTTAAGATCCTGAAGACCCTTTAAGACCTTGAAGATCCTTTATACCACAAATACCCATTAGAATTGTGAGACCTGTAAAACCCCGAAGGTCCTTTCGACCACAAATACCTATACGACCCTTTAAGACCCCAATACACCTAAGAGCCCGACTACCCCTAAAACTCCAATCAGATACTTTAGACCTTTTAGACCCCTTAAGACCTTTTTGACTCCTGAAGACCTTTACAGCCTTTAGAACACTTAAACCCCTAGACCCTTAAACCCGTTTTGGACCCTTTAGATCCCTTAAGACCCCTTAGACCCTATAGACCCCCTTCAATTCAATCAATATACAGACTACACTTTTTTCAGTATGTAATGCGCAATCTCCAGCTATCCTGAGGGTGGGGACTCTGTTATGTTAAACATAAATTCCATATTGGATCACTGAAGCCTGATTGTTTGAGGTCGAAAAGTCAAAGCTCAAAATCACATAAAATCATCCATTTTCATCCTATTAAGTTGAAATTTGAAAACGATTTACATATTGGGGCACAGACCTGGTTCAACAAAAATCAGAATGATCAATTTGAAATGTCAACAGTTTCCATGACAACAATTTCACCCCCATTATAATCAAATGGGAAATGGCCCTTTTATGGATTTATTATTACCATACCTCAGTAAGTTTTGAAGATATCAAATTGAAACTTACACCGATTATTTTCACATGTGTGTAGTATACTAGTATATGTGAGGAAAATTTGGTCAAATGTAGTCCAAGGTCAAAGTCAAGGCCAACCGAAACATGTAAAACACCTATTAGGGCACAATTAGAAATTGTATGAACCAAATTTTTTATGCATAACATTCATTCATGTAAAACAGTTGATTGTTCAAATTTTCGAAATTGCCAAATTGATGTTTCCATGGCAACTACTATTTATCTGTATTTCTCAAGTATCGTGATATTATGCACAACTTCTTTCTTATTTGTTTGTTTGTCTGTGAGCAGGATATCTCACAAAGTTATGGACGGATTCAGACAAAACTTCTTGGGAAGCTTGTGCATGGGACCAGGCGAATTGATTAGATTTTAGTGAAGAATTATGACAAAACCTGGTGGCTGAGTTGGTTAGGTGAGGAGAACAAGCCAATTCGATTTTTGGTTCCGGTCCGAATCCAGATCCAGCCTATCGGTGGGATACAAAACGTAAACCGTTCAGCCTGGCGGAGGTATGCTCTCTACCGAGTGCTGTTCTAGTTTTACATGAAAAAGGAGAATATGACACTGATTTTACTTCTCATTGTTCTACACTTTTCACAGGATATGGTACTCGAAGAAATACTATTATGGGGCGTAATTCTGGCATTCCCAGGAAGGGGGAGGGAGTGGGGGGTGGGGGGGTGAGGGTGGCGGGAAATTGAACAAATAAAATTTTCCATGACAACAATTTCACCCCCATTATAATCATTGGGCAATAAAATTGTATAAAATAAATGGGCAATATAAATTATTAATTATTATATTTAATTATTATTATATTATAACATTAATATTATTATTATATTATTATATTATCTATCTATAATTCCAGTAATCTCTGTGTGTATGTTTGTATGTTTGTATGTTTGTATGTTTGTATGTTTGTATGTTTGTCTGTGACCGCTGTTTCTCGACAACCACGGGTCCGATATACTTGAAACTTGCCAGGTATATTGCTGGGGACCTGAGGATGTGCCTTTTCAAGGTTTCATATTAATCGGACAAGTAGTTACCGAGCTATGGCGATTTCTTTACCAAACTCCGCAAGCCGTTCGCTTTGGACCAAACCATTTCATGTAAATAGAGGGGGGGGATTGTCACCGTACTCGCAAGCCGTTCGCTTTGGACCAAACCATTTCATGTAAATAGAGGGGGGGGATTGTCACCGTACTCGCAAGCCGTTCGCTTTGGACCAAACCATTTCATGTAAATAGAGGGGGGGGGGGGGGGGATTGTCACCGTACTCGCAAGCCGTTCGCTTTGGACCAAACCATTTCATGTAAATAGAGGGGGAGGATATAATTTTAGATATATATATAATACGGGCATGCCCTAGTCTATCTATAATTCCAGTAATCTCTGTGTGTATGTTTGTATGTTTGTATGTTTGTATGTATGTATGTATGTATGTTTGTCTGTGACCGCTGTTTCTCGACAACTACCGGTCCGATATACTTGAAACTTGCCAGGTATATTGCTGGGGACCCGAGGATGTGCCTTTTCAAGGTTTCATATTAATCGGACAAGTAGTTACCGAGCTATGGCGATTTCTTTACCAAACTCCGCAAGCCGTTCGCTTTGGACCAAACCATTTCATGTAAATAGAGGGGGGGGATTGTCACCGTACTCGCAAGCCGTTCGCTTTGGACCAAACCATTTCATGTAAATAGAGGGGGGGGATTGTCACCGTACTCGCAAGCCGTTCGCTTTGGACCAAACCATTTCATGTAAATAGAGGGGGGGGATTGTCACCGTACTCGCAAGCCGTTCGCTTTGGCTTTGCGAATGGACCAAACCATTTCATGTAAATAGAGGGGGGGGATATAATTTTAGATATATATATAGTACGGGCATGCCCTAGTAATTATAATATTAATAATTAATTATTATTATATTATAATAAATATAATTGGGCAATAAAATCAGTAGGTTGTTCAAGTTTTCAAAAAGCGGTGTACTACGACCAAAGGCGTGAGAGGTGGCAACTATGGTGTTGCATAGGCTCCGCTCACATAGCCCAATACCAGCCATCCCTGCTGACGATACATATTTGAAAGGGAGTTTATAACAGTTTAATACCAAAAAAAAAAAAAATTATTTCTTTTATTTAAAAAATTGACAAGATACAGTTCTGGCAACAGAAAACAAGCGTTACGCCTCGGTCCCCTGTCGGTGAAGTGATGTGAGTTGACAAAGTGGAAGACGCAAGGCGGCCATCTTGGATTTTGACGTGGCGACCCAATTTTCAATCGCGTTCTTCCTTATGCGTAGATACACGCACACACACCAGATTAGAAGTTAGTAGTTCGTCTATTTTTCAAGATATTTCGCTCACAAGGTTCAGATATATATATGGTGGCGGCCATCTTGGATTTTGACGTGGCGACCCAATTTTCTAGAGCGTTCTTCCTTATGCCTAGACACACCCACACACCAGATTAGAAGTTAGTAGTTCGTTTATTTTTCAAGATATTTCGCTCACAAGATTCAGACATATATATGGTGGAGGCCATCTTGGATTTTGACGTGGCGACCCAATTTTCTAGAGCGTTCTTCCTTATGCCTAGATACACCCACACACCAGATTAGAAGTTAGTACTTCGCTTATTTATCAAGATATTCCACTCAAGTTTTAGACATACATGGCAGTGGCCATCTTGGATTTTGACGTGGGTTGCACCCACACACCAAATTAGAATTCGGTCCTTCGTTTAAGCACGCACGCACGTACGTACAGACGCACGCACGTACGTACAGACGCACGCACGTCCGCACGGACGGACGGACGCATGCACAGACGCACGGACGGACGGACGCACACACGGACGGAGGAGAAAACCATAGTCCCCCTTTTGCTCCGCGGTGCGATGGGGGACAAAAAATTGTGTGCTATTGATAAAACGTTTATACATGGCTTTAAACAAGTTAACTAAAGGTATTGATGCATATCTCTGAAGAACAATCTCAAATTACCAATTTAATGCAAAGGAATATAAATGGGGTAATCAGGCCATTTTAAAATGGCGGGGAATGATCATCGATCTCCATAGTGGAGATAAGTGGAAATGATGATTACTGTTAATCATTCGCTTTACTCAGCCAGACAATAACGTTTTCACTCCTCTAAATACGTTTTCTTTCTTTAGAGATTAAAACGAATTATCTAGAATTCCATCAATTAACACGTTTGATGCTGAAGTTTAATAAGCATGAGCAGCCCGAGGAATACCCGGCCACACTTACCTCTCCGTTACTTGACGGTTCGATGGCGGAATAGCGACTCTCACAGACCACATCGCCGACCCACAGCTGCTTCCTCACTGGAATGCCAGGAAAGACGTTTGCACAGTCGTAGGCAAAATATCGATAGGGTTGCCATGTCCGACCGAGGTTCACAGAACGCTCAATCACGGCGGCCGCAGGTCTGAAAGTCTGCAGGTGATGAGTCAAGATCTTGTTAGAATCACACCTGCTAACAATAATTATATTCATATGGAATGCTGAGCAGCATCATTTCATTGGTTTTTAATTCAACAAAATTGGACGGCCATCTTCATTTGCCTAATGCAAACACTGCTTACTTTGGTCTTGCACATAATACATTTTGTAATGTTTCAATGTTGCTATTTAACTGGTACCGACAACTTTATCTTAATGATATTTTACTAAAAACGTAATTTCCTTGCTTAATGCAGGAAGACATCACATTCAGTGCAGTGAACAAAATTATTCAAAAAAGAAAGCACCACAAAAATTCACAACTCTCATGAAACCTAATATAAACATAAACAAACACAAAGACATATATACTGTACATACAACACACACACACACACACACACACACACACACACACACACACACACACACACACACACACACACACACACACACACACACACACACACACACAACCCTCGTATGAAGATAACCAACAACACACACACACACGCACACACAACCCTCGTATGAAGATAACCAACACACACACACACACACACACACACACACACACACACACAACCCTCGTATGAAGATAACCAACAACATACACACACACACACACACACACAACCCTCGTATGAAGATAATCAACAACACCCACACACACACACACACACACACACACACACACACACACATACACACACACACACACACACACACACACACACACACACACACACACAACCCTCGTATGAAGATAACCAACAACACACACACACATACACACACACAAACACACAACCCTCGTATGAAGATAACCAACAACACACACACACACGCACACACCCACACACACACACACACACACACACACACACACACACACACACACACACACACACACACACACACACACACACACACACACACAACCCTCGTATGGAGATAACCAACAACACACACACATATACACACACACACACACACACACACACACACACACACAACCCTCGTATGAAGATAACCAACAACACACACACACACACACACACACACACACACACACACACACACACACACACACACACACACACACACACACACACACACACACACTCCATTTACTTGGAATGGAAATGGATACTTTGAGACCTGGGAGGGCTCTGCTCCACCTTTTGAAACACTCGTATGAAGATAACCAACAACACACACACACACACACACACACACACACACACACACACACACACACACACACACACACACACACACACACACACACACACCACAATGCTAATTATACAGCATTGCATTTCATGTGTAAAATAAAGTGCTCCATCGTGGAGTTGTGTGTTGATATAACACATTGTGATTGGTTGTCTTGGAAGCAATCACAAAGTGCCACACCTGCAGAAGGATTATAAAAGTATAGTCTGTGATATAATTGTCGTGTATTTTATGTGTGGTAAACACCACCGCTCCTGTGAAGGAAATATCACATGAAAAACCAATGGAAATCAAAGACTTAGATATAGTGTAGCAGCATAGCAAACCTGTTGTGCATTTTGTGATACAAGCACCAAATTTGGCACAAATGTACATTAATATGTTGCGAACATTGTGTGGTCAGCAATGAAGACGAGAGTCTGAATTACATGTATGCAAAAGACCTTGTGAACCAGTGAAGCAAATACACGGGTAAGCATGAATTAAATCTAGGGCATGATATAATTTCCATGATGTTTACCTCTACACTCAATGGTGGAAGGAGGTAATGTTTTGATCCCAGCTTGTCTGTATCTGTTTGTCTGTTAGTCCACAAAATTCCAGACAAAGCTTGTAGTAGTGGTAGTTGTAGTGGTGATAACAGAAATTGTTATATAGAACTGAACTTATATTATTATTATATGCAGAAAATAACTTCATTTCTATATGCCCTGCAGTGGACAGGTTAATTGGTTTATGCACTGAAGGGGTCACCCTGGTGTGCACTGCTGTGTTCTGCCTCACTGAGTTGTTCAGGTATGATGTACTCAGCACAAGCTTCCGGTCGGCCCGGAGGTGGGGGTGTGGGGCCTGTCACGGAACGTCAAAACAAACGGCCTGCCGGGGCCGCCCAAAAGTCGGGCGTGAGGGGCGCGTCCACTAATGGAACGCCTCTCGCTTCCCAGATCGAGGGCCACGTGGTCAGGAGAACCTCGTCCCTTCCGGTCACACTTTGCCTATCGGCCGGCCTCGAAGACCGAAATTGTGACGGTGTCACCCGAAAAATTTGAAATTACGAAATTTGAAAAAAAAAATTACGGAATTTCAAGTGGCCCAATATCTGAAAATGTTCGCAACATATTAATGTACATTTGTGCCAAATTTGGTGCTTGTTTCACAAAATGCACAATTCTTTTGAATATTTGGGCTAAGCCGCCCCACTAATAGGGAAGGCCACTCCATGTGGCAGATTGCAGCCGGCTTTACGTTTCAGGAGGTATAGGCAAGACTGAGGAATAAACGTGAAACTGGTACCCTTGAGTGTGTGTGTGTGTGTGTGTGTGTGTGTGTGTGTGTGTGTGTGTGTGTGTGTGTGTGTGTGTGTGTGTGTGTGTCCCTTCATAAGGCTAGGTTTTAAAGGCTTTGAGTAGTGCTTTAGGAAGGATTTGAGTGGGGGGGGGGGGGGGGGGGGTGGGGGGGGGGTGGTGTTTAAGGGGCAATCTTTGAACACGACTGTGTGTCCACCGCTGGATCCAAAAGACCCAAACAACCCCAAGGTCCCAAATGACAAAAAGGACCTAAAATACCCCAAGGACTCAAAAGAACCCCAAGTACTCTGAAGATCCAAAATACCCCAAAGACCCAAAAGACCAAAAATATCCAATGAACACCAAACACCCAAAATACTCCAAAGACCTAAAATACCCCAAAGACCCAATGCATCCCAAAGACCCAAATACCCTGAAGACCCAAAAGACCATGAGGATCCAAAAGACCCAAACAACCCCAAGGACCCAAATGACAAAGAGGACCCAAAATACCCCAATGACTTAGAAGACCTCCAATGACTCTGAAAATCCAAAATACCCCAAAGACTCAAAAGACCAAAAAGACCCAATGGGCCCCAAACACTCAAAATACCCCAAAGACCCAAAATACGCCGAAGACCCAAAATGCACTGAAGACCCAGAAGACTGAAAAGACCCAATGGACCCCAAATACCCAAAAGACCCTAAGACCTCAAGGACCCAGAAGACCCTGAAGACCAAATAGACCCTAAACACCCAAAATACCCGAAGACCCAAAATACCCTGTAGACTGTTAAAGACACAAAGACCATGAAGACCCAAAAGTCCCCAAAGGCCCAAAAGACAGTAAAGTCATTGAAAACCCAATTGACCACAAATACCCAAAATACCCCGAAGACCCTGAAGACTCTTATATACCCAAAAGACCACAAAAAACCCAAAAGACACTGAAGACCCCAAATTCCCCAAAGACCCATAAAGACCCTGAAGACCCAAAACACTGAAAAGACCCCAAGACCCTTAAAGACCCAAAACACCCCAAAGACCCAAAATACACCAAACACCATTAAAGACCCAAAAGACCACAAAGACGCAAAAGACCCCCCAAAGACCCTTAAATACCCAAAAGACCACGAACACCCAAAAGACCCTGAAGACCCAAAGAAACCCAAAGACCCTTAAATATCCAGAAAAACCAAAATACCCAAAATATCCAAAAGACTCCAAAGACCCTTAAATATCCAGAAGACCCCAAAATACCCCCAAAGACCACAAGACCCTTAAAGACCCAAAAGACAACAAAAACCCAAAAGGCCATGAAGACCCAAAATTCCCCAAAGATCAATAAAGACACCAAAGACCCAAAACACTGAAAAGACCTAAAGACCCTTAAATGCCCAAAAGACCACCAAGACTCAAAAGATCTCAAAGACCCAAAAGACCCTGAAGATCCGAAGACCCCAAAGACCCTTAAATACCCAGAAGACCCAAAAGACCATGAAAACTAAAAATACCCTGAAGATCCAAAAGACCCAGAAGACCCTTGAATACCTCAAGGACCAAAAATAACTCAAAGACCCTTAAAGACCCAGAAGGCTGAAAGACCCAAAGACCGAAAATACCCATAAACACAAAAAGACCCCAGAGACCCAAAATATCCCAAAGACCCCCAAAAAACGAAAAGACACAGAAGACCAAAAAGTCCCTGAAAACCCAAAAATACCCCGAAGACCCTTAACGACCCCACAGAACCAAACAATCCAAAACACCAAAAAGACCCTTAAAGACCCTGAGGACCCAGTGGAACCCAAAGACCCAAATTACCCCAGATGACCGAAAAGACCCGAGGAAACCAAAGATCCAGAGGACCCAAAAGACTCAAATGACCCAAAAGAACCTGAGGAGCCAAATGACCGAGAGGACACAAAAGATCCAAAAGATCCCAAGAATGCAAAAGAGCTTGAACACCCAAAAGTCCCAAATGAACCAGAGGACCCAAAAGACCCTGAGGACTCCGAAGACCCAAAAGAAGAGTAATTATGCCTCTTAATACATTGGAATTGTAGACGGTGGCTTGCAAACTCAGCCTCAAGGTCGATGTACGGAAGCGGTTTTTTTTTAATCACAATAAATATACAAGGCACAGGGAGGTGACATTCGCTGAACGTGACGTGCAAAGTACGGAGAGTAAAACGAGTGTTCATTTACGTCTGTAGGATGTCTAATAAATAAAGATGATATGAGCACCCCTGACACTAGGCCCAGACTTCGGGATGCTCACGCCGCTGTACCGTCAAAAACTGTTCCAACCCGTCATTTTTGACGGGCTTTATACTCGTGATCGAATAAAGATCTTGTGACTGAACTAGCTCAAAGTGTGGGTGTTAACGATTCTTCAAGAATGCAAAATACATATTAGCACAAAGTGGTATCAATGGATGTGGTAACTGCCCAAAAACCTTTTCTGAAGAGAGGCAAAGAGAGAGGCAAAGGTTTTCAGGTAATTGAGTAATCTCAGGAATAATAAGAAAATAATTCAGTAACTTTTAAGTAATTTAACAGAAATGACTGCATGATCATTTACTGGATCATGCATGGTTCATGGACCAAGTTGTGAAGTTTTGTTGTCCTCACAGTTTTGTTCCGAAGGTTCTTTTCAGGATCGTCCCTGAACCCTGGAGAGGCTACAATTGTAGTTTGTTTGTAACAATATTCCCAGGGATGGTTTTTAAGATCTCAGTGAGGTTCTTCTTTATCATTCCTGTTGCTACAACTATCACTGACATAATTTTGATGATCTTCATCTTCCAGGTTCTCTTGACTTTCGAAGGTTGCCATCATATTACTGTCATTTGTATAGTGTTTCGGTATAATCCTTCCATCTTTCATTCACCTGTGTTTCTTCTATCAGATGTTTTCCTGTTATACTATCCTTCATGGCCATATTTCTTCCTTTTTTAAACTTGAGTGTACAGTGCCTTCAGAAAGTATTCACACCCTTTGACTTTTTTCACATTTTGTTGGGTTACAGTCTGAATTGAAAATGGTTTAAATTGAGGTTTTTGTCTCTGATCTACACATAATACCCCATAATTTCAAAGTGGGATTTTTTTTTTTTTTTTTTTTTTTTTTTTTTTACAAATTAATTAAAAATGAAAAGCTAAAATGTCTTGAGTCAATAATTATTCAACCCCTTTGTTATGACACTACAAATTGAGCTCAGGTGCCTCCATTTTCCTTTGGTCATCCTTGAGATGTCTCTACAAATTGATTGGAGTCAATCTGTAGCCAATTCAATTCATTGGACATGATTTAGAAAGAAACACACCTTTCTATATAAGGTCCCACAGTTGACAATGCATGTCAGAGCAGAATCTCCACTGTGAAGTCCAAGGAACTGTCTGTAGAAATCCAAGATAAAATTGTGAGGAGGAATAGATCTGGGGAATTGCATAAAACAATTTCTAGGGTGTTGAAAGTTCTCAAGGCCACAGTGAGCTGCATCACTGGGAAATGGAAAGAATATGGAACTACCAGACTCTTCATAGAGCTGTCCGTCCAACCAAACTGAGCAACCGGGCAAGACGGACCTTGGTCAGGGAGATGGCCAAGAACCCAATGACCACTCTGACAGAACTACATATTTCCTTGGCTGAGATGGGAGAACCTGCCAGAAGGACAACACTCTGCAGCACTTCACAAATCTAGGGTTTATCGGAGAGTGGCCAGACGGAAGGCACTCCTGAGAAAAAGGCAAATGACAGCATGCCTGGAGTTTGCAAAAAGGCATGTGAAAGACTGTGAGAGTATGAGGCAAAATATTCCATGGTCTGATGAGACGAAAATTGAACTCTTTGGCCTGAATGCAAAGCGCTATGTCTTACAGAAACCGAGCACAGCTAATCACCCATATAACACCATCCCTACCGTGACGCATGAAGGTGGCAGCATCATGCTATGAGGATGCTTTTCAGCGGCAAGGACTGGGAGACTTGTAAGGATAGAGGGAACAATGAATGGAGCTAAATAAAAACAAATTCTTAAGGAGAACCTGCTTCAGAGTGCAAAATACCCTATACTCCGGCAAAGATTTATGGTCCAATCGGACAATGACCCCAAGCATACAGCCAAAGCAGCACTGGAATGACTTCAGAACAAGAACATGAAAGTCCTTGAGTGGCCCATACTCAAATCCCATTGAGAATCTGTGGAAAGACTTGAAGATTGCATTTCACCGACAC